>NC_139628.1:28740181-28957681 GCF_964638095.1 Poromitra crassiceps
GCGCCAAAAACCCATTCAAAACTACCATAGGCGAAAACTGTGAAGAACCAGGGCTGTTAGCATTGATGATTTCCGGACTCGTTCCTGGGGCTCTCTATTTGGGAAGAATTTAAAACTGTGACTGTGATTGAAGTGGTTTTCCCCATCTGATCGGATGCAACCTGCCATCCCTTCAGGACCTGCATGCAGCCAGAACACTGAAGCGATCTCGTAAGATCATGGCCGACCGCTCCCACTCTGGCAACGAGCTCTTCAAAACACTCCCCCCCGGCAAGAGACTGAGGTCCATTAAGACCAGAACCTCTCGCCACAAGAATAGCTTCTTCCCAACTGCCATCAGCCTCACAAATAAGGCCCGTAAGCCACTTCCACCAAGGTCACTACAACACCCCCCACAAACCCCACTACCTCCTCCTGAACTCACCTGAACTCAGCTGAATCCCATCCTCACCCCCCACTTTAGCCCCAGCTAGCTGGCCCGGAGCAGGGTAAGGTTATCCCCGACTTTTTGGGGATAACCCTGAATTTCCATCTAAACACAGGGCTAAAAGTTGGCAGTGTGGAACGGGGCCAAGGAAACAATGTGATTTGTGTCCTGGTTTTAGGTTAGGCTGGGTTAACAATGTGTGTGTGAAAAGGGGTTAAGTTAGCCTGGGGCTATCTTAGCCCTACTCTTAGCACAGGGCTTAGATAGCCCCGGGCTAAGAGTATGTAGTGTGAAAAGCCCTTAAGTTGTGTTTAAAACAGGGTTCCTACATCTTCTTATTAAACATCAAATTCAAGGACTTTTCGAGGACTGTCCAGGCCCAATCCCCTCAAATTCAAGGACCCAACACGCCATAGTTTGAGACACGGGTCAAAGGTTACTTAAAAGTGAAGAACTTCAATTTCTATTCTTGCACGAAATATATAAATTTGAGCACTTTCAATGACCCATGAGTCTATTTATATATAAAAGAAAAAAACTTTGTTTTTTCCTCAAATTCACAAGCTTTTAAGGATTTCAAGAAGGACCCACATTGGGAAGCCCTGTTAAAACCTCCCTGCCTCCTCCTGCAGCTGTTGACAAGACATGGAGAGAGGGGTTTTCTCCTCAGCGTGAACTTTCACCTGGTCCGCTCGCTGTTTGAGGGAAATCAGAGAAGGGGGAGAGGAAGTGGGGCGATCCCCGACTGCTGGCATAAGATGAGAGGTAGGAGAGTGTGTGTGTCACTGCGCTGACAGGATGGCAGAGGGTACAAGGCAGCGGTTCTTCTCAACATGGGGTCCGGGGAATACCAGGACCCCCCCCCCCGCAAACGGATGAATTATTCTCGCATTATTTTTATATTTACAATACGTGACTGCAGACGGATGACTGTTTTGTTTGATCATAGTTTCTCTGTTATCTCTCAACAATACAGAGAGTCATGGGATTCTGGGCAAAATCCTATCTCTGACAATAACAAATATTCTGAGATTTGGGTCCGAGAGACAAAATAGCTGGGGGGGTCCATGGCCCCAATGTGTGCTAAATTAGGGGTCTGTGATTTGAGAATCACTGGTATAAGGAGGCGTGTGTGTGTGTGTGTGTGTGTGTGTGTGTGTGTGTGTGTGTGTGTGTGTGTGTGTGTGTGTGTGTGTGTGTGTGTGTGTGTGTGTGTGTGTGTGTGTGTGTGTGTGTGTTCTGACCCACAGGATTGTCTCTCTCATCAACCAGGAAATGAACCATTGCAAAAGGCAGGTATGGCTTTGTGCAATGAGTTAACACAAGTGTGTGTGTGCGTGTGTGTGTGTGAGTGTGTGTTTGAGAGAGAGAGAGAGAGAGAGAGAGAGAGAGAGAGAGAGAGAGAGAGAGAGAGAGAGAGAGAGAGAGAGAGAGAGAGAGAGAGAGGTAGTGTTGACAATTCCCCTCTGTCTTCCTCATCAGAGAGAGAGTCCAGTGACAGAAATATGGAAAAAACCGTTACCACTCTTCTTGCAGTCGACCCACCTTTATACCACCATTTACACAATAGTCCAGTTAGTATGCTATATAACTAATGTAAGTATGACGCCAGACGACACTCACTTGGTAGCGCAGGATAGTTTGGTGCACTACCCGGGCATAGTTGTCCAGTTTCACGCCCGAGTTGCTTCTGCTTCTCATGGTGACAACAAGTCCAAGCTGACGTTAGCTAGCTGGAAGTCAAGAAGAAAAAAAGCTAACTTTAGCTGGCTAAATCCTGAAAGGTGACGTCATTTCGTCGGTGCTTCTCGTAAGTCCAAAAGCTGGAAAAGGAGAAAAGTTGTAGCGACAAGAGACGATGGTGTGCCTGCCTGCCTGTCAAGAGGCTGTCTGTCAACAACAGCTGCGTCAAGTTAGCCAGAGGAAGCCAGAACAGAACCGGAAGTTAGGTAATTTCTCTTTCAGAATAAATGCGTGACATGTGAGGGGAAATAAGTGATTCAACATCATTGAGTCAAAACTAATCACATTAAATATGAAGTGTAAGTCTACTAGAAACATGTGTGCATGGTAGCCTACTTCCTGGCGAAATAGTGTATCAAAGTCAATTTTAAGAATGTCATCCAGATACAAGGGGTCATGTTGGTATATAAACGGGGGTAACTTTATAATGGGACCCTAGATACATCAGACTCTTGAGCTACTTCTGCTCTCACTCAGAATGTCAAAATGTAAAGTGTTGTGATGGAGGCTATATTTTTTTGTTTGGCACAACTCAGGCTACTACTGGAAAGTACTCAAGTACACTCTCAAGTACAAGTACTTTCTTTTGAGCATTTGTACTTTACACGCTTACTTTAGTAATTTCAAAAATATATATTCTACTTGAATAAATTTACTTGAGTAAATGAGTAAATTCATATTTTTGTTTCACACGCCACACTGCACTATGAAAACAGCACGGTAGCATTGGGACTGCTCGCTAACAGGTCCAGAATCACTTCGGCGTTCGGCCCATTTCAGACAGGCACGTTTTGAATAATAATAATAATAATAATAATGATACACTTTATTTGTATAGCACCTTTCATACATAAAATGCAGCTCAAAGTGCTGGACATTGCTGGACGGCACGGTGGCTCAGTGGTTAACACTGTTGCCTCACAGCAAGAAGGACCCGGGTTCGAATCCCGGTCCGTCCCAGGTCCTTTCTGTGTGGAGTTTGCATGTTCTCCCCGTGTCCGTGTGGGTTTTCTCCGGGTGCTCCGGTTTCCTCCCACCATCAAAGAAAGACATGTATGTTAGGGTTAATACTCCTGTCAGTGCACCTGACCAAGGTACTGGCAAAAGAACTGGAGTTGGTCCCCGGGCGCTGCACAGTGGCTGCCCACTGCTTCTAGTTCTAGGAAGGTTCCTAGTAGAGGATGGGTCAAATGCAGAGGATGAATTTCCCCAAGGGGATAAATAAAGGATAACTAACTAACTTAACATGCAAAAGAAATACATGAAAACAAGAGCAAGTAAAACCACAGCATAAAAAAGAATACATTAAAACCAACTATAGACATAAAAATAACAATAAAATAATAATGTAAAAAAGAGAATAAAAAGTTGCATGGGGATGTTCCATCATTTTGTTGCGTAATACATGTACATAAGAGCAGCAGAATTTTCCCGCTCTAGTAGGCTAGTTAGTTAACAGTGACAGAGTGGAAGAGGTAGGTCAGACTGAAGGCTCTGAGGGAGGATGTGGAAATTGAAAGTAGATTTTGACATGATTGAACAAAGCGGGTGTGAGATCTCTACTTTAAAACACACATTTGCAGGATTATACGCACTAGCAGTGCGTATAATTAGTTAGAGTGAATGTTAGAGTGAATGTTCTCGGTGATTCTGTAGGGGATTTTTTTGCATGACTCACGCATGGAATAGGTGAAATCGTTTCTAGGTCAAAGGGGGACGATTAGCTAGGAGGTGTGGTTTCCTTTCATTGTGTGGACTTTGGCTTTGCGTGCGAGGCTCGGTTCAGTTTGGTATAAAATGATTGTGTGGTGTATAATTAAACAGATGTCATCTTCACTGTTGCGAGAGCGTTTGTCCTATCATTTCGACATGACATGTATTATACGCAACATGTAAATAATCCACAACAATTCTTGCTATTGAAAGATCATTCAGAAACCAAAAGCAAAATGGCTGAGAAAACTGCTGTTGTTAAAAGTGATGTAATACCGGATTCTTGCTCACAACATTACTTCTCCTTCTTACAGTGACTTGAGTTGCCACGTGTGCTCAGAGTGAGACATTCAGAGATCCTGTGTCTCTGAGCTGCCACCACAGCTTCTGCTCCAGCTGCCTGGGACAATTCTGCGAGCAGGCAAACAACAAAAACTGTCCGATTTGTAAAGGAGAGTCCTCAGAGGATCCAGGACCGAACTTTGAGGAGATGGATAAAGGAGAGGAGGGCGTGCAGGCGGTGTGTAGCAAACATCCACAAGTGCCGAACTTGTTCTGTAAGGAGGAACGGAGAGCTGTGTGTCCCGTCTGTGAGTTCTCGCTCCACCACGGTCACAAGGTGGTTCCTATAGAAGAAGCAGTCAGTGAGCTGAAGGAGGAGCTCAAATCTGATCTCAAGTCTCTGCAGGACAAGAGGAACAACTACAAAGAGGTCGAGATGAAATACAATCAAGTGAATCAACACGCCACGAAGCAGCTGGTGGCCACAGAGACGCAGATCACGACAGAGTTCAACGCGCTCCGCCAGTTCCTGAGAGACGAAGAGGACGCCAGAGTGACGGCTCTGAGGGAGGAAGCGGGGCAGAGGCGGAAGACTGTCGCCAGAGAGATGAAGATCATTCAGGAGAAGATGTCGTCTCTCTCAGACAGCATCTCTGCTGTTGAAGAAGACCTGAAGAAAGAGATTGTGCCCTTCCTCACCAGCTATGGACCCATTCAGACCAGAGCCAGAGCCCAGTGCTCGCTCTCCGATCCACAGCTGGTCTCGGGGGCGCTGGTAGATGTGGCCAAACACCTGGGCAACCTGTCCTTCAGAGTCTGGGAGAAGATGAAGGGGGCGGTCAAGTGCAGTCCTGTCATTCTGGACCCAAACACTGCAGCCTCCGCTCTCTATCTGTCTGATGACCTGACCAGTGTGAGACATGGAGATGCGGAGCAGAAGCACCCGGACAACCCAGAGAGACACAGTAGGTATGCTGCTGTTCTGGGCTCTGAGGGCTTCAGCTCAGGGAAACACAGCTGGGAGGTGGAGTTGGGAGACCATCCTAACTGGGTTGTGGGCTTGGCTAAAGAGTCATCTGACAGGAAGGGGAAGCGATTTGCCTCACCACAATCTGGAATCTGGTGTTTAATATACTGCTGTGGGAAATACACTAATGGACTTGGTGAGGCCGTCACAGTGAAGCAGAGTCTCCAGAGGATCAGAGTCCAGCTGGACTGCGACAGGGGAGAGGTGTCCTTCAACTCTGAGGACAACACTCCCATCTACACTCATAGAGACACGTTCACTGAGAAACTCTACCCGTTTCTCTCTGTTGGAGAGGCTGGTGATTCCAAGACCACTGCTATCCAAATCTGTCAAGCGGAGGCTTCTCTGTGATGTTAAGGGATGTTAGTGTTAGTAGTGTGTGTGTGTGTGTGTGTGTGTGTGTGTGTGTGTGTGTGTGTGTGTGTGTGTGTGTCCCATACCTTCTAACTCTATATTCACTCGTCTGTTTTTCTGCTGCCTTTGGAGAAGTTCAAAATCAGGCTGGCTCTCACTGTCATTTGGAGGTGTGAGCAGTCGCCCAGCGCAGCTTTAACTTAGAGCTGTAGATAAGATACCATCAGGTCATTTGGAACGTCTGTGCCGTATAAGATAATTGTGCTGCATGTTTATTGAGGAGATCCTGTAAGTACTAGATGTAGATTTTACAGGATAATTAAGCCCTGTGATACATGCTTCAGCTGGACATCCCAGTTCAAGCCCCTCTGTCTGGCTTTGGAGGTGCTGCTGTAGCTGAGCGTGACCTCTGACCTCACTGAGGATGGGGGCAAGAGAGAAGAGAACTTCCTTCAGGGATCCATTAAAGTGTTCCATTAAATGTTAAATGGTTGTTAGATGCCATACAACACATGTTTTCAACCTGCTCACAGTGTACCCCTTGCTCTTAAGTATTGTAAGTGTATATGCGTGTGTGTGTATGTATACAAAAATAAGAAAATATGTTTACCAAAGATTTACACTTAACTGTATCAGATAGAGAGAGAAAAACTCATGAAATTAGCTCAAATGAAATAATCTCATCAGCTATAGACTACATTTTTCACTTGATAGAATTGTATGGTAAATGTTGCATCATAATACAGTGTTAACAAAGTGAAAGTCTGTGCAAACGAGTATGACTGTTGGTTTAATATGTTTTACTTTACCTTCAGTAACTTTCATGGACACTCAGGTTATTCTTTGATCAGTATGTATTATGTACTTAATAAATACTTTATTTCCTCTCGTTCCTGTTGAAACAAAATGCTTCATAAAATTAATATTTCACCACTGTTTCATCTTTAATACACACCCTTGTTCTCTCTGCCGGTGCATTCAAACAAGCCAAGGTAAAACAGACATTTCCTTTGGCTGATTAGAATCACACAGACATGGTTTTATTCATTTTCAACATACAATCATGGATTCACCTCAAATCAGTTACTCTGCAGACACAAAACATATGGAGAAACTACCCCAAAAAATCTACACGGTTTACAAGTACATGATGATAAAATGAATATACAATAAAACAAGGACAGCAATCCATTATAAACCACTCTCATAATGTAAGCACAGCGCTCAACACAACAACATGGTCAATTTGAATGGAAAGAAGCTGCATGCCTTTGGTGGGAATATCTGATGAAGGAGTCCCTGTCTGCAGTCTCTTTGACAGTCTATGGTCCTGCAGAGGAACAGATGAGCTCTGAAGTCATGATCAGTCTTTTTGACAGTCTATGGTCCTGACTCCTGCACAGCAACACATGAGCTCTGAAGTCGAGGCTACAGGCAGGTACTTTTCCACTGGGTGGCAGTGTGGACAGGTGAGCTGGTGAAGTCTATATTGCACAGGTGTGTCACAGGTTTGCAATATGCTTGGGTGATGGGGAGATCACACAGGTTTTACCACTTATCAGGATTGTTGCAGTAGATTCACGTTACTGTATGCTTAATAGTTACCAGAATAGTTTTGCTGCCTGTAAACATAATTAAATGGGAACCTCTCACCCAAACTGTAAACACCACCTGGACATCAATGTTTTGAAGCGCGTCAAAAACACCTCTCCTACACCCAGCTGAGTGGCTAAATGTTGGACCCATGATAGTCAATCATCATCCACTGTATGTGCTGCTGATCATTACTTCAGTGCCCAGCTGGTGCTGTGTCTCCTGCAGCAGAGACATCATGACACCTAGCGGTAGAAAACGATAACTGCAGAAAACAACTTACAGTAGGAATGCACACAGCAGACCTTCCACCTTATATGGGTACGGGTACAGTGGCGCAGTCGGTAGCGCTGTCGCCTCACAGCTAGAAGGTCCTGAGTTCGATTCTCGCCTGGGACGCTGTGGGCGCTGGAGTTGTGACCCCCCCATATCTTCAGTGCCTACTGCCCAGGTGGGCTATCTCGTCGAAAGGGCCTTTCTGTGTGGAGTTTGCACGTTCTCCCCGTACCCCCCAGGGGGTTCTGGAAAGAAAAAGCGACCACTGCTCCTGGCCTGCCCCCCGGAGGAAAGGACAAGCCTGGATGGGTCAAATGCAGAGGACATATTTTACCGGCCACCGTCAGCATGAGTGTGTGTTGTGGCCGCATGCATGTGTGTTCGTGTGACAATAAAGACGGGCTTCCGTCTGAAATCGTGTTTTTTTTATAACTGTTCTTCTGCTATATAACACAGCCATGCCTTTTATAAACTTCAGAAAGAGTGTATTCACAATTGAAAGCAAATGATGTGTAGACAAAATCTGCCAAACCTAACCCAAGTAGGATCATGCATCAAAAGTGACTTGTACAATCTGCTCTATTTGGATATAGGCTTAACAAATACTTTAAAGGGCTGATGTACTGAAAACAAAGCTGATTTATGAACTCACCTTACACATTTTCTTTGTTTTTAGCCTAAATATTTCACATCACTTTTGGATATTCTTTTCCTCTTGTTTATTTACCCCCTATGTCTGTCAATTTTATTATCAAAATCTTTTGTATTAATCTCCCTTCATATGTCTTGCTGAAATGTCACACCCTTGCTCTCTCCTTATCTTATCTTTTTGAAAAATCTAGGTTAGTTAATCTGTTACATTACATTACATTACATTACGTCATTTGGCAGACGCTTTTATCCAAAGCGACTTATAATAACACATTTGTGTCAGCAATAGAGCAATCAACTATGCAACACAGTCTATGACAACTACAACTTCTGAAGGATAGTGGTAAAGTTAAGTTAGTAAGTAGTTAGTAAGTTTTCTTTTTTGCTGGGTATAAAGTAAACAACGTTCACGTTTAACTCAAAGTGGTCATCATTATATGCACAGTAAGAGAACCCAACACAACAAATATGATTATATGAGCCAACAGGATGCATGACTCATACAGTAAATATATACAATGTGACCCAACATTTAAGGTTCTAAAGTGAAACTATGACATCACCCAGGAGTGTTTAGGTCTGAACACATTGAGGGCTGTGTGATACTGACACTCTGTGAGCCTGATGATCTGACAGAGCATGAGGCTGTTATTTCTTTCTTATTTGCTCCTGTATTAACCTCTGTCTCCTCCTCCTCTCCTTTGGTACAAAGTAACACAACACATGTTCCAGATGTGTCAGTCAGCAAAAATACACCAAAGACTTTCTCACAGAGGAGAAGAGCAAAGTCCACCATCAGAAGCAAAATGATCCATATGAGACATCATGCTTGGACAGCTTAGAAGCAGCTGGGTTGAGGTGTGTTGGGTGTTTATGATATTCCCTCTGACCAAAGGTTATATTAAGGAAGAATATGCATTGTAAATTGTCCAGGATTATAAATGAATACAACTTGTGTACCTCTTAGACACAGGCTTGACAGCATCGAGCCACATTGTCCACATTACATTACATGTATACATTACATTTGGCAGATGCTTTTATCCAAAGCAACTTACAATAACACATTTTTGTCAGCAATAGAGCAATCAACTATGCAACACAATCTATGACAACAACAACTTCTGATGGAATAGAGCAATCAACTATGCAACACAATCTATGACAACAACAACTTCTGATGGAATAGTGGTAAAGTTAAGTTAGTAAGTATTTCGTTTTATTTTTTATTTTTTTATTAATCTTAATTATTTGCTAACTCTGGCAGGAAACACTTAATAAACACATATTGCTATGATGAAAGATTGACAAAATAGGCCAACAGATGAGTTATGAGCACCTTGACTGTGTGCCTGAATTCTAATTCTGACAGAAAGCAAGCTTCATGTTTTACAGCATCATCACAGACATTCCCACCTAAAGCTTTGCTGCAACATGTTGTTGTAAACATCGGCAGTGTGCTTACATTGTGAGAGCTCAATGGATTGTTATATACTGTACTTATTCTATTGTATATTCATGTTATCTCCATTCCTACAGTATACTGTAGTCGTGTGTATGTAGAGTAACAGATTTGAGGTGAATCAATAAAATGAATCTAATCTGGAAGAGGAAAAGTCTGTTTTACCTTGTGTTGTTGTTTGAATGCACCAGAGAAAATACAGATGCGTATTAAAGATGAAACAGTGGTCAAATGTTAATTTTATTAAGCATTTTGTCTCAACAGGAATGAGAGGAAATAATTTTATCAAGTATTTATTAAGTACATAACACATGTATCGATGAATCACCTGAGTGACTGAAGGTAAAAGTAAAAATGCATTAAACTAACACAGACATGCTCAGAGGTTTGCACATTTAATGAATACATTTCTCCATATTTGAAATTTATACACTTAAACACTGAATTACAGTAAAGGCAGAAATTGAATAGGGAATTAAAAATCAAAAAGATTATATACTTCTGTCATTAGAAGGAGACCAATCACCAAAAAAAGTAATTTACTGTATATGTACCAAAGACTGCTATCATAAAAGTAGGCTATTTGAATATTGACATCAGCCTCTGATGTCAGCAGCCTCTAACAGCTACAGTAAGTAGTGCAGCAGCACTTCAAACAGACAAATACAAACCAGACATAGATTAAAGCCAAAAACTATGCACATTTATTGCAAACAGGTTCAATAGAGATTTCTTTATCATTTTAAATGCCATCTATCTATATTTTAAATGTTTCCTTTGAATAACACAGACAATATGATGCATGACTCATACAGTAAATATATACAATGTGACCTAACATTTAAGGTTCTAAGGTGCAACTATGACATCACCCAGGGGTGTTTAGGTCTGAAGACATTGAGGGCTGTGTGATACTGACACTCTGTGAGCCTGATGATCTGACAGAACATGTGACTGTTATTTCTTTCTTATTTACTCCTGTATTAACCTCTGGCTCCTCCTCCTCTCCTTTGGTACAAAGTAACACAACTCATGTTCCAGATGTGTCAGTCAGCAAAAATACACCAAAGACTTTCTCACAGAGGAGAAGAGCAAAGTCCAGCATCAGAAGCAAAAATAATGTCTCAGACTATTTTCAATGATGAAGGCTACTTCCCCTAGTCAATGTCTGATTACCCATCCCTTTTTTATTAATTCATTGATCCTTTTCATTCATCTCTCTCTCCGCCCTGCAGCCAACACCCTGTTCAGGTTATATCACTCATTCACAGATATGCACGCCCCTTCATTCACAATTATTTCCGAAAATCGGCGCAATCTGGCTACTCGTCAGGGTTGTGTATTATAAACAGTAAAAAACACAACCCAAGAAGACAACAACAAAAACAACAACAACAACAACAACAAAAATGGTCTCCAAATGGTCTTCACCAACAAAAAAACGTAACAAAGGTAATAAAGCATACGATACAAATGTACTGCCACAATACAATACAAGGAATATTCCAAAAAGGTCAACTGGAAGATCCTTCACGGATTGTCCTTCAAAGGCAGCAGGTGGATGGACAGTGAGCTTCACAGCAGGTGGGTCTCCTCTCTCTCTCTCCTTGTCGTTGCCATGGTAACAGAAGAAAACTCCTTGGTCGTCGTGCCGAGCCCCCGTCAGTGTCAGAGACAGATCTCCTTCTCTGTAGCCGTCAGCTGAGACAGAAACTCTGCCTTCAAATCCTGGACCATAGCTGACAGTCCCAGAGACAACATTCAGTTCATACACAGTCTCTCCATCCCTTTCCCACCTTAAGAACTTACTGAGGTCCTTCTCTTCACTCGTGGTAAAGGAGTGGCACCTCAGAGTGACATCTTGTCCCTCAATCACAGATTGTTCGTTGGGAAACAGAATCTCCAAACGGACAGTGGTTAAAACACGGTCACCGCATCTGTACTCATAGTCGCCCTTGTCATTGTAAATGGTTGGGTTTAAGATGAGAGAAAGTTTTCCACTGTTTACATCAGGTTTAATCCTGGCTTCATACTCCTTGTTGATATATTCTAGTTTACCATTGTAAAAGTGAGCCAGTTCCTTGTCACCATCCTGCTGCAGGTGATACCAGGAAACTCCTTTGAATTCCTCACAGTGTTCACCGGACAATGTGGCAGAATCTCCCTCCAGCACCACCAGATTGATTAGATTTCCCAAAATATGATTAGAATATAAAGTTAGGAGAACAAAGAGAAGCTCTGTCACCATCTTTCTGCTGCAAGCCATGGCAAATTAATCCTGGATGGACGGAGGAACTGCTGTCACCAGATGGGCGGTGGCTCTATTCCAAGGAATGTAGCCTACCTGTTGTTGGCTGCTGCAGGTTCCAACTTGGCAACTTTGTCCCTAGAGTTGGCTATCGCCAGCGCAGGCATAAACAAGTCATTTATATGTGTACCAAAGACTGCTATCATAAAGGTATTTGAATATTCACATCGGCCACTGATGTCACCAACCTCTAACAGCTAACTAGTGCAGCAGCACTTCAAACAAATACAATGAGGCCTTTGATGTACAGTAAATGTGTGAAGAGGACACAAACCAGATAGAGATTAAAGCCAAAAAATATTCCAGTTTCAATACAGATTTCTTTATCATTTTATCATTTTTTTCGCCTACCGTTTATCTATATTTCTAAATGTTTCCTTGGAATAACACAGACAACATTGTGGTGTAATGTTATTGTTTGGCATTTGACCTGTCGATGATGTCACGGGGGCGGGCAGTATCAGTTCCGGTATAAGATGTTGGCTGTCATGATGCTGTCATGTAACAAGCTGTCGCGGACAATATGTTGTACAAGCCTGCTGGGTATAAAGTAAACAACGTTCATGTTTAACTCAAAGTGGTCATCATTATATGTAAGAGAACCCAACACAACAAATATGATTATATGAGCCTACAGGTGTGTTGGGTGTTTATGACATTCCCTCTGACCAAAGGTTATATTAAAGAGGAATATGCATTGCAAATTTTCCAGGACTATAAATGAATACAACTTGTGCACCTCTTATGACACAGGCTTGACAGCATTGAGCCACATTGTCCCAACTTTCTTCCCCCCCCAGTAGACAAGAAGTTTCCTATCAGTCGACTTTCATTCATGATGAGATTATCTGATCCAGCGCAGCTGTCGTGGATGTAGCCTAGGTAAACCCAGCCCCCACGTGACCTGCTCTCTCAGTTCCCAGTCACTAGCGTCTAGACCCCGAGCCATTCAAATCGATTTCTGGGGCGATTGAAAGACCCACGCAGACCCGCAGCCAATGAGTGACGGCGTGACTGCCAACATCAGTCCTGCCGTGATCGGCCAATCAGAGAGTGCGTCTTTGTCAATGACGTGTAACAGCTGCAGCGGCTTAGCACTAACTAGCCGTTAGCATTTGGCCTCTCTAAAGCATAGCTCCCGAGCTAGCTACTAGCTGGCTAGCTATATGGCTATGCAACTACGTTGAGGAAATTCAAGTGAAAACAGCTGTTAATGTTAATGTGGGAATCATGGTGGAACCGAATAAAAATGTTTTTGTTTGATACTCTATTCTGTTGTATTGTCATGTGAGAATGAAAACAGCTATAGTAATAGTACTTCAAAACAGTGGTTCTCAAAATGTTTCCACATAAGGATCCTTAAACTGAATAATGTGATGCTAGGTCTGTTGATCAAAATAACACCTATATCGAAATCGGATTTTAGCGGACCATACAAGCCGGGGCTTCAGAGCTAATCACCTGGACACATTTTACGGCGAAATTATCTGATAAACTTGTCTGTGCAGCTCTGTGGTGATCAGCTAATGTCTTCATAGCATTGTGATTATGATTTAATGCATTATGGAAGATAAACGCTGGTTTAACATAATTAAAATAATTCCCTACCAAACATGTAAAGTGACGCTTCTGGGCAGTAGACCATTTGGGCATAACGTTATGTAATGTGACATGAGATCACCACATTTCAATAAATATAACGTTTTTGCACATTTGAATGCTGCTGGTCGTTTGTTTAATGCTGTATATATTGGATATCTAAAGCTGATACACAACACAATTGTGTTGAGGTAATTCCGCAAAGCTCAGTTAAAAATATAACATGTAACACTTGACACAATCAAATGTAACTTTTTTACAGCAATACTGTACAGTCCAGTGGTACGGTGGGCTAATTGTTTGAATTATATCGAAATATATTTGCATGGTCTAGCATGTAATGCAGTCTGTTAAGATACTGTATTAATTAATACACAGGACAAGATGTTACTATCCCTTGTGCCAAAATCCGAGGAAAAACACATTTAGAAGCCCAATCCAGAATAAAACAAGCTAACAGGCTAACAAACTAATAAACAAGACACAAATCACCACTTACCTACCCTAGCCAACAGCAGTATGAAGCATGTCATTGGGGTTTTCAAGTGGGCACCTTCCTTCACCGACGTTTCGTTAAGTTAGGCCCACGACACCTCAAGAAGGCTTAACGGTGTAATCCAGCGTCCTGGAAACACCCCCCTCCATGCTACCACCGCACAACTGCATATTACCTCACTATCTAAGCCTAGCTATCCATTCCTGACTACACCACCACTGTCAATGATTCAGCCCTGTTGATGCGGACCGTTAATCATGACCAACAACAAACAATCCCTAACTACACCACCACCGTCAATGATTCAGCCCTGTTGATGCGGACCGTTAATCATGACCAACAACAAACAATCCCTAACTACACCACCACCGTCAATGATTCAGCCCTGTTGATGCGGACCATTAATCATGACCAACAACAAACAATCAATCTGACCTTAGCGAGCTCCCCAGCTAGCATGTTTCCTCCTTATCCACAGCCATTCACTTGCTCGTTCTGCTGCCTGAGACATGTTGCTAACCGCAAGTTTCAGGCTCCGTCCCCGAATGCCCAACTCAGTTAGTAAGGCAATAACGGACTTTGCCACAAAACCACGGCAGCCCACCTCTACAGGCCGCACTCGAGCCCTCCAACCTCGCTGCTCTGCCTCTGCTGCCATTTCAGCATACCTAGCTTTCTTGCGCTCATAAGCCTCCTCAACTCGATCTTCCCACGGGACTGTGAGTTCGATAAAATAAACTCTCTTCTCTACCTCAGACCACAGTAACAAGTCCAGACGTAGCCGGGTGCTAACTATATATGCTGGGATGACTAGCTGTTCATTCAAGTCAACCCTCATTTCCCAGGCTCCACCTACACTTAGCTGCCCTAACTTGTGCCTGACCTTAATTGGTCTAATCTTTTCTCCCTCACGTACAAATTTGATCTGTCTAGTCTCTTTGCTAGCAACTAGAGAATTTACTTCTAGCCGCTTTTCCTCAACTGCAGCTGCCAAACATTTCAACACCTAGTTGTGACGCCAGGTGTATCGCCCCTGGGAGAGACTGACCTTACACCCTGACAGTATATGCCTCAATGTACATACACTAGAACACAACGGGCAGGCACCATCCTCGCCCAACCACTGATTTAAGTTCTGGGGAGATGGCAGCACATCATAAGTAGCCCCTAGAATAAATCTAATTCTGCTGGCCTCCATGCTCCACAACTCTCTCCACTTCAACTTTCTCTTCTCTACACTCTCCCAGTTCACCCACTGTCCTTGCTTTGCCTGCGACACTGCCTTAGTACATCTTACTGCCTCCTCTTGCCTATGTACTTCTTAGTAGCTAGATACTCTGACACAGAAAGGCAGACAAGCTAGCAGCAGGGATCTTGTCACAGGGTCATCCCTATGTTCCCCGGGTCCTATGTTCCCCGGGTCCTATGTTCCCCGTTTTTAACACTCTCCGTAACATTTGGGGTGTCTATCCGCTATGCCGACCACCCGCAATCCCGACCTTAGGTTTAGGCGTGAGGGGTGGGAGAGGTTAGGTTTTGGGTTAGGGTCTGGGGGAGGTTAGGAAGGGTTCTATGTTCCCCGGTCCCACAAAAACGGGGAACATAGGACCCGGGGAATATAGGACCCGGGCAGAGATGGGCAGTATTTTAAATACATGTATTTAAAATACGTATTTCAAATACATTTGTGTATTTTGTAATTTGTATTTGGCTGGACAGAGAAAAATAAGATGTAATTTGTATCAAAATACTTTCAGATCTTGTATTTTATGTATTTTAAATACATAAAATACATTTTATTTCATTTTATTCTCAAATGGACACATTTTAACACGTTCAGTGCCAGCGACGCCATATGGCGTCATTAGAAATTTACCGTACAGTGCCAGCGACGCCAAATGGCGTCATAACTCCAAATTGTTTTTTTGACGGGGGGGTGTCGATCTAAGCTTCTTACGTCGCCTCTAACAATATTGTAGCTATTGGAGGTCGATAACCTATTTTACAAACCCATTAGGTGGCGACAGCACTCTCCTGATCAGAGAAAAAGGAGCCAAACACACAGAAATAGTCACTGGGAAAAAGGAGGAAATCGCATCGCATCCGTCCGTATGCATCGACGTGCAGAAGCACAACGAGCACAACGCCAGCTGTGCCCAGAGCAGCAGCATCCGCTGTCACAACTGAGCACCTTCATGTACGCTGCAAACAGCACATTAACATAATCAGCATTATTATTCCGAACTGGAAGCATGCCAGCCCGTGACAAACACACGCGGAACCAAAAAGCTGAATATCGCGCACCATTCACTGTGTGTGCGCAGCAAACTCAGCAGAGACTGAGAGCCACCAGACACATAAGACACACCCAGGAGGCGTGTGCAGTTGAGGGGGGGGGGGGGGGGGGGGAGCACGGAGAGCAGCAGAGCAGCATACACTTCACCCAGACAGACCCAGACATCAGAAAATTAGCTTCAGAGTCAGAGATGTGCTTGAAATGTTTAATTTCACAAAAGGCTCGTTATCTCAGCTCGTAGAAAAAAAGGTATGTTTTTCGTTCAATCAGGCTATCTTCTCCGGCTCATAACTAAAGAACGGAAAATGGGATCAATAAACTTTTTTTTGCAGGTGATAGAAGAGAGTCTCATCGTTATTTGTGCGTGTTCAGTGTTTACATAGTAATTATTAAAAAAATTATATGACTGTTTTAAAATGCATTGCGGCCTATGTGGCACAGCAAGCAACCTTTTGCCCAAGGGCCGTGGCACTGAAAGTGTTAAACATTGACACAAGGTTTAACTGTGGAATAAAAAAAACGCAATGTGAGATGTCACTTCTACTCCGCCTTTGATTGGCTTACCCTCAGAACAATCTCAACCACAAATCAAGAGGCAGAGTAGGGTGGGAAACTAGTACTGAAGCGTCATGTTGGTGGAAATTCCCCCAGAGATAAAGTACTAAATGTGATGATTAGATATTGCATGCTAAGGCAAACACTGCCCTATCTGCAAATGAAAGTGTTTACTGCATGCAAACCAGTGTATCATATTAGAGAGACACAGCTAACGCTAATTCAACAAAACAAAGCAAAAGAACAACAATAACAAAAGGATGTTTGGTTCTGAGCTTTAGCGGGGTGCAGAACCATGAGTCCCCCTGACCCTCTGATTAAAGCTGTGATGAACCCGACACAGTGCCACATTACAGCAGGCTGATAGAGTAGAAGTCTAATGCTACAGCCTGATGCCTGAATGATTATAAGCCTGTTGATTTAACTGTCATGAAGGTGTTTGAGCGACTGGTCTGTAACCATTTATCCTCTGTTGAAATAGACAGGAAGTCTAACTCAAACAGCACAGGAAGTCTGACTAGTACTGAAGCCTCGTGTTTGTGGAAATTCCCCCAGAGATAAAGTAATAAATGTGATGGTTAGATAAGCCTATTGCATGCTAAGACAAACACTGCCCTATCTGCAAGTCAAACTGTTTACTGCATGCAAGCCATCATATTAGAGAGACACAACTAATATTAAAAAAACACCTCCGTGCCCAACTCAGCTCTACAAAATGGATACATAAATATACTGTTACAAAGCTGACAACCTCCCTGTTTCCATACATTAGCCACAGGATTAAGTTCCCCTCACCATGAATGCCATACTGCGGCACCATGGTTACATGTTCCTGAAAAGTAACCTTTTGTGGTGGATCAAATAATGTTGCTGTATTTCTATGCGTGCAGCGTGTTAAATTAAGACTAGGCTATATGTGACAATTTACTGACATGGTTGATGTGAAGTTGTTTATAGGGGACCTACTATCATAACATAACATTCATAACAGATCTCATATCTATGGCTAAACATGGTCAAAGCTCCAAAACGCGAGGTTACTGTAACATGTAGAAATGCTACCTGTAACTCAAGAGCCCTCACAGAAAGCAATTAACAGCTGAAGTGAAGGAGAAATAAGTTCTGCTGAAAAACAACTGAAATGTAAGAACTGTAGTGTGTTAGTTAGAGGGTACACAAAGGAGAATACTGCCACAGAGGACTAAAGAGATGATTTACCATCTAAAGAAACAAGACAATTTCACAATTGAGAAGCTGGAATCAAAGAATTAGGACATTTTTCCTTAAAGAAATGGCTCAAAATGATTAATAGATCATCAAAATAGGAAATTAATGTAATATTTGGAAATGAATCGATTGACTAATTGTTGCAGTTCTTTATCAGTTTTTATAAAATGTATTTTCATGTATTTTCAAAATACAAAATATGTATTTGTATTTCAAATACATTTTTCAGACCAGTATTTTGTATTTGTATTGTGATACATTTTTTGAGCAAGTATTTGTAATTTGTATCAAAATACTTTTTGATGTATTTTCGCCCATCTCTGGACCCGGGGAACATAGATACGCTCCCCTTGTCACACTGATTCCAGATAAACTCGTCTGTCTAGCCAGCTATACAATATTACTGTAGCCTACATAATACCACAAGCTAAATGCAGCATATGCCAATGTAAGGCTGGGTAGCATTAGCTAACGTCATCCAGGCTATACAGTAATAGGCTATTATAAAGTTATGAAACGCTGATTCAAACGTAACAATAATAAGACACAATTGGAGCCAGTTACCCTACTGTAGCTAGAGGGAGTAATTTCAGACCACCAGATAGACCAGGAGATGACAGTAGAAGCGCGTTATGCTGTCACTTACCTAAATCACGTTAAATCGACGAGGGACATATATAGACCCAGGATTACATATATATGTTTCACATAGGGTGGTGTTTTCATTTCAATGTTTTATTTGGTCCAATATTGAAATGTTCTACAATTGTAGGTTGTGTTACCATTACACAAAATTGAGATCTACCTTCATATCTATTTCGGCTCATTTGGTTGCTATTTAGTAGCGAAATGGAGTAGCACAATGCATGCTGGGAGGAAATGAACAACAAACCATAACTGAAACACTAACATTTTAAAAAGTCTATTAAGTCTTTTTGACTCTGAAGAAGACAGATTATCTGTCGAAACGTCACTCAGCCCCTATTAATAAACGTGCAGACAGAAAAGAGTGCTTCATGTGTCTTTACTCCAGGTAGTCTGTGTGAAGTGCCCAGGTCAAACTTTTTTCTATGTAGGTTACACTATAACAGTTCATTGATTGTTCTTTAAGAGTGTCCCACATCTGTTTTGTTATTTTGGAATAAAAAAAGATTCTATACCACATGTCCTGGAATGTAATATGTCATGCATAATTACTTAGATTTTCTGACATCACATTAGGAGGGGTTATGCATTGTTTATTTATGCTGTGATGGTAAATAAAAGCCACAGATATAAATGTCCCCATTTATTACAGGTAAAACCAAACATGAAACTATACTAACAAGTACTGTACATAAAATGTAATTGTTGCACAATTGCAGTTTTATAAAATTTAATGATATGTCCAGGTGATCCATAGTCAGGGTCCCTACACATCTCCAATTGAAAAAATTCCAGAGCTTGATTTGTTTTGAAGGTTTTGTCTGGTACTATTCAATATGATTTATGCAGATAAGACAGCGTGTCCCTGATAACTAGATCATATCACTGTATAGATGACTGTTCTTCACAGCCACAAATATCTCTCCAGATCTGCGGCCATCTGCAGCAGGGATCGAGGTTTGGGTCCGTGTAGACAGTTGTCCTGTCCCTCGATCATTCCCTGACCACCGTCACAGGAGTCATTGGCAGAGGCGATGTTCTCTCTTCTTGGAAGCTCTAATAATATAAAACGTAGTAGTTACTGTATGTTACACGTGGCTAACGTTAGCTAGCTTCTGACATGTTTTTCTAGAATTCATTAGATTGTTAAATGCTCCCGTAATCTAGCTAACGTTACCTCGCTAACCCACTACAGCCGATGAGGAAAAGTCAGTCATTTATCGAATGTCTTTCTTACCAAACACAATTACGGTAGTTTCTGAGATAATATATAGTGTGGCATATACCTGTGAATAACATATTCTTACCTGGAAATCACACATCGATCCGTAGGCCAGCTCTGAGTCTGTTTACATTTCGGGCGGAGGGGCTGCATGGGCACATTGGTTGTAGCCATTTGCGTGCTAGCAGTACTGAAATGAAAAGTGTTAGCTCATGTGCTAACAACAAAGGTCGCAGAGTGATGACGCCATCTGTTGCACTGCACATGTGCTCTGTGCGCTAAGCTGGTTGGATGACGGTTGGCTGATGGAGTGGTCTATCGGGGGGGGGGGGGGGGGCGCAACAACCGCTAGAAATCGATTACCATAGGTGGGAGGCCAGACCCTTGTGACTGTAAGCAGGGTGAGCCTGAGAGCAGGTCACTGGGGGCTGGGTTTACCCAGGCTATCGTGGATGACTCTTTAAGACACTAACTAGCAGTACACCACCTGGGTGCAATTGCACGTGCATGCTGATTGGCCGGACTCGGAGTCGGCTATTCATCTTATGTTCCAACACAGGGGTCAGCCAGTTATTTCCTATTGTGTTTACACTTCCTGTGACAGCACAGTACTAGTGACCAGGTAAAACAGACAGTGTTTTGAAAAGGAAGTCATAACACAACTGGGTGAAGTGGGCGGGGCTGCATAAGGTGAATATAATCTATCTACTCTCAGGTGCGGCGCGCTTGCTCTGCTTTTCCAGCGAGAGCAGATGTATTGTCGTGTTAGACTGAGAGAGTACATATAGGTGAATGAGAGAAAAAGCATAGCTATTAGCCCACTTACAGTACTGTAGTAGAGAGCTGGTCGTGAGAGGCCCCTCTCAGGGCGCATGATTTTAGGGTTGCACACATAGTGTTGTTGTCACTGAATTTCGCACAAGGTGGAGGAACATGGCAGCAGCATAAGCAGCTGGGGAAGGCAGCAGCGGTAGCAGTAAGTCTGTGGTCCGTGGGCTGTCTGGGTAGACTAGACCCGAACTCGCCCAAGGCAGGGAATGTATGGACGGGCCTCAGTCATGCTAGTCATGAAACTTAGGAATTATTATTAACAAGGATAGTTGAGAAAGCAGCTATCCTAGCAAAGGGGAAATGCAGAAGTGCCCAGCAAGTTAGAACAACAACCACAAGCGGCACTTCCCGGCGTAGGCTTCAAATTAAGAGTATGAAAAGGAAGTCTTTGTCATTCCCCTTTTAAAGGGGGACTAACCCCCCCAGATTTCTGGCAAAACAGTATTCTACTTGATTTGAAAACTTTGAAGGCAAGATGGCCACCTATACTCCCTTGTAACCTGGCAGAATTCCTAGCCCATAAACTAACTTAACTTGGCCAATAAGTATGTAACATACAAAATAAAACAAACAGTAATGTCTTCATTTGATGTAGAATGCAGAGGACATGTACTGTAACTGGTTCATTAAACTCGCATTCCAGCAATATTGTATTTACTGCACTGCTCTAAAGATAACGTAACTGGCTCATGCCTCAGACTTAGCCTGGGTAAACCCAGCCTCCACGTGACCTCTATCTATGCGCTATCGGTCACAAAGCCTAGCTAGCTAGTGACTGATAGCACATAGATAGAGGTCACGTGGAGGCTGGGTTTACCCTACCCCAAGGCTGGGCTACCTCAGACTGCCTGTTCGTCCTGGTAACCCACGCGCTTTGCACCAGAACACAATCGATTTGGGGGTGGAACACACCAGGATTGGCCAACGCCAACGCCAGTGCCCAGAACTGTCAAATCAAATCGTCGACAGAGACGCTATGACCGCCTCCCAATCCCCTTTTCTTTTTTTTTTGCATGACAGTGTATCAAATATAGCCACGTTATAAACAACTAACCAACACTGATGGAAACGGTTTTGCCCAAAATGGTTAAAAGTGATCTCAATTTGGTCTCAACTTCTCAACTTTTCAGTGGTGTTTTACTGCCATGTAACATAACATTAGTGACAGTAGGCGATTACCCATGATGCATTGCGCTGTTAACTCATTGGCTGCCAGCCTCTTCTGGAAAACGGATGCTCCCAGTGCCAGCCCTTTCAGAGCGTTTTCAGTGATTTCTCAAGACCCACAGAATATTGTGTGATATTACTATGTAAACACCGAACACGCCCAAAGAACGATGAGACTCTCTTGTATCATCAGCAAAAAAAGTTTATTGATATCATTTTCCGTTCTTTAGTTATCAGCAGTAGAAGATAGGTTGGTTTCACCAAAAACAGACGTTTCAAACTAGAAGCTGAGATAATGAGCCTTTTGCGAAATGAAGCATTTCAAGCACATCACTGACTCTGAAGCTAATATTTTCTGATGTAGTGACACCTCAAAAATAATTTCCTTCAATAAAACAGCGAAAACAAAGGAATTTTGATGGCAAAATAATATTTTTTAGCTGCAACCAGCAGCGCTGGCCCCTGCGTGCGCAGACCCTACACCTTCTTGCTGGTCTTGATTTACTGCTGGTGGCCATCAGGTATTCCAGCTTGTGTTTGCCAATCTGTCCATCGAGCCTGCTGTCTGGGTCGGTGTTGTATGGTGCCCTGCGTGCCCCACCCCCCTCAACTGCAAACTCCTCCGTGGGAGTGTCTCTGGTGGCTCTCTGCTGCACAAATTTTCTGCTGCACGTTTCAAAGTGCGCTGCACCCAGCTCTATTTTCAGAGTGCTCGCCATTTTTGTGCGCCGGCTCCCAGCGCTTCCAGCTGAGAATGATTTGGCTTTTCAGAAAGACGCTCGTATGGCTGACCCATCCCACCCGGGTCACGCCCTCTTTTCCATGCTTCCTCACGGTAGGCGGCTACGCCTGCCAGTGACTCTAAAAAACCGTCACAGACTCAGCTTCTTCCCCTCAGCAGCACGTCTCGTAAACCAGTCAGGTATCCCCCGGTCCCCCCCCCCCCTAAGGGGAGCTGCCTCGGGCCTGAACCCTTATCCAAATTTTTGCACTGCCCATACCTGTATGATCACCAAATATTGCACTTTCTTGTCTTCACTGTATTTGCCTCGTTTTGCACTGTCCCTTTATGTGAAAAAAGTTTAAGCACTTTAATGCCAAAACAAGTTCCTATATGTTACATAACATAATGGTGAATAAATGATATCTGATTCTGATTCTGATTCTGATTCGTGTCGGGTGCTCCTTTTCTGGCAACTAATCATGTGGAGGGGCTATCGCAGCGGAGACGGAGGGGCTCAATTGTGGGAGCAGATTGGCTGCTGTTCACAGCTAACGTTACAGCATGCATCGGTTTCCGTTTCCCCATGGCTTCTTCTACTCTTTTTTCTCATCTTTCTCTAATCCGGAGAGCACTGTCGCCACCTAATGGGTCCGTAAAATAGCTTATACATGCACCTTCAAAATCCCCCATACTTTTACAGGAGATGCATCAGGCTTTGATCCACATCCCACCATCAAAAAACACAATTGACGTCTTTAGACGTCATTGGCACTCTACGTTACTATTTGAATTGACGTCTTTAGACGTCATTGGCACTCAATGAGTTAAAGGGCTTGCGCTAAAAACGTGTCCATTCGAGTGAATGGAGATGTTGCAACTCTCCTGGCGTGAACTAATAATCAGATGAAGAAAAACATTTTTTTCACATGAGTGGGGACTGGGGGAAGGGGGAGTACGCCGTGACGTCAGGTTGTACCATTTTGGAGGGCAAAAAAAGCAGGTTTGAACCCATAGAGGGCACTTATGCTGTTGAAAATAATAAAGATTGTAGATTATTATCAATTTGGTCTCAAATGTGGAAATTTTGGCCAGAATTCTTCACACACCACCCCAAAAGCCATATGGTTAAAAGCTGAAAAAAAAATGTTTTGGGGGTAAGTTACACTTTAAGTGTGAAATAATAAGCACATATACATATATATATATATACACACAGCGTTATATATATTAAATAAATAAATAAATAAATAAATAAATAAATAAATAAATAAGAAGATTAATAATAATAATAATAATAATAATAATAATAATAATAATAATAATAATAATAATAATAGAAGTCTTCACTTGGGATCAGACGGACATGGAATCAACACAGTACATCTGTCTGAGCTGTGGGCTTCAGATGCCTGAGGAGGATGGCCATGATTTATGTGTAGATTGCTTAGGGTAGGAACATGCACAAATGGCCATGCAAAACCAGGCCTCCTGCATGAATTGCTTTATCATGATCTCCAGAATGAGAAATGCTAGGTTTTGGTGTTTCCAATTCTTAAGCGTACGGCCACTTCAGTGAGCCACTGCAGAAGCAGACAAAACAGGCAAGAGTATGGAGTGACCAGGTGCAGCCTCACTCCTCACAGGCCCAGGGTGGCCAAGGGAAAGCAGTTGAGGCCCCCTGCAGCTCATGGATCTCACCCATTGGGGATCATAAACCCCCTCCTGCTCTAAGAGATTTGGTGATCCCCACAATGGAGGCATCAGAGGAGGAGGAGGTGGACGTACTGGGTTACGACTCAGATGGAGATGTCAGGGGGATGGGATAGGACAAATAGAGGAGGAGGAGCAGAGACCTGCCCTCCATTATGACCTCATCACTCGGGCTGCTCGGGCATTGAACATTGATATGCCGGCGGAGCAGACGGCCTCCCGGTTTGATGATGGCGACACAGAGCAGTCGCGGATCAATTTGTGTATGTATAAACATTTGAACTGTTAAATGAGGTGGAGTGCGCCTTATAAGCCCTCTGGGCTTTCTTTGCCTCCTCCTGCACAGTACTCCTGTCTGTATTTTAGCTCTGAAAATATCTCATCTGACTTGTCATTTGAACTGTCATAATAATGCATTTGTTTTGTTTCTACTGTGCGAATAAATAAAACCTAAAACCTAAACCTAAAACCTAAATTTGGTGCCGCTGCTCCCGGATGTGGAGGAACTGATGCATCACGAGTTTGCTAAACCTGTGGTAGCTACTCACTGGTGGGGGCTGTGTAGACGGCTGACATGTGTGGAAGGTCAAGAGAGGATTGGCTGCAGGCCGCCGCCTCCTATGGATCAGGCTTTAGGGGCCCTGGTGGCTCCCACTAAATCAGTCCTGGGGAAACCAAGCTGCTCGAGCAGGAGCACGAAAATGATGGATAATGTGCTCAACAGGACGCATTCGGCGTTGGCAGTTCAGGGGTGGCTGGTTAACACAGGAGCTATTCTGTCGTTGTATCAGTGTTTGCTAACAAAACAGTTGGAGGGGGAAAACACCCCAGCAAGCACGGACGGACCCGGACGAATCGAGAGAGCCCAATCGGGGCCAGCTCAAGTCATATCATGACGAGTCAGATCTGGCCCAGATTATCACTGTAGATAATCACTATCCAACTAATTTCACTCACCGGCGGCGGTCACCACTGAAATATCCATGAGGATAACTAAATTTATTTATTTATAATAAATAAATTAGTATAAATATTTATAACTATTTATTTATCCAAAATCCGAGTGATCAGCACTTGCATGTGGACAATCTGCGCTGATTAACAAACTGTTTATTCGTGGAGGTGGGACTACGAGGAGATGAATTGCGGGGGAATCCTGCAATTGTCTCACTTGCATATCTTGTTGCCAGATTGTTTTGAAAGAGAGAAAATACACTGCGAGGCGTAAACTATACATTTTAATGTAATGTGTTTTGGGGTTCTGCTTACACAGATTGTAGACGGTTACACTGTGATGTCCGATCCACAAAGACTTGACATGCACGTTTTAAATAAAAAAAACACGTTTCTGCCATAATCCTACGGTATAGGCTATATTCGTGTCTCGTATAGCCTGCATGTGCAGGAGCACTGGGTAAACAATGTTATAGGCTGGTGGTGACACTTGTACATTTTGAGGGAACCCTCAATGATTCTTCCAGATTAAGGTTTGAATTAAATTAGCTTTTGTTTTTATTAAAACTGTCCCGACTCCATTGATGTTATACCGGTATAAAAAGAACAAGGGGTCCATGTTTTGAAACAGTAGGCTATATTACTCCAACGTTTTGCAAACAGATAGCATAGTGGTAGAATGTGGTAGCAAGGCTGGTAAGTTGTAGATCCCGAGTTCAAATCCCTCTTGGGGCAGTGTTATATTTTTTTTAAATGTAGCATAAATTGTTAATCTGGACATAATTATAGCTTTTTGTAAAAAGCTGCTGAATATACATTGTGTACATAGCAGAATAACTGAACATGCCCATTCATGGTAACGTCATATTTCGATGTCAGCTTGACGTTCCCGCATATACAGTATGTCTAAATCATCCCTAAACCGGCTGTGATTTGGCCACGTCCTGGACGTCACTGAAAGACGTCATCACAACGTTATCATGACGTAATTTTGCTTGCTGGGACAGAGGCTGAAGAAATGCAGCAGGTGTCCTCACTCCTGGCTAAGCTCATGAAGGAGCAGGCACAGTAGCGGAGCGTACGCCGGGGCAGAGGGTGCGGCCGCCACGGGCCCACTCGTCAGGGGGGCCCATCAAAAAAAAAAAAAAAAAAAAAAAATTTTTTTTTTTTTTTTTTTTTTTTTTTGCAGGCCAGGCCACCTGGCTGGCAACCTGTGTTTTTATTTTTCTTCTTCAGAACAAGCTTGTCTGTAAAGTGGCTTCACTGTAGTCTTTCTTGGACATAATATTACTTGGCTCAATGAGTGACAAATTGTGTTTTCGGATATATGGGCTATCAGCTATTTTACAGTTGTGACTTAAAATAACTTTATTTAATAAAGTCAGTGGTGTGAGTCTGAGAGGAATTCAATCAATAGACAATAACATTGGTGTGTTTAAAATGAGATATTCCACTAAATATGGCTAAAACCGATTCAAACATGCAAAAAAGGCAAATTTTTCTTCGCAGCCTGGCAGGCCCGGTTCTACGGGGGTGCAAAAGCATGCATTGCACCCTTATTTGTCTGCATGCTCAGTTGAAAAGTAAAAAAAAAAAAAAAAAATTTTTTTTTATAAATGCTACAGCTGCACACTTACTGTTTAAACTTGAATTATAGTTGTTGTTTTTCTTTGTTCTTTGATGTGATTTTATGGCTTTTTGGCACCTATATGTAACCTTTTAAGGTTGAGATAATTGTATTATCATTATATGGTCCAAATATTTCAGTAAAGCACTTGAAACACTTGAAATATTCTTGCTTGGGTGGTATCATTCTACTTGAAATGATGGTCAAATGCATTATTTTTAGTAAAATAACATGTCAAATTTTTGATGCCCGGCCTTTGGCCGGGCATCTGCACCCCTTCCTATCTAGGATGCACCCCTAGTCATCTTGTTCTGGAACCGGCCCTGCGGCCTGGCCTGGCCTTCAAAAAAAAAAAAAAAAAAAAAAATTTTTTTTTTTTTTTTTGATGGGGCCCCCCTAAGAGCTTCGCCCCCTCTGGGCTGATAGGGTCGCTCCGCCCCTGAGCAGGCAGTGGCAATGGGCAGGGCTATGGCCTTCATATGGATGATGAAGCGTCACCTCTGGGAAGACCGGAACTGCCTGCTCAAGCCATGTTTGGGCCGGATGCTAGTAACATACTCCAGCAGGCCCAAGATGCCCGCCGCTGTGCCCGGGAAATGTCAGGAATGATCTGGCGGGGCCGGTGACAGCGGGTATCGACAGATACACACTGACTATTAAATTGTGTGACTAGAAAGACACCAACAAATCTGAGAAAATGTACTTTAATGTTGAGCAACAAAGCCATCACTTCATTTACAAAGGTGTCATTATAAATGGTATTGGCACCAAATTAAAAGATAGAGTTTTAAAGTAAAAATCTTACCAACCACCAGGGGTCCTTGAGGGGTTTCTAGGGGTCTCCAGCAAAATGTAGAATTATTAAACTTCACCATTATGTAATGTACAATAACTTAACACTGTTAGATAATGCAGAAACATACTATTTTGAGTCAGAGTCTCATGTTAACTGTGATACAATCATGGAATTCAAAATCAAATCTGACAATAAAGATATTCTGGGTCTTGACTACTTCTCACCTGTTTCTTGCTCTCTCTCTTATTCTGTGCCAACTCCACCCTGCTCTCTCTCCTCCTCTCCCCCACTATCCTCCTCTCTCCCTCTTTGTGCTGTCAACCAAAAGGCAAATATAACAACCAATCAACCAGAGTATTTATAGTCTAATAAGAGGTATAAATCCATCCATATCAATTTAATGTGTATGTAAAAACTACTGTTAAAAAAAAAAAAAAAAAAAAAAAAAAAAAATCTAGGGTGGGCTAGGATTACAAAAAAACCCCCAAAAAGGTCTAAAACCGCTCCTACATTTTGAAAGTAACTTGCCCAACACTGTCCACAACACTGTCACCAACACTGCCAACAGGATGAGACATATCGTAATGAGTATAACTTGTGCAATTAGATCCATTAGAGCAGATGGTTGTGGAGCTGGTGGACTGTAGTAGAGACTGAGCTTCACAGCAGGCGGGTCTCCTCTCTCTCTCTCCTTGTCGTTGCCATGGTAACAGAAGAAAACTCCTTGGTCTTTGTACCGAGCCCCCGTCAGTGTCAGAGACAGATCTCCTTTTCTGTAGCCGTCAGCTGAGACAGAAACTCTGTCTTCAAATCCTGGACCATATCTGACAGTCCCAGAGACAACATTCAGTTCATACACAGTCTCTCCATTCCTTTCCCACCTTAAGAACTTACTGAGGTCCTTCTCTTCACTCGTGGTAACAGAGTGGCACCTCAGGGTGACATCTTGCCCCTCGATCACAGATTGTTCGTTGGGAAGAATCAGAATCAGAATCTCCAAACGGACATTGATTAAAACATTGTCACCGCATCTGTACTCATAGTCGCCCTTGTCGTTGTAAATGGTTGGGTTTAAGATGAGAGAAAGTTTTCCATTGTTTACATCATGTTTAATCCTGTCTCCATAACCCTCGGCCATATTATATACCTCCTTGTCAAAGTGGACCAGTTCCTTGTCGCCATCCTGCTGCAGGTGATACCAGGAAACTCCTTCCTCACAGTGTTCACCGGACAATGTGGCAGAATCTCCCACCAGCACCACCAGATTGATTTGATTTCCCAAAATGTGATTATAAAAAGTTAGGAGAACGAAGAGAAGCTGTGTCACCATCTTTCTCCTGCAAGCCATGGCAAATTAATCCTGGATGGACGGAGGAACTGCTGTCACCAGATGAGCGGTGGCTCTATTCCAAGGAAAGTAGCCTACCTGTTGTTGTCACTAGAGTTGCCAATGTTTCAGATGCCTGGCAGCTTTATTTCTCAAACACGACAAGCGACAAATCGGACTGATTTTGTTCTAGCCACAAGTGTGAATGTGTTTGCTGCTGCAGGTTCCAACTTGGCAACTTTGTCACTAGAGTTGGCTATCGCCAGCACAGGCATATAAAAGTAATTCATATTTACCATGAATGACTGCTACTATCATAAAAGAAGGCTATTTCAATATTCACATCAGCCTCTGATGTCACCAACCTCTAACAGCTAACTAGTGCAGCAGCACTTCAAACAGACAAATACAATGAGGCCTTATTGGTGTAAATGTGTGAAGAGGACACAAACCAGAGATAGATTAAAGCCAAAAACTATGCACATTTATTGCAAACAGGTTCAATACAGATTTCTTTATCATTTTAAATACCGTCTATATTTTTTATGTTTCCTTGGAATAACACAGACAATATTGTGGTGTAATGTTATTGTTTGGCATTTGACCTGTCGATGATGTCACGGGGGCGGACAGTATCAGTTCCGGGTTAAGATGTTGGCTGTCATGATGCTGTCATGTAACAAGCTGTCGCGGACAATATGTTGTACAAGCCTGCTGGGTATAAAGTAAACAACGTTCATGTTTAACTCAAAGTGGTCATCATTATATGTAAGAGAACCCAACACAACAAATATGATTATATGAGCAAACAGGATGCATGACTCATACAGTAAATATATACAATGTGACCCAACATTTAAGGTTTTAAGGTGTAACTATGACATCACCCAGGAGTGTTTAGGTCTGAACACATTGAGGGCTGTGTGATACTGACACTCTCTGAGCCTGATGATCTGGCAGAGCATGTAACTGTTATTTCTTTCTTATTTACTCCTGTATTAACCTCTGGCTCCTCCTCCTCTCCTTTGGTACAAAGTAACACAACTCATGTTCCAGATGTGTCAGTCAGGAAAAATACACCAAAGACTTTCTCACAGAGGAGAAGAGCAAAGTCCACCATCAGAAGCAAAATGATCTATATGAGACATGCTTGGACAGCTTAGAAGCAGTTGGGTTGATGTGTGTTGGGTGTTTATGACATAATTTCCCTCTGACCAAAGGTTATATTAAAGAGGAATATGCATTGCAAATTTTCCAGGACTATAAATGAATACAACTTGTGCACCTCTTATGACACAGGCTTGACAGCATCGAGCCACATTGTCCCAACTTTCTCCCCCCCCCCAGTAGACAAGAAGTTTCCTATCAGTCGACTTCTCTCCCTCATGAATTTCATTCATGATGAGATTATCTGATCCAGCGCAGCTGTCGTGGATGACTCTTTAAGACACTAACTAGCAGTACACCACCTGGGTGCAATTGCGAGTGCACGCTGATTGGCCGGACTCGGAGTCGGCTATTCATCTTATGTTCCAACACAGGGGTCAGCCAGTTACTTCCTATTGTGTTTACACTTCCTGTGACAGTAACAGTACTAGTGACCAGGTAAAACAGACGGTGTTTTGAACAGGAAGTCATAACACAACTGGGTCAAGTGGGCGGGGCTGCATAAGGTGAATATAATCTATCTACTCTCAGGTGCGGCGCGCTTGCTCTGCTTTTCCAGCGAGAGCAGTCGTGTGAGACTGAAAGAGACTGAAAGAGTACATATGGGTGAATGAGAGAAAAAGCATAGCTATTAGCCCACTTACAGTACTGTAGTAGAGAGCTGGTCATGAGAGGTCCCTCTCAGGGCGCATGCTTTTAGGGTTGCACACATAGTGTTGTTGTCACCGTATTTCGCACAAGGCGGAGGAACGTGGCAGCAGCATAAGCGGCTGGGGCAGACAGCAGCGGTAGCAGTAAGTCTGTGGTCCGTGGGCTGTCTGGGTAGACTAGACCCGAACTCGCCCAAGGCGGGGAATGTATGGACGGGCCTCAGTCATGCTAGTCATGAAACTTAGGAATTATTATTAACAAGGATAGTTGAGAAAGCAGCTATCCTAGCAAAGGGGAAATGCGGAAGTGCCCAGCAAGTTAGAACAACAACCACAAGCGGCACTTCCCGGCGTAGGCTTCAAATTAAGAGTCTGAAAAGGAAGTCTTTGTCGTTGCCTTTTTAAAGGGGGACTTAGCCCCCAAGATTTCTGGCAAAACAGTATTCTACTTGATTTGAAAACTTTGCAGGCAAGATGGCCGCTATACTCCCTTGTACCTTGGCAGAATTCCTAGCCCATAAACTAATATAACTTGGCCAATAGGTATGTAACAACAAAATAAAACACAACAGTAATGTCTTCATACTAAAGAGGTTCATTTAGCCTACTTGTATATATTATTTAGAAAGTTTCATCTATAAAGGCTAGTTAGGCAATGTTTGTACCTGACATGTTTCGACTGCTGTTTCTGCAGTCTTCATCAGAGGTGTCACGTGATGTTGGTGTGACGTCATCTATGGCGTGGTTATATGGAATTTGTTCTCATCCCACCTGAAGTGGTGGGATGACCGTGCCCCCTGGCGTGTGCCATGGGGGGGCACCCCCTGCCGTCTGATGGTCATTCCGACGGCAGGGGGCGGCGTTGCAGGACTGTGTCCCAGGTGTGGCATAGCAGGTAAGCTCCCTCATCCCGGTTGACAGTCTTTGGGGCGCCCTTCCTGATTTCAACCGCCTCTCTGATCCACCGATGGAACTTGTTGCTTTCCTTTCCAATGACCTTGGCTGCGTCCCAGTCCATTAGGTGGTTCTCCCTCTTACAGTGGTCTGAGATGGCTGATTTCAGATTCTCCTCGCATTCTCCTCGCATTCAGCGAGCGATGAAAAAACACCGCATCAGCACGCCAGTGAAACCACACATCAAGCTGTGTCAAATCCTGGTACACCCTAAGGACCAGATCCCCCCTGAGAAAAAGTGCAACATCATATACGAGATCCCTTGCCTAACATGCAATAAAACATACATAGGAGAAACAGGCCGACAGTTTAGCACACGAAAGAAAGAACACCAAAAAGAATGTGAAAAGGAAACATCTGGAATGCTCACCCGTGCAGAAAAACTGAAAGCAACACCTGCAACGCCGCCCCCTGCCGTCGGATGGACCATCAGACGGCAGGGGGTGCCCCCCCTGGCACACGCCAGGGGGCACGGTCATCCCACCACTTCAGGTGGGATGAGAACAAATTCCATATAACCACGCCATAGATGACGTCACACCAACATCACGTGACACCGCTGATGAAGACTGCAGAAACAGCAGTCGAAACATGTCAGGTACAAACATTGCCTAACTAGCCTTTATAGATGAAACTTTCTAAATAGTAATGTCTTCATTTGATGTAGAATGCAGAGGACATGTAGGCTACTGTAACTGGATCGTTAAACTCGCATTCCAGGAATATTGTATTTACTGCTCTGCTCTGAAGATAACGTAACTGGCTCGTGCCTCGTGTTCGTCCTGGTAACCCACTCCCTTTGCGTCAGAACACAATTGATTTGGGGGTGGAACACGCCAGGATTGGCCAACGCCAGTGCCCAGAACTGTCAAATCAAATAATCGCTATGACGCTATGACCCGCCTCCCAATCCCCTTTTCTTTTTTTTTGCATGACAGTGTATCAAATATAGCCACATTATAAACAACTAACCAACGCGGTATGGAAGCGGTTTTGCCCAAAATGGTTAAAAATGATCTCAATTTGGTCATTCAGTGGTGTTTTACTGCCATGTAACATAACTAACTAGCTGCTAACATTAGCCCCAGTAGGCGATTACCCATGATGCATTGCGCTGTTAAAGTGCTCACTCTAAAAACGGGTCCATTGGAGTGAATGGAGATGTTGCAACTCTCCTGGCGTGAACTACAGTAATAATCACACGAAAAAAAACAGTTTTCACATGAGTGGGGACTGGGGAAGGGGGGAGTGCGCCCTGACGTCAAGTTGTACCATTTTGGAGGGCAAAAATAAAGCAGGTTTGAACCCATAGAGGGCACTTATGCTGTTAAAAATAATAAAGATTGTAGAATATTATAAATTTGGTCTCAAATGTGAAAATCTTGACCAGAATTCTTCACACACCACCCCAAAAGCCATATACATGTATATTGGTTAAAAGCTGGAAAAAAACTATATATGTATATATATATAGTTTTTTGTTGTTTCCTGTTTCCTTGGTTTATGCCCCCATGACAAAAAGCGGGGTGGAAGGTGCCCAGACTAGCGACAGATGGCAGTGAGGAAAGGAGAGGTCATTTTGGAATCGACCAATTGAAGACGGAAATACAGCATGTACGTGTATCAACATTTTCCCTTTTCAGGGTGTAACACACACACACACACACACACACACACACACACACACACACACACACACCATCGACATATAAAAGCTACCAATGAATCATTGCTTTGTTCTCAGTTCTCACACTGTCTTTATTCCCCTGTTCTTCTTTTCTCTCTCCTTGTTCTTCTTTTCTCTCTCTCTCTCTCTCTCTTATCTCGCCCTCCTTCACTCTCTATCTTGAATAGTTTGGCTACTAAACTGTTTTTGTAGATTTGATTGGAGTCATATACATGTTGTATTTATACTGGTTATTAATTTTCTGTCAGCGTGTTGGCACTGTTCTCTTTAAAATGTGTCTGAATATTCCCGTAAGGGATGGGCTGCGTTGGCAGCCAGACACAAAAATAAAATGATCATTTATCATTCATTCATTCGTATAAATATGAGATTTTCAGCAGCTTGCTGAGACACTTGCTGCTGTGCTGACTTGCAGGCGCTTTAATCACTTCCAGGAGTTACATTAGAACAGTGATTCCCAAACGGTGGTATGGGGACCACAGGTGGTCCGCAAGGCACCACCTGGTGGTACTCAAAAGCCTTGCTGACTGCCATCTGTCGGCAAATGACAAGAACAACAAGCAGATTAATTCATTTTAAACTTCAATATTGGCCCAGAACTTCACAATTGGTGCATCCCTGTTATTTATTTGCATGATTAAATCAGTAAATTTTATTTTATTAAAACATTTGTTGGTATCCACAGTCAGTAGTGGGACTTGGGAAATTTGTTTTTTAGTCATACTTGGTCTGAAAAATGTGGGAACCTCTGCATTAGAAGAAAGACAATGACTCGACTTCTCTTGGTCTTTGGGTTCATTCTCCTCTTTTCCTCCAAGGTGGCACCAGAGACTGTGATTTTGGGACAAAATGTCACATTACTGTCTGGCAGAAACTGCAGGGCAGATGAACAAGTCTCCTGGTTTCACCGGCTGGATGATGACCAGACCCGGCTACTGGCAACTCTTCACCAGGGGGTTTTGAAGCCGGTTGAGCGGTACCAAGACAGAATCAAACCGGTAAGTGGTGGAAGTGTTTCTCTCGTCTTCAGCCGGACAACTTACAATGACATGGGCCACTATGAGTACAGATGTGATGACCGCACTTTAACTGTTGTCCGTCTAAATATTCTGAATCCCTTTGAAGAATCGGTGACCGAGGGACAAAATGCCACCCTTAGGTGTCACTTCTTTACCACAGCTGAAGCTAAGAATGATAGTAAGTTCTTACGGTGGGAAAGAGACGGAGAGACTGTGTATGAACTGAATGTTACATCTGGGACTGTCAGCTATGAAGACAGAGTTTCTGTCCCAGCTGACGGCTACAGAGACATCACAGTAGCTCTGACAGTGATAACTTTGATTTGTGTTGCTTTGGGCGTGTTGTTGTTGGTATGGAAGCTGAAATCCTGGAGGTCAAATGTCTCATCTAGAAACGGTGGTGCAGCTTCTGATTGTGGGAAAATGTCAAATTTGAGCAGTAATTCTCCTGCAGTCAATGGAGGGCCTTAAAAGATCTGCTCAAATGGTAATTTATTAGATTATTTTGCACTATAGGCAAGATCTTTGTGAAAAAGAATCACCGTTCTTGTCAGGCCAAATCATGAAGGGCTGCACAGAGAAGAGTGTCCTGCTCTCTATCTGTAGATTCACTTGTCTGTCTTTCTCCTGCCTTTGGAGAAGTTCAAATCAGGCTGCCTCCGGCTCTCAATGTTCTCAGGTTGAACATCCAGCAGATGAATGTAGATAAGATACCATCAGGTCATTTGGAACGTTTGTGCCTTAGAAGATAATTGTGCTGCACGTTTAGTGAGGAGATCCTGTAAGTACTAGATGTAGATTTGAGAGGATAATTAAGCCCTGTGGTACATAAGCTTCAGCTGGACACATCACAGTTCAAGCCCCTCTGTCTGGCTTTGGAGGTGCTGCTGTAGCTGAGCTTGACCTCTGACCTCACTGAGGATGGGGGCAAGAGAGAAGAGAACTTCCTTCAGGGATCAATACAGTGATACAGATACATCTGTTGAATACATGTCTGTCTTAATGCTGTTCTTATTGATATGTTCTTAATATATTTAGTATTTTGCTGCTGCATCGACCCAATTTCTTCATGGGGATCAGATCAAATGTCCAGATTTACACTTAACTGTATCAGATAGAGAAAAACTTGTGAAATTAGTTCAAATTAAATGATTTAATCAGCTATAGGCTACATTTTTCACTTGATACAATCATGTGGTAAATTTTGCATCATAATAAAGTGTTAAAGGGATAGTCCACGTTTTTTATTTCAGTCTATCCCTATTTGATACTTAACAAAGATGATGTTGATTTGTAGAGTTCATTATCAGCACAATCCATGCTGTTCGTCATAGTAGCTCTGGAAAGTTTAGCAAAAACAAATGCAAGGTCAATGGGGTCACGCTCCTGTATGTACAAGCTGACTGAAGCTCACTGAAATGTACTTTGTGTGACTGTGGATGAAGTTTAGTGAGCTTCAGTCAGCTTGTACATACAGGAGCGTGACCCCATTGACCTTGCATTTGTTTTTGCTAAACTTTCCAGAGCTACTATGACGAACAGCATGGATTGTGCTGATAATGAACTCTACCAATCAACATCATCATTGGTACGGGCTAGACCTTAAAAAATGTGAACTATCCCTTTAACAAAGTGAAAGTCTGTGCAAACGAGTATGACTGTTGGTTGAATGCGTTTTACTTTACCTTCAGTCACTTTCATAAACACTCAGGTTATTCTTTGATCATTATGTGTTATGTACTTAATAAATACTTGATAACATTATTTCCTCTCATTCTTGTTGAGACAAAATGCTTAATAAAATTAATATTTCACCACTGTTTCATCTTTAATACACACCCTTATTGCATACCAACAACATGGTAAGGTAAAACAGACATTTCCTCTTGCAGATTAGAATCACACAGACACATTTTTATTCATTATCAACATAAAATCATGGATTCACCTCAAATGTTACTCTGGATACACAAAACTTAGAATGAAGAAACTACAAAAGAATCTACATGTTTACAAGTACATGATGATAAAATGAATATACAATAAAACAAGTATAACAATCCATTATAAACCACTTTCACAATGTAAGCACAGCGCCCAACACAACAACATGGTTGATTTGAATGCAAAGAAGCTGCATGCCTTTGGTGGGAATGTCTGATGAAGGAGTCTTGTCTGCAGTCTCTTTGACAGTCTATGGTCCTGCACAGCAACACATGAGCTCTGAAGTCATGATCAGCACATGCAGTGGATGAGGTCTTGGGAAGACACCGTGGACCACAGGAGGGACAGCTGTCACCTTGGAGGCTGAAAGTGGGATCTGAATAAACAATAAAGAATAATAATAAAGAAAATACCAGACCAGTAAATTTTCCCAGTGTTATCATAATAACTCACTGCTCCTAAATGTCACCAAAACACTATAGGACTCTTGTTGTAACCCATGATCAACACTTGGAGGAGCTGTTCATTGGGCCAGAAGCTTTGGAGGCTAACAAGTCCGGCACAAGGAAGATCAAATCACTATGTCAAATTGTTATGTTTTAATTTATTGTATTGCAGACCATTTATCAAGATGCATATCATATCGTGTGAGAGGGAAAGATAATAAGATACAAAGCCATAGAGTAAACACATCACACACCATCAGTGTTGGGGGTAACTCATTACAAAAGTAACATATTACATGTAATATATTACTTTTAGCAGTAACTCAGTAATATAACTTATTACTTATAGGATTTCAGTAATATTATACCAGTTACTTTGTCAAGTAACTCAAGTTACAAATTGAATTACATTTGATTAAATCAAAGCACATATTTCAAAAAGATACAATCATTTCCTAATCAAACTGTCTGTTTGTATGCAAATAACCACTATAGATGACAATAAGAAAGGAAAATAATAACATTTAGAATTTTGGACTGTTTACACTGATTTCAAGGCGGTTTAAATTATTTTTCTGGATGTTCCGGGGTGGCGATGTCATTCTGCTGCTGCTGTTGTTTTGGTGAAAGTAATGCAAAAGTAGTGTGATAAGTAATGAGTTACTCTACACAGAAAGTATTATTGTAAAGTAACTTATTACTCTCAAATGAAAGTAACTAGTAATATGTAGTATATTACATTTTGAAAGTAACTTGCCCAACACTGCACACCATCCAGCTCAGCCATAAAGGCTACTAGGTTTTTTCTTGGCTCATGGGTTGGTTTTCCTCCTGTCCCACATCTTTTGAGTCACCAGCCGCCACAGTGCCCAGCTGTTGCTGTGTCTCCTGCAACAGAGACATCATGACAACCTAGCGGTAGAAAACGATAACTGCAGCAAACAACTTACAGTAGGAATGCACACAGCAGACGTTCCACCACCTTATAACTGTTCTTCTGCTATATAACACAGCCATGCCTTTTACACACTTCAGAAAGAGCTTATTCACGATTTAAAGCAAATGATGTGTAGACAATATCTGCCAAACCTAACCCAAGTAGGATCATGCATCAAAAGTGACAATCTGCTCTATTTGGATATAGGCTTAAAAAATACTTTAAAGGGCTGAGGTACTGAAAACAAAGTTGATTTATGAACTCATACATTTTCTTTGTTTTTAGCATATATATATATATATATATATATATATATATATATATATATATATATATATATATATATATATATATATATATATTTATTTATTTATTTATTTCACATCACTTTTGGATTATGTTTTCCTCTTGTTTATTTACCTCCTGCTATAATGTCTGTCAATTTTATTATCAAAATCGTTATGTATTAATCTCCCTCCCTTCATATGTCTTGCTGAAATGTCGCACCCTTGCTCTCTCCTTATCTTATCTTTTTGAAAAATCTAGGTTTGTTAGTCTGTTAATTATTTGCTAATGCTGGCAGGAAACACTTAATAAACACAGGCTAATATTGCTATGATGAAAGATTGACAAAATAGGCCAACAGATTAGTTATTAGCAGCTTGACTGTGTGCCTGAATTCTAATTCTGACAGAAAGCAAGCTTCATGTTTGACAGCATCATCACAGACATTCCCACCTAAAGCTTTGCTGCAACATGTTGTAAACATCGGCAGTGTGCTTACATTGTGAGTGCTTAATGGATGTTATATACTGTACTTATTCTATTGTATATTCATTTGATCTCCATTCCTACAGTATACTGTAGTTGTGTGTATGTAGAGCAGGGCCGTATCTAGGGGGTGGCAGGGGTGGGCTATGCCCACCCAAAATTTTATCTTGCCCACCCAATTTTTTTTTTTTTTTTTTTTTATCTCCCTTTTTTAATTCCAGGAGACCCCATTTAGGGTCGCGACCCGAAGGTTGGAGACCACTGGGTTAGTTAGTTTAGGGCACCTAACAGTAGTTATAGCTTTAATTTGATTTGAGAAATAAGCTCATCCAATGAAAAGAATATTATGGAGTTGATTATTTTAAACTATGGATGAAGGATTGTTATTTATTTGTTAGGGTAACAAAGTCAATCTGCTTTCAAAGTTTTAATTTCAGTTTGAGTTTGAATAAGACTAAAAGTCTTGTAAATATAGGTTTGAAGGCTAAATGGCAAATAGTTTTTAGCTATGGTTAAGTCTCACTGCACTAGTCTTTAATTTGATTTGAGAAATAAGGTCATCCAATGAAAATAACTGTTATGGAGTTGATTATTGAAATTATGGATGAAGGATGTTTTTAAGTTTTATGGTAAATCAATCTGCTTTCAAAGTTGTTTTCTTTTCACTTTTAAGACTAAAAGTCTTGTGAATATAATAACAGTTGTGTAAATAGTTAGTTTGTTAGTTAGTTTGTATGTACATAGTTAGTTTGCAAATAGTTTTAATAATAGGAGTTTTGTAAACATTGGCCTGTCCCCTGAGTGAAAGTTCATACTTAGGTTACCCACAGCACAATGTGGACACCTAGTAGAACAGTTTAGTGTTAGAATATAATGCAACTTAATCCCCATCCCCAAACCGAGAACCTTTGGGCAACCTACCGCCAAAGATGTACTGTAACAGGCTAAAAACGGACCTGGTACCAGCTACTGTATGGCTTGTCGGCAATAATGTTCCAAAGTTAGGCACATTTTTGGTGAGTTTTCTTTTTGGTATGGCTATTTTCATTGCCCCCCAAAATTGTAAATTGCCCACCCAGTAACCTCACCCTAGATACGGGCCTGATGTAGAGTAACAGATTTGAGGTGAATCAATCTAATCTGCAAGAGGAAAACCTTGTGTTTTACCTTGTGTTGTTGTTTGAATGCACCAGAGAAAATACAGATGTGTATTAAAAATGAAACAGTGGTAAAATATTAATTTTATTAAGCATTTTGTCTGAAAATGAGAGGAAGTAATTTTATCAAGTATTTATTAGGTACATAATATCGAAGAATCACCTGATTGACTGAAGGTAATATAAAAGTAAAAATGTATTAAACTAACACAGACATGCTCAAAGCTTTGCACATTTCATGAATACATTTGTCCATATTTGAAATGTATACACTTAAACACTGAATTACAGTAAAGGCAGAAATTGAATAGGTAATTCAAAATCAAAAAATGTCTGTCATTAGAAGGAGTCCAATCACCAAAAAAAGTAATTTACTGTATATGTACCAAAGACTGCTATCATAAAAGTATATGAATATTCACATCAGCCTCTGATGTCACCAGCCTCTAACAGCTAACTAGTGCAGCAGCACTTCAAACAGACAAATACAATGAGGCCTTATTGGTGTAAATGTGTGAAGAGGACACAAACCAGAGATTGATTAAAGCCAAAAACTATGGACATTTATTGCAAACAGGTTCAATACAGATTTCTTTATCATTTTAAATACGTCTATATTTTTGAATGTTTCCTTGGAATAACACAGACAATATGATTATATGAGCCAACAGGATGTATGACTCATACAGTAAATATATACAATGTGACCCAACATTTAAGGTTCTAAGGTGAAACTATGACATCACCCAGGGGTGTTTAGATCTGAACACATTGAGGGCTGTGTGATACTGACACTCTCTGAGCCTGATGATCTGACAGAACATGTGACTGTTATTTCTTTCTTATTTACTCCTGTATTAACCTCTGGCTCCTCCTCCTCTCCTTTGGTACAAAGTAACACAACTCATGTTCCAGATGTGTCAGTCAGCAAAAATACACCAAAGACTTTCTCACAGAGGAGAAGAGCAAAGTCCACCATCAGAAGCAAAATGATCCATATGAGACATGCTTGGACAGCTTAGAAGCAGCTGGGTTGAGGTGTGTTGGGTGTTTATGACATAATTTCCCTCTGACCAAAGGTTATATTAAGGAGGCAGACGCCTCGTAAATTCTCCAGGATTATAAATGAGTACAACGTGAGCACCTCTTAGCCATTCTCTCATCACATCCAGTTTACAAAGACACAGGCTTGACAGCATTGAACCATATTGTCCCAACTTTCTACCACCCCAGTAGACAAGAAGTTACTCTAGGCATGAGCTGCAACCAGGGCCGTAACCAGAGTTCCGAAATAGGGGAGGTCCAGCAAGTGGAGGCGGATTCGGGGGCGCCCCGAAAAAAATTTGAGTTTTTTTCCCCCCCTTTTTTAGCCATGTTTAGAGTAATATATCATTTTAAATCAACATTACGATTATACTGTTGTGATGTCATTATTATTGTGCTTGCTGACAAGCAAGGCACAATCTTGATATTCCTAAATTATTATTCTTATATCTGCCAAAAAGTTAGCCGCGTAATAACTCCCTCAATTTTTGCGCCACATAGACATGCTAGACCTCAAAATGACCGGCTCATTGAGGACATGTATGCTATGACTTTGCTAAGGGTTTGTGAAAGCGGTTTGGCCGCAATTCGCCATTAAGCGCCATTTTTTCCCCCATTGACTTGCATGGGGTTTGGAAAAAACTTGCAAAATCTTGCAGTAAATTAGCTGTAATTCAGAAACCATAACAGCTAGAGCTACGAAACTTGGTAGGGAGGTGCACTGAGGGGTCTTTTACTATCCCCGAAAATTGCATCAATTGACCATATGGTGGCGCTATAACAGCCCTCCTTACCTTTTGGTCCATAACTTTTGAACCGTAGGGTTTATCATCAAAATTATTTTTCCCCTGGATTCCTTGGGTCCTCCCGCATCTACTCAACTAGGCCACGCCCATTTGCGTCGGACTAGATTTTCCGCCATTTTGCATTTTGTCCAAAACCGTTTTTTTGCCATTTCTCCTTGAAATTTTGTCCAATCTTCACCAAACCAACGCACACATCATGTGGGGACTGTCCTGCACAACACTGATTTGGAAGTTAAAAAAAAAAACGCACCGTTGCGATATAATCCACTTCCAATCTTCTGTGGGTGGGGCCTATTTCACAAAGATTGTCCGATGCTAACCAAACTTGGTACAGGTGTGGACGGATGTACTCTGAGCCTATAGGAGAAGTATTTTGTCATTTAGCCTTTAGGGGGCGCTATAGCAGCATTCAGTGCCTGTCCCTTCTAAATTGTTTTATTTTGAAGGGCGGCAGGAAGTGCGGATTCATTGTCATTATGGCCAGCCTTCCTTCTTGTATGACACTTGACACTTCTGAGTTGATTTCAGAAGAGATAGTGGCTGAGTTTCCCAACAAAGAAGCTTCTTAAGAGTTAAGAAGCTTCTTAAGGAGTTAAGAAGCTTCTTAAGGAGTTAAGAAGGCTCCAAAGAAGTGTTTCCCAAACGCCTTCTTAACAGTCGAGAAAAATAAATAAAATAGAAGGCTCTTAAGAAGCATCTTAACTGGAGCGGCTCACTTGATGGCACTCTGAGCCCAGCAGTGGGCCACGACTCAGTGGTTGAGAAACACTGTTAACACCTAATCATGGTCATGTTAAACTTTATTAAACATTATTTATTTCAGACATGGACTGCAGTTCAAATTGCTTTATATACACAGCATACAACAAAACAGAGAAACACTACAGAATTTAAGCGACCTTGGGTTCTGTGAAAGGTGCTATATAAATCCACAACATTATAAAAGGAATCCATTCTGATTAGAGGAATATAGCCTACGGTAAAACATTTAAAACACAAGTAACCATACATACAGGGGAGATTTTCAAGTGTTCCCTAATTTTAAACACTAAAGGGTACATGAAAGAAAGGAAAAAGGGAAAAACACAAGAGGAACAGTGGACACAAGTATCTCCTTTTGCCTGACGCGGCTGGATCTGCCAGTGTTTTGTCATTAAGAAGGTGTTAAGAAGGCTCCAGACCCTTCTTACAAAACCTTCTTAACGAAAGATCATCTTAGCGCTAAGAAGCTTTTGGGAAACGCAGCCTTCTTAACGGAGGATAATTGGAAGATAATTTTAGGCTAAGAAGCAATCGGGAAACGCGTTGGCTTCGTTGGCTTCTTACGGGAGCCTTAAGAAGGGTGCCAGTGTCATTTGGCGTGTAGGGGGCGCTATTGTTTGCCTATGGGGGGCGCTACAGCAACGTATCTCCGCAACCGTAAGTCGTAGAGACTCACGGATGGCGGCGTTGGAATCGGGGTGAAAAAGTACGCTAGGGTTGGGTGGAATCACGATTGCACCTTCCGTTTCCGAGATAAAAGCAATAATTATTGTGCTTGCTGACAAGCAAGGCACAATCTTGATATTCCTAAATTATTATTCTTATATCTGCCAAAAAGTTAGCCGCGTAATAACTCCCTCAATTTTTGCGCCACATAGACATGCCAGACCTCAAAATGACCGGCTCATTGAGGACATGTATGCTATGACTTTGCTAAGGGTTTGTGAAAGCGGTTTGGCCGCAATTCGCCATTAAGCGCCATTTTTTTCCCCATTGACTTGCATGGGGTTTGGAAAAAACTTGCAAAATCTTGCAGTAAATTAGCTGTAATTCAGAAACCATAACAGCTAGAGCCAGGGGCGTTGGAAGTACTTTTAGGTAGGGGGTGCTGCCACCGATTCAACATTGGGGGGGACGACTGACGGCGCCCGTAGGGCGGCAAAAAATTTGGCCACTTTGTCGCCAGATTAGAGGAATATTAATATTAAGATTAGACTGTTGTGTCATTATTCAGTCACCTTTTCTCACTCACCTCCATGTCACCACTTGCTCCCACTGCTGTGTTGGAATCCTCATTCTCTCTCCCACCCTTTTTGGACTTTTAGCCATATTTAGAGGAATATTAAATTTTAAATTAACATTAGGATTATACTGTTGTGATGTCATTATTCAGTGTCTTCTCCTCTTCTCTGCAGCATTACTCAATTTACCCTCAGGACTCAGGGACAGTGATAGCCTACCTGCTATTCCTCCGATATATCCAGGGCCGGATTAATAGTACCATGGGCCCCCGTTGCTATTCATTTTCTAAGCTATTCATTTAGCCTTTTAAGGTAGTCATAAAGATTATATCTTCCAGACTGAAATGTTATAACAGAAGTGGAGTATTGGCCAGAATTACATGAACATTTGGACACTTATTCAGCGGGTATTTTGCATGTTGCGTTCAGGTGCACTGTAAAAATTTTTTTTTTTTTTTTTTTTTTTACATCTCTTGCCACCAGGGGGTGCTGCAGCGCCCACCGCACCGTGCTTCCAACGCCTTTGCCACCATATGACCGACGTTAACGTTGTGCAACCTGCAGCAGCTGCACTTGTGCTGGGTTGACTGCTGTCTTCACCTCCTTGTGCTTCATCATTGCTGCTCTCCTCTACTACAGCTCTTTTACGATTCCCTCCTGTTTTGATCCACTTTAGCATCCCTCCTCGTCTTTGTTCACCACTTGTGTAACCATGCGGGGGGGCAGGTAATTGTGCATGCGCAACAGGTATAGTGTCCATCAGAAACAAATATTTGTTTCTAAATCTCAAGACAACAAAATAAACCTCAATTTCAATGATCACAAGTTTATTTTCATTCGTAGTATTATTTTGATAGAAAAACATGTTTTACAATTGATTTTAAAGTTGGGTTTATTTCATAATTTAAACATTGGGATTCCAGGGATCAAGTACCACCAGCAGGGGGGGGCGCAAGTACTACCTTGAGAAACACTGCCAATAATATTAATAATAATAATAATTATTTCACTTTCACATGTTTGAAAACTACTACTAATGACCACCATGGATTTTGCACAAAAAAATAAAAATAATAATAATTAACAGAGCCTTCCAAGTACCACCAGCAGGGGGCGCAAGTACCACCTACGGTACGCGTACCATAGGTTGGGAACCACTGGCTATACCACCCTCCCCTCCCCTGAGGCTACTAGCTGGTTACACATACACACACACACACACACACAAACACACACACACACACACACGCACACACACACACACATGTCAACATTATGCGGTGAAAAAGAGGACAACAATGTTTTTTTTCCCTCGCCAAAATTTTGCCTAAATGTGGAGTGTTATTTAGCTACCTTCCTGACAAACTAGCATGACATGGTTGGTACAAATGGATTTCTTAGGTCTTCTAGTTTCATATGATACCAAAAACTTCACTCTGGCTTTAAAAATATTCCCAAGTATTATAAATTAAAAAAAAAATGAAGGAATACAAACAAACCCCATAACAACCAATACCAATGAAAGCAAAAATAAAAAAACTAAAACTAAAAAGCACAAGATTTGTCAATTTATTAAACTTTATCATGTAAAACATAACAAGGGCTATGGATACACCCAATACCAAGAATATTTCAGAAATTAGAGGTGGAGGAACGCTCATCATCAGGGATTGTCTTTCAAAGGCAGCAGGTGGACGGAGAGTGAGCTTCACAGCAGGTGGGTCTCCTCTCTTTCTCTCCTTGTCGTTGCCATGGTAACAGAAGAAAACTCCTTGGTCCTCCTGCCGAGCCCCCGTCAGTGTCAGAGACAGATCTCCTTCTCTGTTGCCGTCAGCTGAGACAGAAACTCTGCCTTCAAATCCTGGACCATAGCTGACAGTCCCAGAGACAACATTCAGTTCATACACAGTCTCTCCATTCCTTTCCCACTTTAAGAACTTACTGAGGTCCTTATCTTCACTCGTGGTAAAGGAGTGGCACCTCAGGGTGGCATCTTTCCCCTCAATCACAAATTGTTCGTTGGGAAACAGAATCTCCAAACGGACAGTGGTTAAAATACGGTCACGGCCGCATCTGTACTCATAGTCGCCCTTGTCATTGTAAATGGTTGGGCATAAGATGAGAGAAAGGTTTCCATTGTTTATGTCAATTACCGGTTTAATCCTGTCTCCATACCCCTTGCCCTTATATATCATACCATTGTAAAAGTGAGCAAGTTCCTTGTCACCATCCTGCTGCAGGTGATACCAGGAAACTCCTTTGTATTTCTCGCAGTGTTCACCGGACAATGTGGCGCAATCTCCCCCCATCACCATCAGATTGATTCGATTTCCCAAAATGCGATTAGAATATAAAGTTAGGAGAACGAAGAGAAGCTGTGTCACCATCTTTCTGCTGCAAGCCATGGTAAATTAATCCTGGATGGACGGAGGAACTGCTGTCACCAGATGGGAGGTGGCTCTATTCCAAGGAAAGTAGCCTACCTGTTGTTGGCTGCTGCAGGTTCCAACTTGACAACTTTGTCACTAGAGTTGGCAATGTTTCAGATGCCTGGCGACTTTATTTCTCAAACACGACAAGTGACAAATCTGTCTGATTTTGTTCTAGCCACAAGTGTGAATGTGTTGAATCTCAAGGCATTTCCAGAGAGATAGGCTACGACGGCTGCTGCTCTCCACAGTCGCATTCCAAAACCCAGTGTTGTGCAACTTCACACTTAAGAGCTAGCTCAAAGTTCAATTCACACAGATTAAAATACATTTAGGTTATGTCATTTTATAACCAAAGTCACATGACCAGCTTTCTGGGCCTTCTACAGTCCTACCTTTATGCTGCCTTGTTGAAAAAAAATCGTACTACCCTATCTGTAAAAGGGGCTGGGGGCCGAACGGAGCCGGCGGAAAGATTTGGGGCATTTGAAGCCAGGTTTAGAGGAATAACTCATTTACAATTAACAGTTGCCTAGAGCTACGAAACTTGGTAGGAAGGTGCACTGAGGGGTCTTTTACTATCCCGAAAAAATTGCATCAATTGACCATATGGTGGCGCTATAACAGCCCTCCTTACCTTTTGGTCCATAACTTTTGAACCGTAGGGTTTATCATCAAAATTATTTTTCCCCTGGATTCCTTGGGTCCTCCCGCATCTACTCAACTAGGCCACGCCCATTTGCGTCTGACTAGATTTTCCGCCATTTTGCATTTTGTCCAAAACCGTTTTTTTGCCATTTCTCCTTGAAATTTTGTCCAATCTTCACCAAACCAAGGCACACATCATGTGGGGACTGTCCTGCACAACACTGATTTGGAAGTTTTTGAAAAAAACTCACCGTTGCGATATAATCCACTCCCAATCTTCTGTGGGTGGGGCCTATTTCACAAAGATCATCCGATTCTAACCAAACTTGGTACAGGTGTGGACGGATGTACTCTGAGCCTATAGGAGAAATATATTACACCAATTGACCAGATGGTGGCGCTATAACAGCCCTCCTTACCTTTTGGTCCATAACTTTTGAACCGTAGGGTCTATCATCAAACTTATTTTTTCCCTGGATTCCTTGTGTCCTCCCGCATCTACTCAACTAGGCCACGCCCATTTCCGTCAGACTAGATTTTCTGCCATTTTGCATTTTGTCCAAAACAGTTTTTTTGCGATTTCTCCTTGAAATTTTGTCCAATCTTCACCAAACCAAAGCACACATCATGTGATGAGTGTCCTGCACAACACTGTTTCGTGGTTTTTGAAAAGAAATGCACCGTTGCGATATAATCGACTTCCAAAGTTCGGTGGGTGGGGCCTATTTCACAAAGATCGTCCGATGCTAACCAAACTTGGTACAGGTGTGGACGGATGTACTCTGAGCCTATAGGAGAAATATTGTGTTGAAGGTGGGGACTGGGACTTTTCCACTGGGAAACACCCACGTCCCAGGTGTCTAGAAGGCAGCATTAGTCCCCCTAATTGCATGGGCAGGGACCTTGCAAGCCAGGCGGTGCATGGCGAGGACAGCAAGCACAATTACATTTTCGGTAGGAAATGTAGACCTTCTAGTTCAGTATATTCTCTTTCATGTCACCACCTGCTCAGCTCTCCTGTCAACATAATTGTAACTAACAAACACAAACTGTTTTAGCCAAATTCATATCAAAATGACACCTACAAACACAGGTACCAAACCCAAGCCGTACACAACACACAAAGTCATCATCGATAATAAAAAAAACATACAGAGGGACATTTATTTATTCCTGATAGGAACGATTGAAAAATAAAATAAAATATATTATGTTGTTTTTAACTTTACACCACCTCTTTTTGTTACTTATTGGGTCATGAAACTGAAACCATGCATATAGCCACCTGCATACCTGACTTCGGGAGCTTGGCAATTGGCATCATGCATGATTAGCCAGTAGCATCCCAACGTGTCACACAGGTAACATTACTTAAGAGACAGACTAGACACTTACTTTCTTGGTTGTTGCTAAAAAATCTGTCAGTGTCACTCACTGTCTGTCGTTCACTTCGCTCACTGTCTCGCAGCTCGCTCACCTTCAATTATCTCGCCAGGCAGACAGACAGTCATCACTCACCACCATGCTGCTGCTCTCTCGGAATCAAGTTACCGCGGACGCGGCGTCAGATGATCCTGCCTGACCTGCCTTTCGTTTCAAAATAAAAGCGATCCCGTGTTTTTCATGCTTTTCCATGCAGATTGTTTTATTTTTTTACAATCTTCATTCTCAGGACACTCTACAATTTTCTGTTCCCAAAGTCCGAACTGAATTGGGGAAGAAAGCTTTTAGGTTCTCTGCACCCACCGCATGGAACAGTCTGCAGTCTGATCTTAAACTTAATAGCTTAGTAACCTTAAATGGTTTTAAGGCTATGGTAAAATCTCTTGAGAACAGGCTGTCTGTATGCAAATGTTTTATTTGATCATTTTAATGTTTTTCAATTGTATGTGTTTATGTGTTTGTTTGTTGTAACTTTGTGTTGCTGCTGTTTCTTGGCCAGGTCTCTCTTGTAAAAGAGATCTTTGATCTCAATGGGACAAACCTGGTTAAATAAAGGCTAAAAAAAAAAAAAAAAAAAAAAAAAAAAAATCTCTGAAATATTAGGGGAGGTCCGGGGTCCCGTCCTCATAGCTAGTTACGGCCATGGCTGCAACAAGTAATCGATTAATCAATTAGTCGATTGACAGAAAATGTATCTATTTTGATAATCGATTAATCATTTTGAGTATTTTTTAAGGACAAACAAATTCTATGATGCTTCTATGCTTATAAGGTGTGGATATTTCTGGTTTCTTTACTCCTGTAAACTGAATATCTTTGGGTTGTGGACAAAACAAGACGTTTGAGGACGTCATCTTGGGCTTTGGGAAACACTGAACGACATTTTTCACCATTTTCTGACATTTTATAGACCAAACAACTAATCGATTAATCAAGAAAATAATTGACAGATTACTTGATAATAAAAAAAAGAATCGTTAGTTGTTGGCTGCCCTCATGACTGAGTTTGTTGCCTCAGCATGCTCAGAGTAATTACATGAGTTCACAAAATCTGGCATCCTGGACACCTATCAAAAGGCCATGATGTCAAAAACCCCAGATGTGCAGAAAAGCCGAGAATGTGCAACATTTACATTGCAGGACTTGTTGCTAATCTCCAGTTGGGGGCAGTAGAGAGGCATGTCTGTACGGATGCTACCTGCTACACACCTCACACTGATCCCCTTTCTCGTTCTTCTTGTGGACATACAAAATGAGTATAATGTCTTTCAGCTCCTCTCAGCTTCTGAAGTTTTGTGAAAGAATTTCTTTCCCTATTTTGAATAAACTGCTCATCGTATCACACAGCCTGTCAGTGAGCAAGCTGGAAGGCACTATTAATCATCATCTAAAATCTATATCTAGCACTTCTCTCATTGATAAACCTGCAGCACAATTATGTTATAAGGCACAGACGTTCCAAATAAGCTGATAATATCTAAATCTACATTCATCTGTTTGATGTTGAACCTGAGAAACTACTGCTCACACTGCAGTTCCAAATGTCAGTGAGAGGCAGCCTGATTTGAACTTGTCCAGAAAAGACAAGTGAATCTACAGCTAGATGGGATGGGACACTCTATCATACCTACCATACATACAACATACCAAGTTTAGGTTTAAATCATCTCATAAATGCCATTTGAGCAGATATTTTAAGACCATTCATTGAGTGCAGGAGACTAATTATTGATCGAAAGTGGCATTTCCACATGATGAAAACCTTCACCTACTCTTCTAGTTCAGGGGTTCCCAAACTTTTCCAACCATGCAAGTAGCACTAACGTACCAAACCAAATTTCCAAGGGACCACTCCCACTGCATAGGCCAGTGGTTCCCAACCTTTTTACATCAAGTACCACCTGAGAAAGTAGTTGGCTCTCCAAGTACCACCATATTAGCCTGGGTAAACCCAGCCCCCAGTGACCTGCTCTCAGGCTCACCCTGCTTACAGGGAACTGAGAGAGCAGGTCACGTGGGGGCTGGGTTTACCTAGGCTACCACCATACAGGGGCGTTGGAAGTACTTTTAGGTAGGGGGTGCTGCCACCAATTCAGATTAGAGGAATATTAATATTAAGATTAGACTGTTGTGTCATTATTCAGTCACCTTTTCTCACTCACCTCCATGTCACCACTTGCTCCCACTGCTGTGTTGGAATCCTCATTCTCTCTCCCACCCTTTTTGGACTTTTAGCCATATTTAGAGGAATATTAAATTTTAAATTAACATTAGGATTATACTGTTGTGATGTCATTATTCAGTGTCTTCTCCTCTTCTCTGCAGCATTACTCAATTTACCCTCAGGACTCAGGGACAGTGATAGCCTACCTGCTATTCCTCCGATATATCCAGGGCCGGATTAATAGTACCATGGGCCCCCGTTGCTATTCATTTTCTAAGCTATTCATTTAGCCTTTTAAGGTAGTCATAAAGATTATATCTTCCAGACTGAAATGTTATAACAGAAGTGGAGTATTGGCCAGAATTACATGAACATTTGGACACTTATTCAGCGGGTATTTTGCATGTTGCGTTCAGGTGCACTGTAAAAAAAAAAAAAAAAAATTTTTTTTTTTTACATCTCTTGCCACCAGGGGGTGCTGCAGCGCCCACCGCACCGTGCTTCCAACGCCTTTGAGTTGTGATGTCATTAATCAGTCTTAACCACCAATATTTGGTCCTTTTCTTACTCACTCACCCACCTGCTCTCCCTGCAGGGCTTGATTTTTTTGACCACCTGCCAATATGGCTGCTAGATTTTAAAGTTACCAGCCAATTAGAATTTCCACTAGCCAAAATATTTTTCTTGAAATAAACCAGAATATGAGTGGGTTCATTTATTTACTGAGGATGGGGGGGAAGAGAGAAGATAACTTCCTTCAGGGATCAATACAGTGATAGAGATACATCTGTTGAATACATGTCTGTCTTAATGCTGTTCTTATTGATATGTTCTTAATATATATTTAGTATTTTGCTGCTGCATCGACCCAATTTCTTCATGGGGATCAGATCAAATGTCCAGATTTACACTTAACTGTATGAGAGAACGACTCGTGAATTTAGCTCAAATTAAATGATTTAATCAGCTATAGGCTACATTTTTCACTTGATAGAATCATGTGGTAAATTTTGCATCATAATAAAGTGTTAAAGGGATAGTCCACATTTTTTTAAAGGTCTATCCCTATTTGGTTCTTACCAATGATGATGTTGATTGGTAGAGTTCTTTCTCAGCACAATCCATCCTGTTCCTTGTAGCTCTGGAAAGTTGGGCAAAAATGAATGCAAGGTCAATGGGGTCACGCTCCTGTATGTACAAGCTGACTGAAGCTCACTGAAATGTACTTTGTGTGCACTGTGTGTGTGTGTGTGTGTGTGTGTGTCTGTGTGTGTGTGTGTGTGTGTGTGTGTGTGTGTGTGTGTGTGTCTGTGTGTGTGTGTGTACTGTGTGTGTGTGTGTGTGTGTGTGTGTGTGCACTGTGGATGAAGTTTTAGTGAGCTTCAGTCAGCTTGTACATACAGGAGCGTGACCCCATTGACCTTGCATTTGTTTTTTGCTAAACTTTCCAGAGCTACTACTGTATGAGGAACAGCATGGATTGTGCTGAGAAAGAACTCTACCAATCAACATCATCATTGGTACGGGCTAGACTTTAAAAAATGTGAACTATCCCTTTAACAAAGTGTTCACTAACTATGACCAAGCCACAAATAACTGATAGTTTGTTAGGGAGAATGGGGATGAAGGGATGGGGGGAGGGGGTGATGGGATGAGGGGATGGGATGAGGGATGAAGGGATGAGGGGATGAGGGATGAAGGGATGAGGGATAAGGGGGTGAGGGATGAGGGAAGGGATGGGGGGAGGGGGTGATGGGATGAGGGGATGGGATGAGGGATGAAGGGATGAGGGATGAAGGGATGAGGGGATGAGGGATGAGGGGGTGAGCGGATGCGGAATGAATGGATGACTTGGAGGAAGTATGAGTAGATGTCTCGAGGAACCAGGGAGTGAGACTCTGGATGGGGGAACTGCCTCGGCGATGGAATCTTCATGGTCTTGATGGCTCCATCTTATCCCTGGTGGTTCCTAGGCTGAGATAGAAGATTAAGGGGTTGGGTGGGAGGGATGAGTTTGGTCTTGAGACGAGAGAAAGGATCTTGGTTTGGGGCGTATATATAGGTGGAGCGAATGATTGAATCCGGGCGGAGCAAGGGATTGCCTGATTGAATGATTGACTGAGTGGTTAGTTGTGGCATGGCCTTGTTCCCGAACTTTAGTTATAATGTTATTATAACTTCATTTCACTAACTATGACCAAGCCACAAATAACTGATAGTTTGTTAGGGAGAATGGGGATGAAGGGATGGGGGGAGGGGGTGATGGGATGAGGGGATGGGATGAGGGATGAAGGGTTGAGGGGATGAGGGATAAGGGGGTGAGGGATGAGGGAAGGGATGGGGGGAGGGGGTGATGGGATGAGGGGATGGGATGAGGGATGAAGGGATGAGGGATGAAGGGATGAGGGGATGAGGGATGAGGGGGTGAGCGGATGCGGAATGAATGGATGACTTGGAGGAAGTATGAGTAGATGTCTCGAGGAACCAGGGAGTGAGACTCTGGATGGGGGAACTGCCTCGGCGATGGAATCTTCATGGTCTTGATGGCTCCATCTTATCCCCAAAAGAACTTAATTGGCTGAGATGAGCATTACGGACGTCACTGAGGTTGCTATGGATGTAGTTGTGGTAGGCTTGGGATGACCAACGGCCGAGGACTTTGATGGTGTGATCAGGGATACCTTGCCTGGAGGCTGAAGATGCAGCTCCGATGCGGAAAGAGTGGCCAGAATATAATTCAGGCGATATTCCTGATTTTGAGAGGACTTACAGGAAGATGGGATGTGAGGTTCCGAGTCGATCGGATTTTGAGTTTGTAGATGATGTCGGAAGTATGAATTGTAAGGTCGGAAAGACTTGCATGTCGAGGTGGATTGGAGATGGACGTGGTTGAGTTGAATTCTGAACGTCTGAAGAAACGTGGATCTGAGGGTTGCGTTGGAGACGGGGATGAGTACCCTGTGCGGAGGGTGTTGATGTTAAAGTCCCTGGAAACCAGAAATATTTCTTTATTATTTAGCATTTTGAGTTCATCACATCACAGGATCCTATGTTAATAAGCCACCAGCCGAATTTGAACGATGATGAACGTCGCAAAGTATATAAATTTAGGTTTGACAGCCATGGCAAAACTCATGAGATTTCATTATTTTTTAGAGTGTACTTTCTCCCGCGGACTGTGTGGGCGTGTCCAGTCTACAGCAGGGAAATTTCTGTCTCTCGGAGAGCGCGAGAGAGAGGGGGGGGAGGGAAACGGAGAAAGAAAGAAAGAGAGATGAGTGTCGGTGTGTGCACTGTGCACACACCGCGTGTGTGTGTGTGTGTGTGTGTGTGTGTGTGTGTGTGTGTGTGCATAGACGGATTATGACTTCACGGGCCCCTGGGCATGCCCCCCTCACGGGCCCCCCCTCACAGCGCAAAAAAAAAAAAAAAAAAAAAAAAAAATTTTTTTTTTTTTTTTTTTTTGCCCCCCGATTTTTTTTTATCCAGAATGCAACTCGGGCAAGTTATCAGATATCTGCACTGATTGCAAAGGGTGGACAGCTTTTTCATGTGGTGACTTTGTGAAACAGTGTCTGAATGTGGCTGCAGATATACTGTGTTCACTCCTGAGATTGCATCCCTGCAAATTGTCATGGCAAATTGTTTACAAAAGATGAACAATAAAGCTGATTTTCAAAGTACCTTGAGGATTTTTCAAGTTGTGAATTAAGTCAAATTTCTCTCTTGATTACAAAGGTGGAAAATACAACTGTTTTTAACTGGGTGTTTACTGATTAAATGTTTAAGCTCCCCACAAATGCAGATGTTTTTTTTTAAATATATATAACCAATTGCAAATTATTACAATTACCAAACAGATAAAAAGTAGATTATTATATTGAAATGTTATTTTAGATTTAGAATGTTAATTTTCTATAAAACACAATACATTTTAATGTAATTCCACAACGTTTATTTTTGGCCCTCGGCCCTCCACCCAGATTGAGTTTTGGCCCTTCATGGGAAAGAATTTGGGCACCCCTGAGCTAGAGTCTCTTCGCAGGCCGCCTGCGAAGTGAGCTCAGGGGCCCATAAGCTAGAGTCTCAGCTGTGAAGTGAGCTCAGGGGCCCATAAGCTAGAGTCTCAGCTGCAAAGTGAGCTCAGGGGCCCATAAGCTAGAGTCTCAGCTGCGAAGTGAGCTCAGGGGCCCATACGCTAGAGTCTCAGCTGCGAAGTGAGCTCAGGGGGCCCATAAGCTAGAGTCTCAGCTGCGAAGTGAGCTCAGGGGCCCATAAGCTAGAGTCTCAGCTGCGAAGTGAGCTCAGGGGCCCATAAGCTAGAGTCTCAGCTGCAAAGTGAGCTCAGGGGCCCATAAGCTAGAGTCTCAGCTGCAAAGTGAGCTCAGGGGCCCATAAGCTAGAGTCTCAGCTGCAAAGTGAGCTCAGGGGCCCATAAGCTAGAGTCTCAGCTGCGAAGTGAGCTCAGGGGGCCCATAAGCTAGAGTCTCAGCTGCGAAGTGAGCTCAGGGGCCCATAAGCTAGAGTCTCAGCTGCAAAGTGAGCTCAGGGGCCCATAAGCTAGAGTCTCAGCTGCAAAGTGAGCTCAGGGGCCCCAGCTCAGGGCCCCCTTCCCTTCGCAGGCCGCCTGCGGCGGCCTGCGAAGAGACTCTAGCTCATGGGCCCCCTGAGCTCTCGGGCCCCTGGCGAGTGCCCGGTATGCCCGTTCAGTAATACAGCCCTGTGTGTGTGTGTGTGTGTGTGTGTTCGCGCGTTGCTCCGCGGCTCTGTCTCTCTCTCTCTCTCTCTCTCTCTCTCTAGAGAGAGAGAGGTGTCGGGTTTCAGGCCATTCTCTGAGTGTGTGTGTTCGCGCGTTGCTGTCTCTCTCTCTCTCTCTAGAGAGAGAGAGAGAGAGAATGGCCTGAAACCCGACACCTTGCTAATCTCACAAGCAGACGGCACACAGAGGAGACGGACAGCGAGGGAGCGCTGTCACTGGGGGCAAAGAACGGACTTGCCATAGGTGGGTGCGGATTGCGCGCGTGTACAAAGGTTATATAGAGCTTATGACGTCATAAGCTCCTGCGTTTTAGCACCTCGCGCACTGCTGTCTTCAATGAGGAAGTACTTTTTAGAATCTTGTAGAAAAGTGGCGATTTTAAGGCTTTGGGTTGAAAGTAATGTATAATAATTTCGGAGGCACAAAATTACTAACATAAGACCCTAAATAACATAGTTAGAACGTTTTTGTGGATTTTGGTTTCCAGGGACTTTAGTGTCGAAGTTAATCGTGGCTCTGCCTTTCGGCATGCTGATGAGGGAGAGATGGCAGGACGTAGGCGCCAGTGAGTAGTTGACAGAGGAATTGATGCTATTGAAGTAGATGTGGATCTCGAAAGTTCTGATGTGAAGAGAGGAATGGGCGTAGGTGATGAAGTTCAGATGGTGAAGACGTCCGATAAAGGAAACGATAAGTTGTAACGTGTGAGGAAGGACTTGAAGCAAGTCCATCCTGTGGGGTATGATGACGATGTTCTGGGAGCTAGGTTGTTGAGGATGGCTTGTCAGGATGCTGAGGTCAGGTGCTGCAGCTGCGGGTTTTAGTTGAAGATGGGGGCTAAATTGGAACTGGAATTCGTCGGAGACTGAAGTAGAGTTTGAATTTCTGGAATGAGACACTGGTCGGAGAATCAGTGATGGAGTTTTGTAACTGGAAATGTGAGCGGTACGGATGATGAATTGATGCTGGGCTGAGATCGGGATAAGGTAATGTGTGATTTGCAAGATGATGATGTTGACTACTGCTGTGTTGTCTATGTAGATGACCACTTGTGCCCCCAAAGAAGTGCTGCAACCAAGATGGGATCCAACTTGTGGATAGCGGCTGAGGGGGAGAGTAGAGCGAACTCAGGTGGCCAGTCGGATGCGCTCCACCTCCCTCCGTGGTAGCCGGCGAATCCGATGTATGGTTTTGCATCGGTGAACAGCTGGATGTCCAGGTTGGGTGAGATCATCGTAGAAAACAATATGCCGTTCCAGGAGGGGCAGTATTGCTATTGCCATGTCTCCGTTTTACAAGCGTTGTCTATGGCAAATTGGCAATGTGGTCAGATGTCGTCGTGGATGAAGATCGCATCCTGGGAGGGAGCCCGCTGGGCTCGGTGTCCCAGGATAACGGACGATCTCCATCCACCCCCGGCGAGCTTCAACACAGCAGCAGATGGCTCGTCAGATGTCGTCGTGGATGAAGATCGCATCCTGGGAGGGAGCCCGCTGGGCTCGGTGTCCCAGGATAATGGACGATCTCCATCTACCCCCAGCAAGCTTCAACACAGCAGGAGATGGCTCGTTAGATGTCGTCGAGGTCGTCGTGGATGAAGATCGCATCCTGGGAGGGAGCCCGCTGGGCTCGGTGTCCCAGGATAACGGACGATCTCCATCCACCCCCAACGAGCTTCAACACAGCGGGAGATGGGCTCGTCAGATGTCGTCGCGGATGTAGCTGTGGTATGCTGAAGTGGCTATGTACAGGAGGTGGGAGAGGGAGGATCATCCTTGGGGAATGATGGGGATGGCGTAGACGAGGTGTCTGAGGAGGGCGAGGAGTTGGCATTTGGTACGTGTAGCAGCAAGGAGGTAGCTGACTGAAGGTTCTGAGATGACCTGGATGCCTGGCTGGAAATCGTGAGAGAAACTGAAAATGAGGAAGTTTGACGAATTTAGGGTCTGGGTGTTGTTAAAAGGCATTGTATAAGGTGTTGATGTTGATTGGTGTGCAGGGATGCTTGGCATTCATGCTGAATGTTTGGTAAGGTAGTAAGGGTAGGTGTCCGTTCTCTGGAGCGGGTGGGGTGAGGGTGTTTTGAGTAGGATGGGTCCAATGTTGCTTTGTAATTCTCTGGAAGCATGATGGTGGAATGTGGAGGGTTGGAGTAGTTCAGCGAGGGCCATGTAGTTACCAGTTGTTATCTGCTACCTGAGGGTGGATGAGACTGGAAATGGGCGTGGTGCTGTGGGTTGAACTGGAGGTTGAGCGGTGGTAAGGGTGAATAGGCTGGCTGCAGGTGGAGCTGAAGAGAATGCTGGGAAGCTGGCTGTAGGTGGCGCTGTGGAGAATGCTGGAAAGCTGGCTGATGGTGGAATTGTTGCAAAACCGGTTGCAGGTGGTGCTGTGGTTGAGGGTGCAGAGCTAAACAGAATTAAATACATTTGGGTGATGGGGAAGGGGAGGGGGGAGGGTTTGGGGGAGGGAGGGGAAAAAGGACAGGTTAGTAGGAAATGAGTTGATCGGAGGAACTGTTATGGAGGCTGAAGGAGCCGCAGTAGCCGGTGGGTTGATAACACTGGCAGAAGGAAGGGAAGAAGAAAGGATGTTGGGATGAGGGGGTGCATGTGCATGGGGTGATAGTGCAGCCTGCGGACATAGGGATGAGAGAAATGAAGCAATGAGGTTAGACAAAGCAGAAACAGAGGGAGCAGGCACGGGGGGGGGGCATTCTCGCCCTCCTGACTGAGGCTGCCAGAATGGCTGCAGGAATGGCTGCCGTCTGCGACACTGGACTGGCATGGGACTTGGAAAGAGTCGAAAACATGAAGATGGACTGTGTGCAACTGTGTACAACTGTGAAACGTGTACTCATGGAATGTAAATGTTACGCACGAGAAAGAAAAAGGCTGTATGCTGCTGTATAGGACGAGTCAACGTGACTTAATTTGCCACCCATAGTTAATAGTATGAGCTGTGCCAACAACGTTAACATCCCGAAACTATACATCACATCGCTTATATTTTGATATTCTGAGTGAGAGCAGAACTAGCCCGAGAGTCTGATGTATAATATATACGTGTCGTGTCAAAATTGTGTGAACTGTCGCAGTTCTCCAAATGCAAACGGAGTAAAGCCAGCTAGAGCAGACACTCACACCTCGCACCACTTGGGCTCCATAGGGTTTGAACGCCGCTGCCACCCAGTGAGCGGCCCGTTCATCAAAATGCCGCTCGGCTGATCCCTCTCACTAAGCCTGGGCACAAAGACTAACAATGAAGAGCCTGCTGAATCCACTGAGAATCAGTGTTGGGCAAGTTATTCTTCCTTTGTTATTGTCATCTAGATAATGGTTGGTTATTTGCATAAGACAACGGTTTGATTAGGAAATTATTGTATAAACTATGTGCTTTGATTTAATAAAATGCAACTCAATTTGTGACTTGAGTTACTGATGAAGTAACTGGTATATATTACTGAAATCCTATAAGTAATAAGTTACATTACTGAGTTACTGCTAAAATAATATATTACATGTGTAACCGAGCGTTTTGGGGTTCTTTATATGTGATATTTAGGGTTGAAATAATGAGTCAGAGACCGCTTGTTGTTGGGAGCTGCTGCCACCTCTTTACTTGGTCAGGGGCGAGAGAGATAGAGAGTGAACACACTGTTCACTTCCGTTTCCGGACATCAAAATAAAACCTTCAAAACAATAGCTTACATACCTCCCCTCCTCCAAAAAGAAACGTCCCCGTTTCAAATAAAATACAGTACAACATATATACACATCCACAAACAAACTTCCACATGCCTCCCACAATGCACAATCACACCATACCCTCAACAAGGACCATCCACGGGAGTGGACAGTCAGCCAATGCTAAGGCATACAGTACTACAGGACATACAAAGTGAAAAGACATAGCGTGAAATATGCTCATGACAGTGAGAGGAAAAACACGGTAGATGTTGCTCCAGGGCACCGATACGTAAATGGAGGCAGACTGCTGCTATCCTCTTCCGCTCTATTGCACAACCATAACCACACAGTCTCAGTACAGTATGACACACTATTCAGCTGATCTACAGATGCAACTGAGAACGATAGCGGACTTTACACACTATACCGGGTGCGACTACAGCGAGACAGAAAAAAAACATCAGCGTCACACTCCTCAGAATGACACTCCGTTGTTGCTCCCCGCTGATGCCCGCAACACCAACAGTCCCAGTCTCTCCCGTGAGCAGCGGCTCCTCATCCAACGACTCCCCATCGACATCCTCTTCCGTGAGGGAACTGCATGAAGAGGTGATCGGAGGCTGTTCCCAAGATCCACCAGGCGACTGCAGTGTCCCTAGGACTCCAGACAGAAATCCCCACAAACCCCCTTTACATGCTCATTACAGAAAAATAAAACAAAACACAAGTCAAACAACATGGCAAAACAACATAACACTCCCAGAACAGTTCAGAACGTAGGGCACCTCCACCCTCAAATCAGTCCATGGCGACCCAGCTGAACTCCCAGAACACCATGCTCTCCGGCCCGCAGCTCCAGAGGACGTCCATCCACACGCTCCTCCAGGCTCTGCACCCGTGCTCCTTCACCGACCAGCTCCCTCATCTCCACCGGACAGCGCTGCCTCGCCGACCGCTGCGCCGTCGCCTGCTCCTCCATCATTCTCCAATGCTCTTCCCCATAGCTCTCCACGCTGGGGAGGGACACTCCACCACGGCTATCCTGAGCAGCAACTGCTAGCTCACTCCACGTGTGGCTAACGTTAGCTTTGCTGTGCTAACTAAGCCAACTAAAACAGTACGAACCACGGTCCAACACGTTCAAATAAATAAAAACTGCGGGTCAGATACGACCACCGCTGCCACCAATGTAACCGAGCGTTTTGGGGTTCTTTATATGTGATATTTAGGGTTGAAATAATGAGTCAGAGACCGCTTGTTGTTGGGAGCTGCTGCCACCTCTTTACTTGGTCAGGGGCGAGAGAGATAGAGAGTGAACACACTGTTCACTTCCGTTTCCGGACATCAAAATAAAACCTTCAAAACAATAGCTTACACATGTAATATGTTACTTTGTAATGAGTTACCCCCAACGCTGCTGGGAATCATGCAAGGACTGTGCTGGCAGTTCTTGAATTCACACCATAAAACACCATAAACAGTAATATTTCCGACCAGTGAGAGGCAGCAGTGTGCCGTAAGGCATCAAGTCTGCCGGAAAACTATAATAATAATAATAAGAAGAAGCTGCACCGCGCTGCAGCGTCGGTCAGCGTGATGACGTCATCCGGGATCGCCGTGGTGTTGCCGGAAGCGCCCGGTGGCTTTGGGTGCTGGATGATGACGTTGTTGATTGATGAAGTTTGGTTAGCAACCAAACTTTTTGCAGTGATCACTGCGATGAAATGTTACCTTGTTTTTACGGATGGCAGCTGTCCCGTTGTTGACGTTTGTCGTCGGCATGATGTGTGTGTGTGGATTGAGATGAGACTGGATTACCGTGAGTTTGGCCGCGTCGGCCAAACGGCGATGATTGCCTTGTGTGGCTACTAGATGGCTAGTAGTAGCGTTGGCACTGCTGTAGGTTTGAGCCATGGTTTGGGCATACCGTTGGGAAGGCTTGTGAATCTCCGAGCGAAGACGAGGCGGCAGGTCGGAACGACGGACCGGAGGCTCGTCGGCAGCATTGCATTGCAAGTGAGATGAAACCTGTGTGGGTCCTCGCCGACGCCAAGCAAGTAGTTGCTGTCAGAGAGGTGGAACTGGAACGTGGATTCCATGACAGTCAGGTAAGAGCTGAAGTTTCGTGTTGTCTGTCTTGGAGTGAAACTCAGAATGAGTTTGGTCTTGAGACGAGAGAAAGGATCTTGGTTTGGGGCGTATATATAGGTGGAGCGAATGATTGAATCCGGGCGGAGCAAGGGATTGCCTGATTGAATGACTGACTGAGTGGTTAATTGTGGCATGGCCTTGTTCCCGAACTTTAGTTATAATGTTATTATAACTTCATAAAGTCTGTGCAAACGAGTATGACTGTTGGTTGAATGCATTTGACTTTACCTTCAGTCACTTTCATGGACACTCAGGTTATTCTAGTATGTGTTATGTACTTAATAAATACTTGATAACATTATTTCCTCTCATTCTTGTTGAGACAAAATGCTTAATAAAATTAATATTTCACCACTGTTTCATCTTTAATACACACCCTTATTGCATTCCAACAACATGGTAAGGTAAAACAGACATTTCCTCTTGCAGATTAGAATCACACAGACACATTTCTATTCATTATCAACCTAAAATCATGGATTCACCTCAAATGTTACTCTGGATACACAAAACTTAGAATGGAGAAACTACAAAATAATCTACATGTTTACAAGTACATGATGATAAAATGAATATACAATAAAACAAGGATAGCAATCCATTATAAACCACTCTCACAATGTAAGCACAGCGCCCAACACAACAACATGGTCGATTTGAATGCAAACAAGCTGCATGTTTTTGGTGGGAATGTCTGTGATGAAGGAGTCCTTGTCTGCAGTCTCTTTGACAGTATATGGTCCTGCACAGCAACAGATGAGCTCTGAAGTCATGATCAGCACATGCAGTGTCTTTACACTGAGTGGGAAAACCCCGTCGACCACAGGAGGGACCGCTGTCACCTTGGAGGCTGAAAGTGGGATCTGAATAAACAATAAAGAATAATAATAAAGAAAATACCAGACCAGTAAATTATTCCAGTGTTATCATAATAACTCACTGCTCCTAAATGTCACCAAAACACTATTGTTGTAACCCATGATAAACACTGGGAGGAGCTGTTCATTGGGCCAGAAGCTTTGGAGGCTAACAAGTCCGGCACAAGGAAGATCAAATCACTGTATGTCAAATTGTTATGTTTTAATTTATTGTATTGCAGACCATTTATCAAGATGCATATCATATCATCTGAGAGGGAAAGATAATAAAGATATAAAGCCCTAGTATAAACACATCACACACCATCCAGCTCAGCCATATAGGCTACTAGGTTTTTTCTTGGCTCTGGGTTGGTTTTCCTCCTGTCCCCAATTTTTTGAGTCAACAGCCGCCACAGTGCCCAGCTGTTGCTGTGTCTCCTGCAGCAGAGACATCATGACACCTAGCGGTAGAAAACGATAACTGCAGCAAACGTGTAACCCAACGTCTTCAGTCACTGTCATTATTGTAAAACCATCATCATCCACTGTATGTGCTGATCATTACTTCAGTGCCCAGCTGGTGCTGTGTCTCCTGCAGCAGAGACATCATAACACATAGCGGTAGAAACGATAACTGCAGCAAACAACTTACAGTAGGAATGCACACAGCAGACGTTCCACCTTATAACTGTTCTTCTGCTATATAACACAGCCATGCCTTTTACACACTTCAGAAAGAGCTTATTCATGATTTAAAGCAAATGATGTGTAGACAATATCTGCCAAACCTAACCCAAGTAGGATGCATCAAAAGTGACTTGTACAATCTGCTCTATTTGGATATAGGCTTAAAAAATACTTTAAAGGGCTGATGTACTGAAAACAAAGTTGATTTATGAACTCATACATTTTCTTTGTTTTTAGCCTATATATATATATATATATATATATATATATATATATATATATATATATATATATATATATAAATATATTGTTTATTTACCTTTATATATTATATTGTTTATTTACCTTTATATATTATATTGTTTATTTACCTCCTGCTATAATGTCTGTCAATTTTATTATCAAAATCGTTTGTATTAATCTCCCTCCCTTCATATGTCTTGCTGAAATGTCGCACCCTTGCTCTCTCCTTATCTTATCTTTTTGAAAAATCTAGGTTCGTTAGTCTGTTAATTATTTACTAACGCTGGCAGGAAACACTTAATAAACATATTGCTATGAATGATGAAAGATTAACAAAATAGGCCAACAGATGAGTTATTAGCACCTTGACTGTGTGCCTGAATTCTAATTCTGACAGAAAGCAAGCTTCATGTTTTACAGCATCATCACAGACATCCCCACCTAAAGCTTTGCTGCAACATGTTGTTGTAAACATCAGCAGTGTGCTTACATCGTGAGAGCTTAATGGATTGTTATATACTGTACTTATTCTATTGTATATTCATTTGATCTCCATTCCTACAGTATACCATAGTTGGGTGTATGTAGTGAATCAATAAAATGAATCTAATCTACAAGAGGAAAAGTCTGTTTTACCTTGTGTTGTTGTTTGAATGCACCAGAGAAAATACAGATGTGTATTAAAGATGAAACAGTGGTGAAATGTTAATTTTATTAAGCATTTTGTCTCAACAATGAGAGGACATAATTTGATCAAGTATTTATTAAGTAGAACACATGTATTGATGAATCACCTGAGTGACTGAAGGTAAAAGTAAAAATGCATTAAACTAACACAGACAATGCTCAGAGGTTTGCACATTTAATGAATACAATTCTCCATATTTGAAATGTATACACGTAAACACTGAATTAAAGTAAAGGCAGAAATTTAATAGGGAATTAAAAATCAAAAAGATTATATTTCTGTCATTAGAAGGAGACCAATCACCAATAAAAGTAATTTATATGTACCAAAGACTGCTATCATAAAAGTATTTGAATATTCACATCAGCCTCTGATGTCACCAGCCTCTAACAGCTAAGTAGTGCAGCAGCACTTCAAACAGACAAATACAATGAGGCCTTATTGTTGTAAATGTGTGAAGAGGACACAAACCAGAGATTGATTAAAGCCAAAAACTATGGACATTTATTGCAAACAGGTTCAATACAGATGTCTTTATCATTTTAAATACCGTCTATCTATATTTTTAAATGTTTGCTTGGAATAACACAGACAATATTGTGGTGTAATAAAAAATAATAATAAAAAAGTTTGGGCCGTTTGGGCCGTTTGAAGCCCAATTTGGGCCGTTTGAAGCCAGATTTTGGCCGTTTGAAGCCCAATTTGGGTCGTTTGAAGCCAGATTTGGGCCGTTTGAAGCCCAATTTGGGTCGTTTGAAGCATGATTTGGGCCGTTTGAAGCCCAATTTGGGCCGTTTGAAGCCAGATTTGGGCCATTTGAAACCCAATTTGGGCCATTTGAAGCCCAATTTGGGCCAAGTCCAATTTTACAATGAGATGCACCCACTTCAACCCTGAATAAAGTAATAAAACCACTAGTAAACCAGTAGGCGGCGCCTGGCCTGCTGTTCAGTGAGTGGCCTGACTGCGGGCACAAAAAAAAAAAAAAAAAAAATGCAGGCCAGGCCAGGCCACCGGGCATTTGCCCGACGTGCCCGATTATGCAGTCCGCGCCTGACAGTAAATGTAATGGCCTGCATTTATATAGCGCTTTTATCCAAAGCGCTTTACAATCAGTAGATACATTCACCCATTCATACACTGATGGTGACAGGCTGCCACGCCCACGATCAGGAGAAATTTGGGGTTCAGTATCTTGCCCAAGGACACTTCGTCATGCAGACTGGAGGAGCCGGGAATCGAACCACCAACCTCTTTCATCCAAAGCGATTAGTGACGACCCGCTGTACCTCCTGAGCTACAGCCACCCCGGTATGTGTGAAGAGGACACAAACCAGAGACAGATTAAAGCCAAAGAATATGCACATTTATTGCAAACAGGTTCAATACAGATTTCTTTATCATTTTAAATACCGTCTATATTTTTAAATGTTTCCTTGGAATAACACAGACAATATTGTGGTGTAATGTTATTGTTTGGCATTTGACCTGTCGATGATGTCACGGGGGCGGGCAGTATCAGTTCCGGGTTAAGATGTTGGCTGTCATGATGCTGTCATTTAACAAGCTGTCGCGGACTATATGTTGTACAAGCCTGCTGGGTATAAAGTAAACAACGTTCATGTTTAACTCAAAGTGGTCATCATTATATGTAAGAGAACCCAACACAACAAATATGATTATATGAGCCTACAGGTGTGTTGGGTGTTTATGACATTCCCTCTGACCAAAGGTTATATTAAGAAGGAATATGCATTGCAAATTTTCCAGGACTATAAATGAATACAACTTGTGCACCTCTTATGACACAGGCTTGACAGCATCGAGCCACATTGTCCCAACTTTCTCCCCCCCCCCTCCCAGTAGACACGAAGTTTCCTATCAGTCAACGTCTTTGGCTTCACAGGTTTGCTTGTGTACAGAGAGGAATACATTACATTTCAACAAACACCAGGGTACACAGTACAGAACACAGGGATTGACAGGATGGAAACATAATACAACATATGGAACAGGGAGACACATACAGGCAGTGATAACGGACATGGGTCTTATGTGGATGGGGTTTATGAATTTAGCAGGTTTATTGCATTTGGTATGAAGGATTTTTTGTAGATGTTTTTGGTTGCAGCGGGGACTCTGTAGCATCCATGAATTTCATTCATGATGAGATTATCTGATCCAGCGCAGCTGTCGTGGATGACTCTTTAAGACACTAACTAGCAGTACACCACCTGGGTGCAATTGCACGTGCATGCTGATTGGCCGGACTCGGACTCGGCTATTCACCCTTATGTTCCAACACAGCAGGGTCAGCCAGTTACTTCCTATTGTGTTTACACTTCCTGTGACAGTACAGTACTAGTGACCGGAGCTGCGTTCCAATACCCATACTTGTACTTCTTTCTTGTAGTATGTAGCCTACTGCCGCTGCCCTCACAAAGTATGGATTGTAGTGTGCAGCATGCATGCAAAATGCATACTATTGGGACACACTACATCTGTCGTCACGTGAGCTTCCTGAACTCCGACCTCTTGCTCACTTCCGCCGACGTCCGCAGCGCCACATTTGAGTTTGTTTGTGCTCAAACCTGTCAAAATGCCTGGCGATCTAAATACATATTTGAGAAGCAGCATCACCTCTCCAGAGACGTGCGCACCGTCAGAGGCTCCGGAGAGCTCTGTTGCTGTTATATTGTAATGTATGTTGTTGTTTCTAATAAACTGACGTGATGATACTTACATGCAGTCTCATTCTTAACAGTATAATAACGTGCATATTTCTGTCAGTGTTTTATCATAGTTATTCACGTGTTCACGTAAACAATAACAAGCCTATAATAGCCTGTATGAACTAGTCACCAGTAGGCATAATTAGCCCCCTTCACACATAGCTCTCTGTTGCTGGCAGATGTTTGTTGTTAAATATATTTACAGCTCAGCAGCTGCTGTCACTGTATTCTGTCTGCACGTGAAGCAGCCTTATATTCACATTACTTTTATTTGTAGTGTAACATACTTGCACATTCTTAACTACATTATATTTGACTTTTACTATATTTATAGATTCACTAGTGTATACTGCTCTACAGTACTACAATACATTGTAGTCATAGTTGAACCCTAACATTGAATCAGTAAGCTACTTATACTCTTTGCAATCATAATAAAATTGAATGTTGTAACCATATTCTTGCAAAAACTGTATAAGTGACAGTATATAATCAGATCATTGCAGCCCTAATATGTAGTGCAAGTATCTCAAATTAAATAAACCATGTATGAAAGGAAGTGTAGCTGTATCACCATCATTATCAGTGTTGGCATAATTGAGATTAGTTGTAACAATATAAAACAGGCAGAATGGGATTTTACAGGAATTCTAATTAGGCTTTTGCATAATATTGGATTAATTTATTTAACAGAACATTCACACAACATACGCCAACCCCAACCCCAACGTGCCCATCCTGCGGCTGTTCCTGGATGTACAGGAGGACGCTTTGCGGTGGTGGTTTTAGCGCAACCTATGTGGGGTTTGGCATAACCTTCGTTATTTCGAATCCCACATAGGTTACGCCAAACCCCACATAGGTTACGCTAAAACCACCACCGCAAAGCGTCCTCCTGTACTTGGCCAGTCGGCAGGAAAGTATCGCGGGACTTCACGAGACTTGGTGACCGAGATCACGTTTGAGGTAATTTGATCCCTGTGCGACTCCAGGAAACAGCCTTTGGCGAAATATCACTGTGGTGGTTCTTGAGGGATCAGATTATGACGATATTTGGCGAAAACGGGAATAAAAATAGCTATTTAGATGCAGGAAAGACAGGCTCACACTTGGCCCCAAGTCAGCTCCATTTTACAACTGACTTGGACGCTATTGATCTCAAAACAACGCTAGGACGGCCAGAAACGCCGCGGAGATCACTGGGTGAGTGGCCAAATCATAATTAATGCCAGGAGATGGGTCCAGGTTAAAAAAAAACGAAATTCTCCTTTAATATGTTTTTGTGCTTTGATTCATTTAATTAATGGCAAGATGGTATTAATTTGATTTATGGAAGGATATTTATTTTCCCCAATAACCACTATGCATGATTTTGAACATGCAATTATTAAACATCTTCCGATAATCAGTCATGACTTGTGTATTGTGTTCCATGTGATCCATGCTTCACTTTGTCCCACATCTAACCTTGAAGTCATGTCAACACCGTTTCAGTGCCCCTGTCAATTATTCAACACTCAGTACACAGTATATTGACTGAGTCATAATGGAACACATAATAGATAGGTGAGTTGACTAAACAATATATTTATTCTGTGCAATGCATAAATGAAACTGTTTCAAAAAGCAAACATAAAAACATCAGCTATGTAAAAACGTTTCTTGAATAAAACATAAACAAATCAACTGTGTTGATTGAAAGAAACTTGAAAGGAAGCTGATGAACTAGCTGATTAATTTCTCCAAAAGGAACACATGACTTAAATAAATAAATAAATAATCATAAATAAATCGAACTTTCTTGGATAACGCTTCCATCAGAGCCAAGAAACGCTCCTCTCTCCTCTCCTCTCTCGCCCTAGCCTCCTCATCTCTCCTCCTCGCCTCCTCCTCTCTCCTCTCCTCTCTTACCCTCGCCTCCTCATCTCTCCTCTCCTCTCTCGCCCTAGCCTCCTCATCTCTCCTCCTGGCCTCCTCCTCTCTCCTCCCTGCCTCTGTGTACCGCTCATCATCCCTCTCCAGAAGCTCCCGCTCTCTCCTCTCCTCTTTCTCCTCCATCTCCCTCAGATAGTGAAAGATGTCACCCTCCTCCCTCCCTCTCTTTCTTGGCCGGGGCCTGGAGCAGCTGTCCTCAGGCACCTCTGGATTAGAGACAGAGGGGGGAGAGACAACCACAGTGTCCTGGCCTGCTGATGAAATGAGCAGTGGTGGGCTGATGGATGGCTTGGTCCCCAGAGCTGCATCCATCAGCTCATACCACTTCCAGGACGCTGCTGTTGTCTCTCCTCCCTCTGTGTTTATCCCTGTTTTGGGATACTTCAGATCCTGCAAGAACAAGATAATTCATGTTACTAAAGCATCAGAATCAGAATCAGAATCAGAAAGACTTTAATGATCCCTGGGGGGAAATTGGGACAAGTTACAGTAGCTCGCTCACAGAACACACATAGCATAAAATAGACAGTAGTAAATGCAATATAAGCAAATAAGCAGAAAACACAACATAGCATAGAATAACTAGTAAATGCGATAGAAGCAAAAAATAAGTAGAATGTCAGTAGCAAAATACAATTCGTAGAGTAAGTATACATTCCGTGTCAATTATCATTATTGCACCCTGGCCTTATATTAAGTCGGCTTGCCCTATACGTTACACGTGGCTCAGCCATGCTCAGTTAACCTATCGGCTGGCTCAGTCTCAGGGAGACTGAGCGTCTCCGAGGTGCTCTTTTAAGAGAGGCATTAAATAGACCAATGGCCACAGGCAGGAATGATTTCCTGTGCCTCTCCGTATTGCATCTAGGTGAAATCAGTCTCTCACTGAACGTACTCCTGTGTTTGACTAGCACGCTGTGGAGTGGGTGCGAGTCATTGTTCATGATGGAGCGTAGCCTGGACAACATTCTCTTCTCTGACACCGCAGTCAGAGAGCCCAGATCCAGCCCCACAATGTCCCTGGCCTTACGGATCAGTTTGTTGAGTCTGTTGGCATCCGCTGCCTTCAGCCTGCCTACACAATAGCATACAGGAAGGCACTAGCCACTACCGACTCATAGAACATCCTGAGCATGGTCCGGCAGACGTTGAAGGACCTCAGCCGTCTCAGAAAGTAGAGACGGCTTTGCCCCTTCTTGTAGAGTGCATCAGAGTTCTTAGCCCAGTCTAGTTTATTGTCAATGTACACTCCAAGGTACTTGTAATCCTCCACTATGTCAACACTGACCCCGTGGATTGAAACAGGGGTCACCGGAGCCTTGACCCTCCTCAGGTCCACCACTAGCTCCTTTGTCTTTGACACGTTGAGCTGCAGGTGGTTCAGCTCACACCATGTGACAAAGTTGGCCACCACATCCCGATAACCCTCATCGTCGCCATCTTTGATACATCCCACTATCGCAGAGTCATCAGAGAACTTCTGAAGGTGGCAAGACTCTGTCTGGTAGGTGAAGTCCGTGGTGTAGATGGTGAAGAAGAAGGGAGAGAAGACCGTCCCCTGTGGTGCTCCCATATTGCTGACCACTCTGTCTGACACACAGTCTTGCAGCCGCACATACTGTGGTCTGCCAGACAGGTAGTCCACAAGTCAGGCCACCAGGGGGGCATCCACTGGCATCGCTGTCAGCTTCTCACCCAGTAGAGCCGGCCTGATGGTGTTGAAAGCACTGGAGAAGTCAAAGAACATGACTCTTCCCTGTCTTCCTGTTCTCCCCTCTCCCACATTTCCCACTCCCCCCCCCACCTCCTCTCTTTCCATGCTCTTTCCTCCCCCACATCCCACCGCCCCCCCCTCCCTTCTCCTGCTCTCTCCTCCTTCTCCCCCCCTCTGCTCCTTCTCCTCTTCTCCCCTATTTTCCTGAATCCCTGCCACTTCCTGCTCTCCCCTCTCTCACATTCCCCCTGCTCTCCTTCCCCTGCACCCTCCCACCTCTCCTTCTCTGTTCTCTCCTCCTCTCTGTCCTCTCCCCTCTCTTACATTCCCCCTGCTCTCCTTCCCCTGCACCCTCCCACCTCTCCTTCTCTGTTCTCTCCTCCTCTCTGTCCTCTCCCCTCTCTCACATTCCCCCTGCTCTCCTTCCCCTGCACCCTCCTACCTCTCCTTCTCTGCCTCTCTCCTCCTCTCTGTCCTCTCCCCTCTCTCACATTCCCCCTGCTCTCCTTCCCCTGCACCCTCCCACCTCTCCTTCTCTGTTCTCTCCTCCTCCACATTTCCCATTTTCTCCCCACCCTCGCCCTAATCCGGGCCCGTATCCTACTCCCTCCCCCAACCCTAGACCCTACCTCTACCCTGGCTCTCCCTCCCCTGCACCCTCCCACCTCTCCTTCTCTGTTCCCTCCTCCTCCACATTTCCCATTTTCTCCCCACCTCCTCCCTCTCACATTCCCCCTGCTCTCCCTCCCCTGCACTCTCCCACCTCTCCTTCTCTGTTCTCTCCTCCTCTCTGTCCTCTCCCCTCTCTTACATTCCCCCTGCTCTCCTTCCCCTGCACCCTCCCACCAGTGGCGTGCCTGACCAAGTTGGTGCCCTAGGCAAGATTTGTGCTGGTGCCCCCCCTCCCCCAAAGAAAATATAATAAAAATGATATCGCAGCGAATTCCACCACTGCAGTGCAGGCTCAGAATTGCCCTTCCCCAGTGGCGCTGGAAGTACTTTTAGGAAGGGGTGCTGTAAGGAAGGGACTCTCGGTGCTGCCCGCAAGGGCAGCGCCGAAGAAAATTTTATGTTTTTTGGACTTTAATCCATATTTAGAAGAATATGTAATTTTAAATTAACATTAGGATTATACTGTTGTGATGTCATTATTCAGTATCTTCTCCTTTTCTCACTCACTTTCATATAAGCACCTGCTCTCCCTTTAGTCGTTTTACATTACAACAGACAGCAACACAGGCATAAACACTGAACTTATTATTATTATGGAAAACCAGATTATGATGAAAATCAAACACTTTTGAAGAGAGAGCATATTAAATAAGATCAGAGCTGGGAAGCACAAACTGTTTTTTAATGCATTTTGTTGGTGGTATAAACACAAGACAGCCAAATCCAACAATTTCGAAAATCCAATTTCTTGCCACCAGGGGGTGCTGCAGCACCCTCAGCACCCACCTTCCAGCTCCCTTGCTCCCCCCCCACTCTGGGAAAAAGCTCCGAGCAGGTAAAAGGGGGAGCGGCCGCGCAGGGGGTGGGGTGGTATGGATTAGGGACCATGGTGAAAGTGCTGCAGCCCAGGCAGCCAGAAAGCCAGAATTAGAAAAATGATTTCACTATTATTTAAAGACTTAAGATGTTGTTGTGCTTATTTTTTGTCTACTATTGTAAAATAATAGTAGGCCTATTATCATGAAAAAGTATTTCTAAAAAAAAAAAAGAATAATTTTTTTTTATTATTATTTTTTTTTTTACCCTCTCTGGCGCCCCTAACGGCTCAAGCGCCCTTAGCATTTGCCTAGTTCGCCTAATGGACGGCACGCCACTGCCTCCCACCTCTCCTTCTCTGTTCTCTCCTCCTCTCTGTCCTCTCCCCTCTCTCACATTCCCCCTGCTCTCCTTCCCCTGCACCCTCCCACCTCTCCTTCTCTGTTCTCTCCTCCTCCACATTTCCCATTTTCTCGCCACCCTCGCCCTAATCCGGGCCCGTATCCTACCCCCTCCCCTCCCCCAACCCTAGACCCTACCTCTACCCTGGCTCTCCCTCCCCTGCACCCTCCCATCTCTCCTTCTCTGTTCCCTCCTCCTCCACATTTCCCATTTCCTCCCCACCTCCTCCCTCTCACATTCCCCCTGCTCTGCCTCCCCTGTACCCTCCCACCTCCCCTTCTCTGTTCTCTCCTCCTCTCTGTCCTCTCCCCTCTCTCACATTCCCCGTGCTCTCCTTCCCCTGCACCCTCCCACCTCTCCTTCTCTGTTCTCTCCTCCTCTCTGTCCTCTCCTCCCTCTCACATTCCCCCTGCTCTCCCTCCCCTGCACCCTCCCACCTCTCCTTCTCTGTTCTCTCCTCCTCCACATTTCCCATTTCTCCCCACCCTCGCCCTAATCCGGGCCCGTATCCTACTCCCTCCCCTCCCCCAACCCTAGACCCTACTTCTACCCTGGCTCTCCCTCCCCTGCACCCTCATCTCTCCTCCTCTGTTCTCTCCTCCTCCACATTTCCTATTTTCTCCCCACCTCCCCCCTCTCCTCCCTCACATCCCCCCGCTCTCCCTCCCTCCTCCACTCTCCTGCTTTCTCCTCTTCCCGGTGTTCTTCCTCTTCCCCCCTTCCCCCACTACTCTAAAGCATAGTACACATTTTACTCCAAAGCATGGCACCCACTCTATCCCCTCCAATATTCCGCCACTATTTAAAGCATGGCATAGCATGGCAATATTCCGCCACTATTTAAAGCATGGCACCCATGCTCTTAGTATTTCGCCACTATTCAAAGCATGGCACCCACTCTTCCCTAAAGCAAGGAACCCATAAGCTCTATATGTGAACATGTGCTTATTTGGCAAAAGGACTCACTACTAAAGGCTTGCAGCCAATTAAATTAGGCATAGTTTGGTTGCTTAGAAATTGACATATGTCCGTTTGCAAGATGTGCGTCTATATTTCTCATTCTCTCCCCACCTCCTCCCTCCCCCTGCTCTCTTCTCCCCCACACCCCCCCCCCTTCCCCTCTCCTGCTCTCTCCTCTTGCTCCTTCCCCACCTCCTATACCCTCCAACATCTCCCATTCCCTCCCCACCCCATCACTCTCTCACATTCCCCCTGCTCTTCCCCCTTCTCCTGCTCTCTCCTCTGCTCTCTCTTCATTTCTATATTTTCTATATTATCAATTGTTCAAATGTTATCTTTATTCTGTATATTCTTGTTACTGTTGTGTCAGCTAGAATCAGCTAGACATACTTTCTGTGTAGCCCTCTGAGACATGCTTGTGAATTAGGGCTATATAAATAAACTTGACTTGACTTGACTTGACTCTCACAGTGCTGGCCGGGTTGTCAAGGTGGGCGTAGGCGCGGTTGGTAAGGTAGATGACCGCATCCTCCACTCCCAGTCGGGGCTGGTAGGCGAACTGGAGGGGGTCAAGGGATGGTTTGACCATAGGCCTGAGCTGCTCCAGGACGAGTTTCTCCAGGGTCTTCATGATGTGGGACGTCAAAGCTACCGGCCTGTAGTCATTGGAGCCACTGGGTCTTGGCTTTTTTGGTACAGGAACGATACAGGACATTTTCCACATCACGGGGACCTTTTGGAGACTCAGGCTCTTATTGAAGATCAGCTGTAGCACACCACACAGCTGGGGGGCACAGGCTTTGAGCACCATGGGGCTGACGCCATCCGGGCCGGCTGCTTTCCTTGTGTGTAGTCTCAACAGCTGATTCCTCACCTGGTCAGCTGTGATGGTCAGCGTGGGTGGGGGGGGAGTGGCATCATCAGCTCTGAAGCCCTTCGGGGGGGAGGGGGGGTATGGCCTCGTCACTGGGTGTCGGGGTATGGCCTGGAGGATGAGGGGGGGGGGAGGTGGGCTCCATCAGCCGGGGCCAGAGGGAGAGAGAGGGGGGGGGGGGGGAGCCGTGTGGCGGGGGCTGCTGTTTGTATACTGCAGTCAGGGGAGTCGGGGGAGGGGGCCCCCGGGCCAGCCGTATCAAATCTATTGAAAAACAGATTCAATTCGTTGGCCCGATCAACCCCCCCCTCCACTCCCCCGCTCCCTGCTTTGTTAAAGCCCGTAATGGCTTTCACACCTCTCCACACCTCTCTCATGTTATTCTGCTGGAGCTTTGCCTCAAGCTTCAACCTGTAGCTCTCTTTAGCCACTTTAATGCTCGCTTTCAGCTCCCCCTGGATGGCTCTGATCATATCTCTATCCCCCGACCTAAATGCTCTTTTCTTGGCGTTCAGGATGGCCTTGATGTCCTTAGTAACCCAGGGTTTATTATTCGGGAAACATTTTATTTCCTTTGTGGGTATGTTGCAATCCACACAAAAGTTTATGTAGTCCGTAATGCACTCAGTGATCCCATTGATATCCTCACCATGTGGGTCACCATGTGGTCATAGTCAATAATAATCAAACGCAAAAACAGAACCCTCTCTCTCTCCCTCTCTGTCACTGGATTTCACACAAGGCGGAGGAACGTGGCAGCAGCATAAGCGGCTGGGGCAGATAGCAGCGGTAGCAGTAAGTCTGTGGTCCGTGGGCTGTCTGGGTAGACTAGACCCGAACTCGCCCAAGGCGGGGAATGTATGGATGGGCCTCAGTCATGCTAGTCATGAAACTTAGGAATTATTATTAACAAGGATAGTTGAGAAAGCAGCTATCCTAGCAAAGGGGAAACGCAGAAGTGCCCAGCAAGTTAGAACAACAACTGCAAGCGTTGTTGGCTGCTGCAGGTTCCAAACTTGGCAACTTTGTCACTAGAGTAGGCTATCGCCAGCGCAGGCATAAAAAAGTCATATATATTGACCAAAGACTGCTATCATAAAAGTAGGCTATTTGAATATTCACATCAGCCTCTAACAGCTAACTAGTGCAGCAGCACTTCAAACAAATACGGTAACACTTTACAATAAGGGTACATTAATTAAGGGTTAATTAATGCTTAGTTAATGCTTAATAAGCATGAATTAACATGAATTAACAGGGTTAGTCAAGCTTAGTAAGCCTTAATTAACCCTTATTAACATTAACTAATGTGCATTAAGTAAGGGTTGGTTAATGCTTAATAAGCATTAATTAGCACACCGTAATTAACATGACTAGTAGTGCTTAATAAGCATCCATTAACCCTTAATTAACGTTAATTTGAGGTTTGCTGGTTCCGTTTCTTCATGTGGCCCTAATTTATATGCATGTTCTATAAGCATTACTTAACTGTAATTAACCATATATTAATGCTGTTTGTGACCCTTATTGTAAAGTTGCAAACATATATCCCTTAAAGTAACACTTAATAAAAGCTTGAGTGTGCCTAATAAGCATTACTTACCTGTAATAAACCATGTATTAATGCTCTTTGTGACCCTTATTGTAAAGTTGAAAACATGTATGCCTTAACTAACACTTCATTAACGCATTAAAGTGCTGAATAAACATTACTTATCTGTAATTAACCATTTATTAATGCTCTTTGTGACCCTTATTGTAAAGTTGAAAACATGTATGCCTTAACTAACACTTCATTAACACATTAAAGTGCTGAATAAACATTACTTATCTGTAACTAACCATTTATTAATGCCCTTTGTGACCCTTATTGTAAAGTTGAAAACATGTATGCCTTAACTAACACTTCATTAACGCATTAAAGTGCTGAATAAACATTACTTATCTGTAAATAACCATTTATTAATGCTCTTTGTGACCCTTATTGTAAAGTTGAAAACATGTATGCCTTAACTAACACTTCATTAAAGGAGAATTTCGGTTTTTTACACCACGGTCCTCATTTCCAGCTTAAAATATGATGTTTTCTACCCACAAATACTTTTGGGTTCATTCGGATCGCCACAGAAGATTTGTCGCACCGAGTACACTCCTCAAACACTCAAAACAGGCTAGAACGAGAGCCTGCGGGGCATTCTGCTTACCCTGCGTAAATGACACTTTTTCGGTCACATCGCGGTTCGTTATGGTTGTAAATATAATTATGAGAACATGAAATAGATCTCTAACTAAGCGTCCTCTGCTCCCGAGTGCCGACAGCCCACTCCGTTTGCTGTCCGGGTGCCCCGGATGTGCTTGGGAAGATGCAGTGAGAAGCGCTTCTGTTTGTTTACAGTAGCTAGAAGAAGAGAAACCACAGAAGAAGTACATAAGCACTGCAAGCCCATCCGGGGCAGATCAGAGTTGAGTCGCTCGGTGATGTTGTTAGCTTAGCTTCTAGCTTGGCATTATTATAGATATCTGATGTCAAGATTATGGACGTTTCAATTCCATTACCGCTCGTGTGGAATCATCAGGGGCGCCGTATAGGGGGGGAAAGGTAGGACGATTCTAAGGGCCCTTGAAGCTGACAGGGGCCCTGTCAGCTTCAAGGGCCCTAAAAGCTTGGACACTAGGCAATTTTTTGCAGTATTAAATTATTAACCTATTGTAATGAATATACTATTTTATTCAATGTACTAGTAAAACGAATTGCTTCTTTTTGGCAAAAAAGAAAAAATCCTCTTGCAGACACACACCCCTTCGATTTTCAAGAAATGGTTTCTCCCTGCTGAGAAATAGGCACGCCTCCCATCCAGGCAGCGTGGTGGGCAGAGTTGCGCGCTGATCAATCAGATGAGAGGAGAGAGGAGAGACCAGCAACATGCCAAAAGAAAGAGAGGAGAGAGGAAAGAAAGGACAACAGTTCCTCACGCAGTTTTATAGGAAGGCAGGTGAGGTGAGTGCTGGAATGGTGCAGCTGCTGTCTGCCTGTCTCTGTGTGAGAGATAGGCTACACTACGTGAATCACTCTGCCTGCCATGTTAACCTAGAGAACTGTCTAGTCTGTCCCGCGCCATCTGAACATTTATTCAACTTTTCTTAACTACTGTATATAATAAGTAATAATAATAATAAAAAAATAAGAAGGATCAACACAATTTATTTGTCCACATAATGACCATCATATGAAAGGAAAAGCAGCCCACAAATGACAGCCAATGAGAAAAGGAGAACATAATGATATTAAGACTGAATAATGATATCACAACAGTCTCATGCTAAACACTCCTGTTGGACTCCACATGTGTATCAATATTATTTCTAGTCATTAGTTGATAGTATTTCTTTGTTCCCTCTGGTGTATTCAGAGCAGAGAGAGAGTATGATGATTCAACAGGGATGAGAGTGAGAAAAGGAGCAAATATTGATGGTTAAGACTGAATAATGACAACACTACAGTGTTATCCTAATATAATTTAAAATGCAATATTATCCTCTAAATCAGCTTCAAACAGCCCAAATTTTTCGCCGGCGCCCTTCGGACGCCGGCATCAGTGGGGCCCATGCTATGTCCTGTCATGGGGCCCAAAATCCCTGGCGGCGCCCCTGGGAATCATGCCACATATCGACAACAACAGCAGCGGGAGATGTTATGTGATGGACACCCGGACAGCAAACGGAGTGGGCTGTCGGCACTCGGGAGCAGAGGACGGTTAGTTAGAGATCTATTTTATGTTCTCATAATTATATTTACAACCATAACGAACCGCGATGTGACCGAAAAAGTGTCATTTACGCAGGGTAAGCAGCATGCCCCGCAGGCTCTCGTTCTAGCCTGTTTTGAGTGTTTGAGGAGTGTACTCGGTGCGACAAATCTTCTGTGGCGATCCGAATGAACCCAAAAGTATTTGTGGTTAGAAAACATCATATTTTAAGCTGGAAATGAGGACCGTGGTGTAAAAAACCGAAATTCTCCTTTAACACATTAAAGTGCTGAAAAAACATTACTTATCTGTAATTAACCATTTATTAATGCTCTTTGTGACCCTTATTGTAAAGTTGAAAACATGTACGCCTTAACTAACACTTCATTAACACATTAAAGTGCTGAAAAAACATAACTTATCCGTAATTAAGCATTTATTAATGTTCTTTGTGACCCTTATTGTAAAGTTGACAACATATATGCCTTAACTAACAGTTCATAAACTTATTAAAGTGCTGAAAAACATTACTTATCCGTAATTAACCATTTATTAATGCTCTGTGTGACCCTTATTGTAAAGTTGAAAACATCCCTTGAATAACAACAAGCATAAGAGTGCTGAATAAGCATTACTTAACTGTAATAAACCATTTATTAATGTTCTTTGTGACACTTGTAAAGCTGAAAACATGTATCACTTAAGGAACATTTCATAAAAGCACAAGAGTGCTGAATAAGCATTACTTAACCGTAAATAACCATCTATTAATGCTCTTTAACAATAACAGCGCCCTGGAAGCCAAATCAACAGCCCTCGGAGCAGAGCTTCCGCAATTCCGTTATGACGCGTTGTGATGTGAAAAGCGCCACAGCAGAACGTTTTGCCAGAGGATGAACTGGGAGCTCTCCGTCTGGAAAACATGTAGCAAAGGTAAACATTGCCCATCTGCTTATATCAACTAACATTAAAATGATACAAAGTGAGTTAATCGGCAAATGAATGCTCTTTGATGACTGGAGCATATGTACTGTAATTCTGAATAATAATAATAATAATAGAATATTAATATAAATGAGCATGGACAAGTACCAGATTTTCAGAATGACCAGAGCCCTTAAAAATGTATGACAGCAATGAAATTAGACAACACAGAGTTTTGGCTTTTAGCAAGATTATCTTAGTAAGAGTTAGATGAATTTAAAGCCTTTTGTTTGTAAACATGAATTCAGTACTTCAGCTTTTCACAGTTGACAATTTATAATTCCCCAAAAATAATAAAGTGCACCCACAAATAAAATATGTTGTCCCTTCAGTCCAAAAAATAAAATAAAAAATTGTTTGGGGCCAAAAGTCGATGGGTGTCTGTACGCGTCCCGATGAATTTCATCCGCTGGACTGTGTGTGTAACGACCGCTCCAGTCGTACAGCAGGGTAGTCCTTGATGCTACTGCAGTGAATGTGTGGATTGCTCTTCTAGATGCTCAGTGGTGGCTCGCCATCCCAGTCGACTGGGAGATCTGTAGTCTCGCTGTATTCCCCTGGATCCTGGGATTCATCCTGGAAGTCCCCGTCTATAAAAATCTGACCTATGACAAGGTCACACCATTTCTCTCAATTACTATTCTGTAATCAAATCAATTGGTACAGGCTACAATATTTATAAAATTGGTGTAATATCCCAGTAAACCAATAGTAATTAAATCTACAAGCTACAGTGTAGGGATGTTCATCAATAATCGATAATTGATAGTTGAGGAATGAATTCGATCACGTGGAATTTTTATCGATTTTTGTTTTGTTTTTTGTTTTTTGCGGACTAGGTTTGGGTGGAATTCGTTCCTCCTCGCCCCACTCCATTGCACAGCCGACTAACGTGAGGTGGAGCTTCATATAGCCTCTAGTTTAAAACAAAACTGTTTTAAACATGGGGAATTCACAAGGGCATGCGCCGCAGACACAAACAAACGCACCCAGTGGTCTGTGGACCTCAGCGAGGCTGTTATAACTGACACTTCGCACACTTCTCTCCTAATTTTCAACAAAGTGTGAGTAGCGGTACACATGTTTAAGTGAATTCAAGTCGTTTTACTTGTTTATAATGTTATGAACTATGAAGTAGCAGCAGTCAGCATGGACCAGGCCCGCGGGAAGTAGGGGTGCTGCAGGTGCTGCAGCACCCCCTAGATTTTTTCCAAAAAAAAAAAAAAAAAAAAAAAAAAAAATTTTTTACAAATGTAATTAAAAATATTTTGCAGTGCACTATGTTCCTTTCTTGTTTAAGAATGTTTCGGGAAATGAAAATGTAGCCTATTTAAATAGAATTATCAACAATAACAATCAAGGAAGTTACATGCTTGTAGGCTAGAGAAGAAGCGCACGCATGCACGCATGCACGCACATGTTGTGTTGAACCAACCAACAACCAATACGAATTGTTTAATCTGGCAATAAAGAAATGTGAACTTGACATGCTATTTTAATAGCCTACTCAAAAATGCACCTCCCACTATACAGCAAAGAGAGGAGTCAATGTTTCTTGATATATGCCATTCAGATCAGAATAATTAGTCTAGTCATTAAGTTTGCTGATAATATTTCTATCATGTTAAGTCTGTGTCATGTTAACTGGTGTATTCAGAGCAAATAGGGAGATATAGAGCATTATCATCATGCTATATATCTCCCTCTTTGCTCTGAATGAGTGAGAAAAGGAGAAAATACTGAATAATTACATCACAACAGTATCCTAATGTTGATTTAAAATGAGATATTCCTCTAAATATGGCAAAAAAATGTAAAAAAAAAACGCCCAAATTTTTTTCGGCGGGGCCCTTGCGGGCCCCACCGAGAGTCCCTTCCTCCCAGCACCCCCTGCTTAAAATGACTTCCAGCGGCCCTGGCATGGACTCAGCTAGCCTTTAGCTGCTAACGCCCACCTGAATCAATTCACACACATCTCGGCAAATAATAATATCCACGCGTCGGACTCTGAGAGCAGCTGGATGGAACTCGACCATCAGGACAGATGAGGTTTTTGTCGCGAGTTTATAAGCCTGGAAGCCGCGGCCGGTGAGCTGCCTGAGTTCTACTTTCAAAATGTGAGTACAGTAGCCTAGCTAGCTATAGGGATGGGAATTGATAAGATTTTAGCGATTCCGATTCCATTTTCGATTCTGCTTATCGATCCGATTCCTTATCGATTCTCTTATCGATTCTCATTGGGCAAGGAAAAAAAAAAGAGTACAAACGGGTTTATTAACATTCATTTTCTTTTATATTATTATCATTATAATTATGTATTCTTATTCAGCTCTGAGATCAGATTGCTCTTTTCAATCCCATACCAAGCAGGGATCAGTGTCTGTTAAACTGGCTTTGTTTGGGGGTTTGTATTTTGGGTTGAGCATCTTTGTCATCTCCCTATAGAAAATATATAGTGGGAATGAATGAAACAGAACTAGTGGTTAGAATGACAACATGCAACTTTGACATTTTACTTTAGCTGGCATGTCAGACAAACTAGTCACTGCTCGGTGACATTCGTTTACCCCCGCCTCGGTCATTTTACTCTTCCCTGCCTGGGTGAATGGAGGGGCTAGAAGTGTGCAGCACAAGAAGTACTCGCTGCAGCCTCTGATCCAGAGCGACTACCAGCCTCTGAACCAGTCTGACTCTGAACGTCATCATCCTCTAAATTAAATGGATGGAAATGGAGTATTGGTGAAATCTGGTTTACGCAATGAAACAAATGGCACAAACAATAAACACACAATAGCCAGGGTCTGGAGGAGCGCTAACGTTAGCCGCGCTGCTGTTAGCCACGTTATCGTCACTCCGTAGTACATCAGAAACCTGACATTCCTCCAAAATTATTGCATGCTGTGTGGACAAATGTTTCTGCATATTGCTCGTATTTCCCCCCTTTTTTTATTTATTTTTATTTAACCTTTATTTACCCAGGCAAGCAAGTAAGAACAATTTCTTATATACAAAAGCAGCCTGACAAAAAGCAAGGGCCTTTTGGGGGAAGGGGGTGGGAGGCTGAAATAAAAACAAGGTTATATAAATACAAGTAAAAACTTACAGTAGTAATAGGAGCATACTATATACAAACACAGGCTACAATAACAATGAGAGAGAGAGAGAGAGAGAGAGAGACGGAGGGGGAGAGGGAGAGGGAGAGGGAGGAAGAGAGAGAAAGAGGAGGGGGGAGGGGGTGAAGGGGCAGGGAAGGGAGAAGAGGAGGGACTGGGGGTATGTGTGTGGTTGGGAGGAGGTCAGCAGGTACAACAGTCGATTACAATCTGTTGCAGGTTTTGTTTAAAAGCAGTGAGCGATGAGAGGACCGTGAGTTTGAGGGTGTTTTGTAGAGTGTTCCAGTCGTAAGCTGACGCAAAGCGGAAGGCACTGCGGCCAAAAACGGTGCGGACTTTCAGAACGGAGAGTCAGATGAAGTTACTGGATCTGAGATTGTAGTCGGAACTGGAGAAGTGTAGAAGGGAGGAGAGGTAGAGAGGAGTTTTGCCTAGAATGGATTTGACGAAATAGAGGTTTTGCAAGCATTGCAAGTGGCACTGTGGTCATCGTTTTGCTTCTGCCTAGACCGGTGGCTGGCTGCGGTCTAAACAAAACAAGGCTGCGTTGCGTTGCGTGCGTGTCGCAGCGTGTGATGTCTTCGCGCATGGAATCGATAGTGGAATTGTTAAGGATTTTGGCTAACGATTCCAAGGAATTGATCCACTGGGACCCGGTTCTCAACAAGAACCGGTTCTCGATTCCCATCCCTAGCTAGCTAGTGTAAAGCTTCTAGCACACTCTTCACGCACGCGCTGGAGGCAGGGCTCCACGGAGGGCGCGCGCACTCTGCGCAGGCCAAAACAGAACATAGTCAGTGCTCCAGAAATGGCGGCGATCAGTGCCAGGCAGTCTGAATGAAATTGAATGTAGTGTTCCCAATTCTATATATTAAATTCTAAAAAACGACCCTCAACATTTGGGAAGGCTTAGCCACACAACTAGTTCGTTATAATCGAACATCATGCTTTGAAGGCGACTGTACGACGGTACGCCGATTGCCTTACATCATGTAACATGTTTATTTACCTGGCCACAGCGCTAGTGTCTGATATTCTTACTACACAGTGGCAACGCCATTATAGCTGGCCGAGAACGCGCAACAGACCAGAGTAAAAAAAAACATTATTATTATTATTACGCTATCGATAATCAATCGTTTATTTTCCCGAATTTCGATTATGGAAATTGATTCAAAATGAACATCCCTACTACAGTGACAATAAAAGGAATGTATTATTGCAGTAAACCTACATATAACTTACATTTGAATCTCATTTTAGTTGTACAACAATGTGTGGATCTATACTCTCAGGTATCAAAAGTGCAGTTACATTAATTCATAATTTAATCAAACAAAATGTAAATTGTGTAAATGTAATTCAAGTATCAGGAACTGCAGATACAGAGTAACTTTATAAACAAAATATACGCATTAGATAATGTGCTTAGTCACAGAACCATAGTTACTGTAACTAGTAACTCATATAAACAAAACAGAGGCATTAGCTAGCAATGTGCTTAATCACTCCTTGTACCACCACAACAAGAGGAAATATGCCAAAAATTAGCCTCAAACAATCACCACAACCAGTGACAGCTATACCAACATTAGCATGCTAGCTAGCACATTAGCACAACACAGAACACATGTATTAAACAGAAACGAATTTAAAACTCTAAACGTACCTGGTAGGCTGCTTGTTACTAAAGGGGATAAAATGTCTTGCTTCTAGGTCATCCTTCCTCTAGGCTGCAGGTTCAGAGTTTAATCTTTTATTTGTTTTCTTTGGTGAGCTCTTGGCTCCGTGGCGCTCAGCTTGCAATGTGGTATCAAGGTGTGTGTGTGTTACGTTCTCAATTGTCCGATAAACACGGGTGCGTCAGATTAGTTCCACCTCTAGACTACGAGATTAACGGTAGGACGGTAGGACCAAAACAAAAATAAAAGTATAGCTGCTGCGCAGCAATGAGTCGTGGCTGGGCAAGTCAAACTCAAAACCTTGAGCTCAAAGCGTTGAGACTTGCCCGCTATAATTTAATGTAACTGCACTTTTGATACCTTAGAGCAGCGTTTCTAAACTGGTGGGTCGCGACGCGGGGCCGTTTTGATTGGGGGCGGACATTGGCCAATTTTTTTTTTTTTTTTTTTTTCATATTTCATTTGAGTTAAATTCAGATTATTGAAACTGGATTAGCCTGACCAGTTTTACTTGTTTAACAAGCTGAAGCATATGCTCTGCCTGGAATTCAAGAGAAGTCTGCCTTTTCATTTCATATTTAATTTTAGTTTAATTCAGATGATTGAAACTGGATTAGCATGGCCCCAGTTTAATTAAAAGTTATGACCAGTTTAACTAAAAAGCATATAGCCTGCCTGTGATTCAAGAAAAGTCTGCCTTTTTATTTAATATTAGTTAAATTCAGACTATTGAAACTGGATTAGCATGACCAGGTTAACTTTTATTATTATTATTAATAACTTGTTTAAAAACATATAGGCATGTAATTCAAGATAAGTCTGCCTTTTATTTCATATTTCATACAGTTCAAATAAGACTTTCTGAGCATGACCAGTTTGACTTGTTTAAATTTAAAAACATATAGGCCTGTAATTCAAGTCTGCCTTATTTCAATTGGTTTTTAGCCCTAGTTGCACTTCTGTTGCACTTTTTTTTTCATTTGACAGTGCATGAAGGCATTGTGTATTAAATTAATGCGCTATTTTTTGTGCAATAAATTTGAGTGGTTTAAAAAAAAATCTGAAATTTGGGTCGCAACTTCATGACAAGAAAAATAGTGGGTCCTGAGGCTACACCAGTTGAGAACCACTGCCTTAGAGTATAGATCCACACATTGTTGTACAACTAAAATGAGATTTAAATGTAAGTTATATGTAGGTTTACTGCAATAATACATTCCTTTTATTGTCACTGTAGTAGGGATGTTCATTTTGAATCAATTTCCATAATCGAAATTCGGGAAAATAAACGATTGATTATCGATAGCGTAATAATAATAATAATGTTTTTTTTTACTCTGGTCTGTTGCGCGTTCTCGGCCAGCTATAATGGCGTTGCCACTGTGTAGTAAGAATATCAGACACTAGCGCTGTGGCCAGATAAATAAACATGTTACATGATGTAAGGCAATCGGCGTCTTCCAGCTTAGCTGACAGCACAAGAGTCAAATCAACAGGCCTCAGCTCGGCGCGTCCTTACGTCATCAGAGTGCGCCTGCGGTAACGTTGACAACCACAGTCACACAGCCTTAAGCTTCTGGCATACTCTTTGCGCCCAGCCAAGCGCATAGGGCGCGCGGCGATTATGACGTCATCGCACGGGGCGTGTTGGGGGGTGAGGCCTGAGCGCAGCGCGGCGCGTCCATGGAGATTTTTCTATCAGCGCGTCGGGTTTTGCTGCCTGTGCCTGTGAGATCTCCGTGGTAGGCTATCAGCGGATATCTGCTGTGATTGAGTCCTCACCGTCGTACAGTCGCCTTCAAAGCATGATGTTCGATTATAACGAACTAGTTGTGTGGCTAAGCCTTGTTGAGGGTCGTTTTTTAGAATTTAATATATAGAATTGGGAACGCTACATTCAATTTCATTCAGACTGCCTGGCACTGATCGCCGCCATTTCTGGAGCACTCACTATCTTCTGTTTTGGCCTGCGCAGAGTGCGCGCGCCCTCCGTGGAGCCCCGCCTCCAGCGCGTGCGCGAAGAGTGTGCTAGAAGCTTTACACTAGCTAGCTAGGCTACTGTACTCACATTTTGAAAGTAGAACTCAGGCAGCTCACCGGCCGCGGCTTCCAGGCTTATAAACTCGCGACAAAAACCTCATCTGTCCTGATGGTCGAGTTCCATCCAGCTGCTCTCAGAGTCCGACGCGTGGATATTATTATTTGCCGAGATGTGTGTGAATTGATTCAGGTGGGTGTTAGCAGCTAAAGGCTAGCTGAGTCCATGCTGACTGCTGCTACTTCATAGTTCATAACATTATAAACAAATAAAACGACTTGAATTCACTTAAACACGTGTACCGCTCTTCACACTTTGTTGAAAATTAGGAGAGAAGTGTGCGAAGTGTCAGTTATAACAGCCTCGCTGAGGTCCACAGACCACTGGGTGCGTTTGTTTGTGTCCGCAGCGCATGCCGTTGTGAATTCCCCATGTTTAAAACAGTTTTGTTTTAAACTAGAGGCTATATGAAGCTCCACCTCACGTTAGTCGGCTGTGCAATGGAGTGGGGCGAGGAGGAACGAATTCCACCCAAACCTAGTCCGCAAAAAACAAAAAACAAAACAAAAATCGATAAAAATTCCACGTGATCAAATTCATTCCTCAACTATCAATTATCGATTATTGATGAACATCCCTACACTGTAGCTTGTAGATTGAATTACTATTGGTTTACTGGGATATTACACAAATTTTATAAATATTGTAGCCTGTACCAATTGATTTGATTACAGAATAGTAATTGAGAGATATGGTGTGACCTTGTCATAGGTCAGATTTTTGTAGACGGGGACTTCCAGGATGAATCCCAGGATCCAGGGGAATACAGCGAGACTACAGATCTCCCAGTCGACTGGGATGGCGAGCCACCACTGAGCATCTAGAAGAGCAATCTACACATTCACTGCAGTAGCATCAAGGACTACCCTGCTGTACGACTGGAGCGGTCGTTACACACACAGTCCAGCGGATGAAATTCATCGGGACGCGTACAGACACCCATCGACTTTTGGCCCCAAACAATTTTTTATTTTATTTTTTGGACTGAAGGGACAACATATTTTATTTGTGGGCGCACTTTATTATTTTTGGGGAATTATAAATTGTCAACTGTGAAAAGCTTAAGTACTGAATTCATGTTTACAAACAAAAGGCTTTAAATTCATCTAACTCTTACTAAGATAATCTTGCTAAAAGCCAAAACTCTGTGTTGTCTAATTTCATTGCTGTCATACATTTTTAAGGGCTCTGGTCATTCTGAAAATCTGGTACTTGTCCATGCTCATTTATATTAATATTCTATTATTATTATTATTATTATTCAGAATTACAGTACATATGCTCCAGTCATCAAAGAGCATTCATTTGCCGATTATCAACTCACTTTGTATCATTATAATGCTCGTTGATATAAGCAGATGGGCAATGTTTACCTTTGCTACATGTTTTCCAGACGGAGAGCTCCCAGTTCATCCTCTGGGAAAACGTTCTGCTGTGACACTTTTCACATCACAACGCGTCATAACGGAATTGCGGAAGCTCTGCTCCGAGGGCTGTTGATTCGGCTTCCAGGGCGCTGTTATTGTTAAAGAGCATTAATAGATGGTTATTTACGGTTAAGTAATGCTTATTCAGCACTCTTGTGCTTTTATGAAATGTTCCTTAAGTGATACATGTTTTCAGCTTTACAAGTGTCACAAAGAACATTAATAAATGGTTTATTACAGTTAAGTAATGCTTATTCAGCACTCTTACGCTTGTTGTTATTCAAGGGATGTTTTCAACTTTACAATAAGGGTCACACAGAGCATTAATAAATGGTTAATTACGGATAAGTAATGTTTTTTCAGCACTTTAATGTGTTAATGAAGTGTTAGTTAAGGCATATATGTTTTCAACTTTACAATAAGGGTCACAAAGAGCATTAATAAATGGTTAATTACAGATAAGTAATGTTTTTTCAGCACTTTAATGTGTTAATGAAGTGTTAGTTAAGGCATACATGTTTTCAACTTTACAATAAGGGTCACAAAGAGCATTAATAAATGGTTAATTACAGATAAGTAATGTTTTTTCAGCACTTTAATGTGTTAATGAAGTATTAGTTAAGGCATACATGTTTTCAACTTTAAGATAAGGTCACAAAGGGCATTAATAAATGGTTAGTTACAGATAAGTAATGTTTATTCAGCACTTTAATGTGTTAATGAAGTGTTAGTTAAGGCATACATGTTTTCAACTTTACAATAAGGGTCACAAAGAGCATTAATACATGGTTTATTACAGGTAAGCAATGCTTATTAGGCACACTCAAGCTTTTATTAAGTGTTACTTAAGGGATATATGTTTGCAACTTTACAATAAGGGTCACAAACAGCATTAATATATGGTTAATTACAGTTAAGTAATGCTTATAGAACATGCATATAAATTAGGGCCACATGAAGAAACGGAACCAGCAAACCTCAAATTAATGTTAATTAAGGGTTAATGGATGCTTATTAAGCACTACTAGTCATGTTAATTACGGTGTGTTAATTAATGCTTAATAAGCATTAACCAACCCTTACTTAATGCACATTAAGCTTTACTAACCCTGTTAATTCATGTTAATTCATGCTTATTAAGCATTAACTAAGCATTAATTAACCCTTAATTAATGTACCCTTATTGTAAAGTGTTACCACAAATGCAATGAGGCCTTTGATGTACAGTAAACAGGGGCGGACTGGGAAAATAATTCAGGCCGGGCATTAGATACCAAGCAGGCCAGGCCGATACAGGCTGACGCACGTGCCGGCGTCCGAGGGGGGGGCGGGGAAAAATTTGGGCCGTTTGGGCTGTTTGAAGCCCAATTTGGGCCGTTTGAAGCCCAATTTGGGCCGTTTGAAGCCAGATTTTGGCCGTTTGAAGCCCAATTTGGGTTGTTTGAAGCCAGATTTGGGCCGTTTGAAGCCCAATTTGGGTCGTTTGAAGCATGATTTGGGCCGTTTGAAGCCCAATTTGGGCCGTTTGAAGCCAGATTTGGGCCATTTGAAACCCAATTTGGGCCGTTTGAAGCCCAATTTGGGCCGAGTCCAATTTTACAATGAGATGCACCCACTTTAACCCTGAATAAAGTAATAAAACCACTAGTAAACCAGTAGGCGGCGCCTGGCCTGCTGTTCAGTGAGTGGCCTGACTGCGGGCACACAAAAAAAAAAAAAAATTTGCAGGCCAGGCCAGGCCACCGGGCATTTGCCCGACGTGCCCGATTATGCAGTCCGCGCCTGACAGTAAATGTAATGGCCTGCATTTATATAGCGCTTTTATCCAAAGCGCTTTACAATCAGTAGATACATTCACCCATTAATACACTGATGGTGACAGGCTGCCACGCACACGATCAGGAGAAATTTGGGGTTCAGTATCTTGCCCAAGGACGCTTCGTCATGCAGACTGGAGGAGCCGGGAATCGAACCACCAACCTCTTTCATCCAAAGCGATTAGTGACGACCCGCTGTACCTCCTGAGCTACAGCCACCCCGGTATGTGTGAAGAGGACACAAACCAGAGACAGATTAAAGCCAAAGAATATGCACATTTATTGCAAACAGGTTCAATACAGATTTCTTTATCATTTTAAATACCGTCTATATTTTTAAATGTTTCCTTGGAATAACACAGACAATATTGTGGTGTAATGTTATTGTTTTGCATTTGACCTGTCGATGATGTCACGGGGGCGGGCAGTATCAGTTCCGGGTTAAGATGTTGGCTGTCATGATGCTGTCATGTAACAAGCTGTCGCGGACTATATGTTGTACAAGCCTGCTGGGTATAAAGTAAACAACGTTCATGTTTAACTCAAAGTGGTCATCATTATATGTAAGAGAACCCAACACAACAAATATGATTATATGAGCCTACAGGTGTGTTGGGTGTTTATGACATTCCCTCTGACCAAAGGTTATATTAAGGAGGAATATGCATTGCAAATTTTCCAGGACTATAAATGAATACAACTTGTGCACCTCTTATGACACAGGCTTGACAGCATCGAGCCACATTGTCCCAACTTTCTTCCCCCCCCAGTAGACAAGAAGTTTCCTTTCAGTCGACTTCTCTCCTCATGAATTTCATTCATGATGAGATTATCTGATCCAGCGCAGCTGTCGTGGATGACTCTTTAAGACACTAACTAGCAGTACACCACCTGGGTGCAATTCCTATTGTGTTTACACTTCCTGTGACAGTACAGTACTAGTGACCAGGTAAAACAGATGGTGTTTTGAACAGGAAGTCATAACACAACTGGGTGAAGTGGGCGGGGCTGCATAAGGTGAATATAATCTATCTACTCTCAGGTGCGGCGCGCTTGCTCTGCTTTTCCAGCGAGAGCAGATGTATTGTCGTGTTAGACTGAAAGAGTACATATGGGTGAATGAGAGAAAAAGCATAGCTATTAGCCCACTTACAGTACTGTAGTAGAGAGCTGGTCACGAGAGGCCCCTCTCAGGGCGCATGCTTTTAGGGTTGCACACATAGTGTTGTTGTCACCGGATTTCGCACAAGGTGGAGGAACGTGGCAGCAGCATAAGCGCCTGGGGCAGGCAGCAGCGGTAGCAGTAAGTCTGTGGTCCGTGGGCTGTCTGGGTAGACTAGACCCGAACTCGCCCAAGGCGAGGAATGTATGGACGGGCCTCAGTCATGCTAGTCATGAAACTTAGGAATTATTATTAACAAGGATAGTTGAGAAAGCAGCTATCCTAGCAAAGGGGAAATGCGGAAGTGCCCAGCAAGTTAGAACAACAACCACAAGCAGCACTTCCCGGCGTAGGCTTCAAATTAAGAGTCTGAAAAGGAAGTCTTTGTCATTCCCCTTTTAAAGGGGGACTAACCACCCCAGATTTCTGGCAAAACAGTATTCTACTTGATTTGAAAACTTTGCAGGCAAGATGGCCACCTATACTCCCTTGTAACCTGGCAGAATTCCTAGCCCATAAACTAACATAACTTAGCCAATAAGTATGTAATGTACAAAATAAAACAAACAGTAATGTCTTCATTTGATGTAGAATGCAGAGGACATGTACTGTAACTGGTTCATTAAACTCGCATTCCAGCAATTACTGCACTGCTCTAAAGATAACGTAACTGGCTCGTGCCTCAGACTTAGCCTGGGTAAACCCAGCCTCCACGCGACCTCTATCTATGCGCTATCGGTCACAAAGCCTAGCTAGCTAGTGACTGATAGCACATAGATAGAGGTCACGTGGAGGCTGGGTTTACCCTACCCCTAGGCTGCAGGCCCGTATCCAGAGTTTCGAAATAGGGAAGGTCCAGCAAGGCGAGGCGGATTCGGCAGCGGCCACTAGGGCGCCGGCGGAAAAAATTTGAGGGTTTTTCCCCCCTTTTTTAGGCATATTTAGAGTAATATATCATTTTAAATTTTAAAAAATGTTATTTTTTACCTTTTTTAGCCATATTTAGAGGAATATATCATTCTAAATCAACATTAGGATTATACTGTTGTGATGTCATTATTCAGTATATTCTCTTTCATGTCACCACCTGCTCAGCTCTCCTGTCAACATAATTGTAACTAACAAACACAAACTGTTTTAGCCAAATTCATATCAAAATGACACCTACAAACACAGGTACACAACCCAAGCCCTACACAACACACAAAGTCATCATCGATAATAAAAAAAAACATACAGAGGGACCTGTTGGCTGGCAAGAACATGTATTTATTGTCATTGACCAAAAACAATAATCGGAAGGGATGAGAAGGATGTGAGAGTGTGTGAGTGTACTTAGGCGTCTGCAGTCAATCAGTCAGTCATCATCTGTTGGCCCACTGAAATTAAATAGAACAAACATAAGTTATAATGATCATTCAAAGTGTAATTGTAACAGTAATATGTGTATACTAATAACATGAATTACCTTTTCTGTGTGAGTGTACTTTGGCTTCTGCAGTCTTTTCCATGGAGCTTTTTTTATTTTTTTATCTGAAATGTTAGGGGAGGTCCGGATTTCCCTGTCCTCATAGCTAGATACGGGCCTGCTAGGCTGGGCTACCTCAGACTGCCTGTTCGTCCTGGTAACCCACGCGCTTTGCACCAGAACACAATCGATTTGGGGGTGGAACACGCCAGGATTGGCCAACGCCAACGCCAGTGCCCAGAACTGTCAAATCAAAACATCGACAGAGACGCTATGACTGCCTCCCCTTTTTTTTTTTTGCATGACAGTGTATCAAATATAGCCACGTTATAAACAACTAACCAACGCTGATGGAAACAGTTTTGCCCAAAATGGTTCAAAGTTATCTCAATTTGGTCTCAACTTCTCAACTTTTCAGTGGTGTTTTACTGCCATGTAACATAACATTAGCGACAGTAGGCGATTACCCATGATGCATTGCGCTGTTAAAGGGCTTGCGCTAAAAACGTGTCCATTCGAGTGAATGGAGATGTTGCAACTCTCCTGGCGTGAACTAATAATCACATGAAGAATTTTTTTTTTCACATGAGTGGGGACTGGGGGAAGGGGGAGTACGCCGTGACGTCAGGTTGTACCATTTTGGAGGGCAAAAAAAGCAGGTTTGAACCCATAGAGGGCACTTATGCTGTTGAAAATAATAAAGATTGTAGATTATTATCAATTTGGTCTCAAATGTGGAAATTTTGACCAGAATTCTTCACACACCACCCCAAAAGCCATATGGTTAAAAGCTGGAAGTTACACTTTAAGTGTGAAATAATAAGCACATATACATATATATATATATACACACAGCGTTATATATATTAAATAAATAAATAAATAAATAAGAAGATTATTATTAATAATAATAATAATAATAATAATAATAATAATAATAGAAGTCTTCACTTGGGATCAGACGGACATGGAATCAACACAGTACATCTGTCTGAGCTGTGGGCTTCAGATGCCTGAGGAGGATGGCCATGATTTATGTGTAGATTGCTTATAGGAACATGCACAAATGGCCACGCAAAAAACCTGGCCTCCTGCATGAATTGCTTTATCATGATCTCCAGAATGAGAAATGCTAGGTTTTGGTGTTTCCAATTCTTAAGCGTACGGCCACTTCCAGTGAGCCACTGCAGAAGCAGACAAAACAGGCAAGAGTATGGAGTGACCAGGTGCAGCCTCACTCCTCACAGGCCCAGGGTGGCCAAGGGAAAGCAGTTAGGGTCCCCCTGCAGCTCATGGATCTCACCCATTGGGGATCATAAACCCCCTCCCGCTCTAAGAGATTTGGTGATCCCCACAATGGAGGCATCAGAGGAGGAGGAGGTGGACGTACTGGGTTACGACTCAGATGGAGATGTCAGGGGGATGGGATAGGACAAATAGAGGAGGAGGAGCAGAGACCTGCCCTCCATTATGACCTCATCACTCGGGCTGCTCGGGCATTGAACATTGATATGCCGGCGGAGCAGACGGCGTCCCGGTTTGATGATGGCGACACAGAGCAGTCGCGGATCAATTTGTTGCCGTTGCTCCCGGATGTGGAGGAACTGATGCATCACGAGTTTGCTAAACCTGTGGTAGCTACTTGCTGGTTGGGACTGTGTAGATGGCTGACATGTGTGGAAGGTCAAGAGAGGATTGGCTGCGGACCGCTGCCTCCCATGGATCAGGCTTGAGGGGCCCTGGTGGCTCCCACTAAATCAGTCCTGGGGAAACCGAGCTGCTCGAGCAGGAGCACGAAAATGATGGATAATGTGCTCAACAGGACGCATTCGGCATTGGCAGTTCAGGGGTGGCTGGTTAACACAGGAGCTATTCTGTCGTTGTATCAGTGTTTGCTAACAAAACAGTTGGAGGGGGGAAACACAGAGGCTGAGGAAATGCAGCAGGTGTCCTCACTCCTGGCTAAGCTCATGAAGGAGCAGGCAGTGGCAATGGGCAGGGCTATGGCCTCCATGTGGATGATGAAGCGTCACCTCTGGCTGTCACAATCACAGTTGCAGGGGGAAGACCGGAACTGCCTGTTCAAGCTACCAATGGTACCATCGGCCATGTTTGGGCCGGATGCTAGTAAGATGCTCCAGCAGGCCCAAGATGCCTGCCGCTGTGCCCGGGAAAAGTCAGGAATGCTCTGGCCGGGCCAGTGACAGCGGGTATCGACAGATACACAGGCAGGGCCGTCCCAGCGAGCGTTAGGGGGACCAGATGACCTAAGGCTCCGGCTGGATGCCAACCGGCGTGGCAGATGGCGCGGCCAGCGTGGTCAACAGGGTGGTGGAGCAGGACAATCTGAAGGCTGGGTTTTATTCGAGGTACTTCCTCATCACCAAGAAGGATGAGAAGCTCAGACCAATTTTGAACTTATGGGGTCTCAACAAGTACTTGAGACCCCTACGATGCAAGATGCTGACAGTGCAGAGAGTCCTTCAAGGCGATTGTTCGCCACGATAGATCTGGAGGATGCATATTTTCAGATCCCAATATGAAAGGGACACTGGGCACTTCCTCAGGTTTGCTTCCAACGGCAGGACTTTCGAGTTTTGTGTACTCCCGTTTGGGATATCCTTGGCCCCCCGTACGTTCACGAGGTGAATGGACACAGTCCTGGGACCCCTGCGTCAAGAGGGTCTGTGCATCCTGAATTATTTGGATGGCTGGCTGGTGTGTGCACGGTCAGAGGAGCAGTGCCGCAGCAATGTGGGCCGGCTACTGCAGCACTTGGAGCACCTGGGCCTGCACCGGCTGGCTCCATCCTACACAAGCCATAGAATTTTTGGGCATGTGGGTGGATTCCAGAGCAGGGACCCTTTCCCTGACAATGGGAAGACAGGACACCCTCAGGACCTGCTTGTCAGAGTTCAGGTTGGTAGCCAGGGTAACTTGGAGGAGGTGCCTCCGCCTCATGGGGCTGATGGTCTCCACAGTGCACGTGGTGCCTTTGGCTCTCCTGAATATGCGTCCGGTGCAGCATTGTCTGTTGAGCCTTGGTCTGCAAACCAAGCTTCTGGTGACACGGGGACTGCGCAGGGCACTCCGTTGGTGGGAGCAGCCAGCCAGGCTGACATGGGGCAATGCACTGGGACCGGTGTTGCGCCGCCAGGTGGTGTCGTCCGACGCCTCCCTTATAGGTTGGGGAGCAGTTCACGAAGCAGGAGCATCAGTGGCCAGTGGCACGGATCATGGGAGATGGAACACATCAATGTGCTCGAACTTCAGGTGATCTATTTAGCCCTTCGTCATTTCCTGCCGAAGCTGAGGAACCGCCATGTATAGATGTATATATAACAGCATATGTAAACAGTCAGGGGGGTGTGGTCTCCCCTCACCTTTGCAAGCTGTCTCGGACAATATGGGAGTGGGCACAGGCACAGCCCTGAGAACCTTCTTCACCTTCTCATGAGACTGCACCAGTCCAGTTGCTTCCATATCCCAATAAAGAAAATGCAAAAGAACACAAGCAAAATAGAGACACTACAATGAGTGCCCCCGTGGACATACCCTCCTTCACACATTCACTTTTAAAGGCAGCAGGTGGACAGAGAGTGAGCTTCACAGCAGGTGGGTCTCCTCTCTTTCTCTCCTTGTCGTTGCCATGCTAACAGAAGAAAACTCCTTGGTCGTCGTGCCGAGCCCCCATCAGTGTCAGAGACAGATCTCCTTCTCTGTAGCCGTCAGCTGAGACAGAAACTCTGCCTTTAAATCCTGGACCATATCTGACAGTCCCAGATGTAACATTCAGTTCATACACAGTCTCGCCATCCCTTTCCCACCTTAAGAACTTGAGGTCCTTCGCTTCACTCGTAACAGAGTGGCATGCAAGGATGGCATCCCGTCCCTCGTATATAAATCCTTTGTAGGGAAACAGAATCTCCAAACGGACAGTGGTTAAAACACAGTCCCGCATCTGTACTCATAGTCACCCTTGTCGTTGTAAATGGTTGGGTTTAAGATGAGAAAGGTTTCCATTGTTTACATCAGGTTTAATCCTGTCTCCATACCCCTTGGCCATATATACCATACCATTGTAAAAGTGGGCCAGTTCCTTGTCGCCATCCTGCTGCAGGTGATACCAGGAAACTCCTTCGAATTCCTCACAGTGTTCACTGGACAATGTGGCAGAATCTCCCACCATCACCATGAGATTGATTCGATTTCCCAAAATGCGATTAGAATATAAAGTTAGGAGAACGAAGAGAAGCTGTGTCACTATTTTTCTGCTGCAAGCCGTGGCAAATTAATCCTGGCTGGATGGTGAGGAGCTGCTGTCGACAGATGGACCCCACCATGCAGTTCTCTCTGAATGACTGATGAGTCGAGCGTTGAGACTATCTCAAATAACGAGAATTATTTGATAACTCAGAACAAGCCGAGCGCAGGTTGATTACAACATGGCAGCTTACTCTTGACTTTCTGCTTCCCGAAACTACCTTCATACACCTACTAACAATTCACGTGTTGCACAACAAGGAGGGTGAGAACTATTCATAGTATTCCCATGATGTCACAAGCATTTTCCAACCAGTATGGCGCTACAATACACACAGCTCATTGGCTGCTTGTCACTTAATTGTAATCACCTGTGAATTGATTACAATCACCTGCTATTTTCCTACCAAGATGGCCGTGTGGTGATGTAACAGAATACTATAAATACATGACACCTCCCTTCTATTATTCTAATCTCTGTCTCAAAACCTGGAGAATATTAACCCTGAACATTACTCGGTCTTATGAATAATTCTCTAATGCCTCATCCAACTTTGACATTAGGTTTTTCTTTAGGCTACACGATTTATATTTTCTTTAAAAATAAATGAATGTAGGGCAAAACATACACATTGCAAGCAGGTCAGCTGGTGTGTTGAGCCCGAGGCATGCTCACAGTCCATGACTGGGTTTGGTGGAGTCCCTGGTCTTACAGACTCACATTTTTCAGTCTCTGGAGGGAGAGGCTCCCTCCCACCCCCCACCCCCCCATGAGGGTGTGTCCCCCCCATGTCTTCAGTGCCTACATAGGCGGCGCTACCTATAGAGACACTGCATGAAATATAGCCTGGGTAAACCCAGCCTCCACGTGCCCTGCTCTCAGACCTGCTCTCAGTCACTACTAAGCCGTTTTCCCATATGCGCTTTGTACCGCTAAATGACTGCATGTGTGAAAGTTGTTGTACCGGTATAAGCGCGACCCCGTCATCTCGGACATTTCACCAGTTTCGAGCCAGTCAGAAGAGCGGTATGCGCGATAACGGGCGCAAGTGTAGAACGGGTCCAGTCATTTGCCGGCATGGGCGAGGTGTACACAGGTTGCTTAATGTTCCAGCGGGCATAATCTAATCATTCGCGCACATTAAAGCAAACTGGCGAAATGATCTTGTGATAATAAGAGCGGTATGTCAGCTTCATCTGTGGGTGTGCTGATTTTCCCCTCTCTCCTCTCTGCTGCCTGCTCGCTCTCTGGCCACAGTCCTTCAGTCCTCCTCCTTCAGTCACAGCCCGACAGGGACACAGACGAAGCAAATGCACGAAGCGAAATGTGGAAGTATTTTGCTTACGTTGCCGACAGCGAAGGCAAGCCCGGACACATCAAACGAAGCCAGTCTGTAAAAACTGCTTCATGCGACGCAGGTGAACGGATAAACAAGCAAACTTATTTCACCATCAGTTTTGCCGACACGTCACTCCCCACCCGCTCTGCAGTGCCGCCCGCCCCCAACATACAGGCAATTTCGCTGCTAGATTCCCACATGCGAGAGCCGAAGTGTGAAGGGAAATGTCCGATATTGACTTACAGGTAATTTTCCGGTAGCTACGCATGTGGGAAAACGGCTCTAGTGACTGAGAGCAGGGTAAGCCTGAGAGCAGGTCACGTGGGGGATGGGTTTACCCAGGCTACATGAAATAGGCCATGCCCATCACAGGGGAAAGCTTTCCATTCACTTCCATACACCAGCATAATTTTCCTTGAATTAAACATGGCTAAAAGCTGTTGGGTGGTGGGCTGTGCAGACAACTAATGTAAAAAATCGGCAATTAAAGTTTTTTTGTACTCCCGAACAACACAAGGAAGCCATTGAGAATTGTCGAGAAGAAGAATGTGGATCTGACATAGGAGAACGCCAGAATTGGGGGGGGAGTTTTTGTTTTACCCCGTTTTGGGCGTGGTTTATGAATAATGACGCGCTCTGCAGTGTTTTTACGAGGAGCAGTCGGCACTGTGACACTACAGTACGTTGCATTGTCAGATATCAATTCAAGAGTGAGCAGGCAGAACAATGAAGAAGCGTGTTCAGAGTGGCGCAGCTCGTACTGCTGTCTTTGTTAGTAGATTAGGTTAGTTTTAGGCATCAGTCACAGTCAGACCCCCTACACACCGAACGCGATCAACTCGCATCTACTCACACTCGCCCTGTCAAGCTCTGTCCCGCTGCTGCAGCTTGGTTGGCTGCGTTGCTGTATTTCCGTCTTCAATTGGTCTTCTAAATTTTGGCCCCTCCTCTCATCTTGTCGTTTGCGATGTCCTGACGCCAGGTATCCCAGCATGCTTTGCAAGGTGGTGAGCAACAGACGGCAGCGAGGGAAGGAGGGGCCATTTCAAAATCGACCAATTGAAGACGGAAATACAGCAAGGCAGCCAACCACGCTGTAGCAGCGGGACAGGGCTGACTGGGCGATATCGAGTACATCGCTCACCGCCCATGTTGGTGTGTAGGGGCCGTCAGGCTGACCCTCTGCTCGCTGATTGGCTTTGATCCGGTCTGAGCCATCAGAGAACAGAGATGGGGCGGGTCTTCGCAGAATGCTGGTGGGAAATATGGCTGCCGCCCTACCTACCTACCACTTCCACTGAAAACTCTTCAAGTTTCAGAAATAAATACAGATGTGAATGGGAAGAATCAAACACTTGCCTTGACAGGGTTAGCGAAAATGAATACAATTTATACAAATAGGGAGGTACGGTGGTGCAGTGGTAAGCACTATCGCCTCACAGCTCGAAGGTCGTGGGTTCGATTCCCACCTGGGCCGATGTGAACACTGAAGGAATGCGTGCCCGTCCGCATGTCCTCGAGTGCCCACCACCCGGGTGGGGGTCGGCAAAATGGCCTTTCTGTGTGGAGTTTGCATGTTCTCCCCGTGCCTCCCGGGGGTCTCCTTCATATAGGAACCCCCTTCACAAAAACATGCAACATCCTGGTTGCTTATATGGTTCCTCCTCTGATCGTTAAGGGCACCTGTTCAGAGGGAGGGGAACTGGTTGGAATAGCGTGAACCTCCCACGTGCTATGTCCTACCGGTGAAGCTTCCTCGGGCAGGTGAAAAGAAGCGGCTGACTTGACTGCCCATGTCTCGGAGGATGCATGGAATCAGTCTCGGCTCTCCCCAGATCGGCAGAGGATGGAGTAGCAACCAGGATTGAGTAATTCAAATGAGCACTAAAACGGGGGATAAAAATATCGGGAAAAAAACATTTAAAAAAAGAAGAAGAAAATGAATACAATTGGTGCATTCGTAAATACAATAGTCAGTAGTAATGAGTCCAGATTGCAAAAGCACAAACGGGACCGAACCAAGCCAGGACTGGCAGGAGGCTGGTGAACCGAGGTGAGTGAGTTTAACACATTGTTACTCGAGCGCGTTGAGTTTAAGTGTGTAGGGTTAGTTATTATTTTTCATTTTAGTGTACACCATGTTGGTGTGCAGGGGCCGTCAGACCCCCTACACACACGGAATCAACTCTGTTAATGTGTACTCGCACTCGCCCTGTCAAGCCCTGCCCCGCTGCTGCAGCTTGGTTGGCTGCCTTGCTGTATTTCCGTCTTCAATTGGTCTATTTAGATTTTGGCCCCTCCTCTCATCTCGTTCGCAATGTCCTGACGCCATCCCAGCATGCTTTGCAAGGTGGTGAGCGACCAGCTCAGTGGCCTTGTGGTTTGAGTGTCCGCCATGAGACTGGGAGGTTGTGAGTTCGATCCCCGGCCGAGTCATACCAAAGACTATAAAAATGGGAACCATTTGCCTCCCTGCTTGGAACTCAGCATCAAAGGCTTGGAATTGGGGGGTTAGATCACCATATGATTACCGAGTGCGGCACTGCCGCCGCTCACCGCTCCCCCAGGGGATTGGTCAAATGCAGAGAACAAATTTCGCACACTCAGGTGTGTGACAATCAGTGGGTGTTGCACTGCTACACCCACTGATTGTACAGCAGTATGTAGCACTGCTGTCCAAGACAAATTTGCTCTCGGGGACAATAAAGTATATCCTGATCCTGATCACACGTCAGACTACGCAGTGTGCAGAACCTGTCAGGCTCTGAGTACAGAGCCTGACTTCCTACTTGGAGTACAGGAGACATTGAACAAGACACAGGAGTGATCAGAAAGTGGGACCTGTAAAATAGATGACACATCAACGAAAATACTTATTCTCAATGAAGGAAACACTGTCTCCGTACATGTACGTGTATCAACATTTCCCCTTTTCAGGGTCACACACACACACACACACAAAAGCTACCAATTAATCATCGCTTTGTTCTCAGTTCTCACACTGTCTTTATTCCCTTGTTCTTTTTCTCTCTCTCTCTCTCTTATCTCGCCCTCCTTCACTCTATCTTGAATAGTTCGGCTACTAAACAGTTTTTGTAGATTTGATTGGAGTCATATAAATGTTGTATTTATACTGTTTATTATTTTTGTGTCATCATGTTGGCACTGTTCTCTTTAAAATGTGTCTGAATATTCCCGTAAGGGATGGGCTGCGTTGGTAGACAGACACGAACATAAAATGATCATTCATCATTCATACAACACAGTATAAATATGAGATTTTCAGCAGCTTGCTGAGACACTTGCTGCTGTGCTGACTTGCAGGCACTTTAATCACTTCCAGGAGTTACATTAGAACAGTGATTCCCAAACTGTGGTACGGGGACCACTCGTGGTCCGCGAGGCAGCAAGGCTACTCAAAAGCCTTGCTGACTGCCATCTATCGACAAATCGACAAATGACAAGAACAACAAACAGCCTAATTGTTATTTTAAACTTTGATATTGGCCCGGAACTTCACAATTGGTGCATCCATGTTATTTCAATCATGAGAGACTAGAAGGAAAGTACGATAAACTTTAATGATAAAACAACACTTAGATTTGGCGAATGACTCCATGGAATGATGACGCTCCTCTGAGACAAGAGGAGGACGTCAGTGATTTATAGGATAGAGAACCCCCATATGGAGTTCTACTGGAGTCATGACATTGGTGGTGTTCAGGGGAGGAGGAGGGGCGAAGCAGCAGCTACGCAGGAACAGCAGCTATATGGGTGAACAAACAGGGTGAGTTACAACTTGCAAGAGTCTTAAATAGAACTTCATTTAGGTGATTGGCAACAGCCGAAGAGAGGGAAAGCGTGGGAGACATTGATTGGACAGGGATAAAGAGGGCGTGCATATTTATGAATGGCTGATGTAACCTGAGGGCGTTGCTGCAGGGGAGAGAGAGATGAATGGAAAGGAACCATGGATTAGTGAATGGGATGGATAAACAATCATTGACTAGTGAAGTAGTCTTCATTATTGAAAACAGTCTAAGACATTATTTCAATCATGAGAGACTAGAAGGAAAGTACGATAAACTTTAATGATAAAACAACACTTAGATTTGGCGAATGACTCCATGGAATGATGACGCTCCTCTGAGACAAGAGGAGGACGTCAGTGATTTATAGGATAGAGAACCCCAAAAGGAATATAAGAAAATGGGACAAATGAGATGCCTGGAGGGGATCATGGAGCTCGCCAAATTCAAACAAATGCATGAAAAGAACATTAAGCCTAAATTAGGGCTAGGTTAGATTAATTGAAACATGATATTTGGCAATGGGGATACATGAAGGGAATACATACATGCAATCATGCATACCTGCATACATGTATCTGTGACTTATCCCGGCTTGACCAACAGCCATCCGAATGCACTTCAATTCGTTCACACTGTGACTTATAACGGGCTTGACCAACAGCCAACCGAAAGCACTTTACATTCATACTGAGATTTATTCTGGGCTCGACTTCGGCCTCCGGTTGCACTTTACATTTACATTCATAATGTGACTTATCCTGGGCTTGACCTCAGCCAACCAGTAGCACTCAACATTTACATTGTGACTTATAACGGGCTTGACCAACAGCTAACCGAAAGCACTTTACATTCATACTGTGACTTATAACGGGCTTGACCAACAGCCAACCGAAAGCACTTTACATTCATACTGTGACTTATGACGGACTTAACAAACCGCCAACCGAAAGCACTTTACATTCATACTGTGACTTATCCCGGGCTTGACCTCAGCCATCTGACAGTACTTTATATTCATATTGTGACTTATCCCGGGCCTGACCTCGCCCAAATGGTAGCACAATAGGAAAACAGGGTAAATGGGGTAATGGGGCATGACATTGCAAAGGGACTGAGAGTGAACCACCACCAAGATATGCATTAATGACTTACCTCCAATTAGGGAAGGAGGGATTCATACTGTGACTTATAACGGGCTTGACGACAGCCAACCGAAAGCACTTTACATTCATACTGAGACTTATCCCAGGCTTGACCTCAGCCATCTGACTGTACTTTATATTCATATTGTGACTTATCCCGGGATTGACCTCAGCCATCCGGTAGCACAATAGCGAACAGGGTGAATGGGGTAATGGGGCATGACATTGCAAAGGGATTGAGCGTGAACACCACCAAAGATATGCAAGAATGACTTACCGATTGACGGTCAAGGGGTAAAACGACATTTGGAGGACCTCCCGTTTCTGTGGGACATTGATTATAGTAATTCAATGAATGGAGAGGACTTGGGTCAATAGTGAATCTGCTTGAACAGGTCAGATATACACTGGTAGATGAAGGCCAGTAAGATATGGGATATGAACTGATATTCCATACAGATAAGAGAAATAAACCCCCCCAAAAAGAAAAACTAATTTAAACATGAACCTGAGACTTACGCAGATATATACTGCCATCTATGAACCATGACAAATAAATCTAGAATTGCATCAAAAAATATATATATATATATATATATATATATTATAAAAATACCGGTAAATGAAAATTACGAAACTTAACAAAGGCATATAGAAAAATAAAGAATTGAAACAGTTCCTAGTAATAATAATAATAATGATCAAATTAAATAATGATAATAATAATGACCCAGCAGAATAATAGTTATGTTCAAACTGAACAAAACAACCCTGACAATGGCTAGGGTGCTGGAAGGCAGGGCAAAGAGAGAAACAAAAATTATATATATATATATATATATATATATATATATATCAAAATCAAAATACATAGTATATAAATCATTATATCGACATGATTTATGAGCTTTAGTGAGCAATGGTTAATGGCAATAATCCGATATATTTGGGCTTAGCCAGCAATGGTTGGCAATGACTGGAGAATTTAAAACTTGATAGCCAGCAATGGCAAGGGAGGGGGCAGGACCTGCTTGCAATGAATGGGTTTTAGCCAGCAATGGCTATGGCAAGGGGACCGACAGCATCGGCTTGCAATAAATGGGCGAAGGATCAGGATCAGTTTGATCTTAAGACAAAAAGATCAGGACAGTGCTCTCAATTACTTTAAAATTGACACAGGTTTGCGATTTGCACCAAACACCCTCTTCATCGAGTTTGGCAGTTCTTCAAGCAATGACCATGATAATTATAGTATATAGATGAACACACCTGGCTGGCACCCGGGTCTAACCTGGGTAGGGGAGCCATAATGTAAAGCCGCCTACCATAAGATCTAAGACATGGAACAATTATAATAGATGATTCACAAAAAAATAAAAACAAAAATGCGACTGAAAATAAAAATAAACAAGAAATAACCCATAGGAATGAGGGTCCCAGGGAGTGTATCCGAACGCCTCCTTCTGAAGGATTCTGTCACAGTGGTTTTGAATTCATCTTGATTGCAATGTTTGATTTTTAGCTTAGAACGAGGATACTTGATTTCGGATTAGTCAACAACAATGACTATGATTTCAGCTTAAACAGTGACGAATAATTTGATTCCCAGTTTAGCCACCAACAATGGCTATATGATTTCCATCTTAGCCCACCAACTAGACTGTCTGATTTAGCCAAACCATGATACTTGATTTCGGATTAGTCAACAACAATGACTATGATTTCAGCTTAAACAGTGACGAATAATATGATTCCCAGTTTAGCCACCAACAATGGCTATATGATTTCCATCTTAGCCCACCAACTAGACTGTCGGATTTAGCCAAACCATGATACTTGATTTCGGATTAGTCAACAACAATGACTATGATTTCAGCTTAACACTTTGAGTGCCACGGCCCTTGGGCAAAAGGTTGCTTGCTGTGCCACATAGGCCGCAATGCATTTTAAAACAGTCATATAATTTCTTTAATAATTACTATGTAAACACTGAACACGCACAAATAACGATGAGACTCTCTTCTATCACCTGCAAAAAAAAGTTTATTGATCCCATTTTCCGTTCTTTAGTTATGAGCCGGAGAAGATAGCTTGATTGAACGAAAAACAGACCTTTTTTTCTACGAGCTGAGATAATGAGCCTTTTGTGAAATTAAACATTTCAAGCACATCACTGACTCTGAAGCTAATTTTCTGATGTAGTCACACCTCAAAAATAATTTCCTTCAATAAAACAGTGAAGGCCAGGGAATTTTGTTTGGCAGAATAATATTTTTTAGCTGTAACCAGCAGCACTGGCCCCTGCGTGCGCTGCTGGTTACAGCTTCCTCCTGTGTCAAATGCCATGTAACCGACCCTTCCTCCTGTAATCCTGTCCTGCTGTCTGGGTCTGTCTGGGTGAAGTGTTGTATGGTGCTCTGCTGCTCTGCGTGCTCTGCGTCAGAAGGTCAGCAAATACCTGTATTTAAGGTCAGTACTGAGTTGACCCAGAACAGCAACGACCTGCATTAGCAGGGCTTTGAACGGCAGTGGATAAAAGGTCAAATGACCTGCATGAGCATAGCCAGCAATGGTTTAAAGGAATGGCAGTGGATAATCAACAACGACTTTGAATTCAGCTGATTGGTCACAATGAATTTGATTTTCAGTTAGACAACACAATGACTTGATTTTGGCATAGTCAACATCAACAAACTGACTGCATACAGCTTAAATCAGAAGCTTTTTTAAGATTTCCAGCTTAGCCAAACCATGACTGGTGATGAGAACAATGATGATTTTGGGCTTAGCCAGCAATGCTGTATGGGTCAGCAGTCATCACATGATGAGATTGATGAGCTGAAAATAAACAATGACACATGGACAGGATAGCTAGCTGGAGAGGCAGACAGAATTGATAATAGCTTCAACACTTTCAGCCCTTTCAGGGACAATTATTTAAAAAATAACAAGCCAATAATTCATGGGAATGCAAGCCTTATTAGTAGCTATTTGAATGAAAAAGATACGGTGATGATGTCATCAGATAACGACCATCTTTTTCCCCCAACAAACGCCCGTTTGCTACTACGGACTGCTCATAGCCCTGCTGGCGCAGCTGAGGCCAGACCATGGGGAAGTCTGGGCAGATTCACGGTGATTGACGGGACCCGGCCTGGAGAAGCACTGATGCTTAAGTGCCATACCATAGCATCTCGGGCACTCTGGACACACCGAAAGATCCATGGGGCAAACGGTTCATTCTGGCGGCAACCCTATAGAGCTGAAATGTAATGCTTAATGCATGAGATATAAAGAAATTGGTTAATAAACAAATAAAAGAAATACAATGGTTTCACCGCCTTGCAAATGCACCATAGACTGCTAGTTGCAACTCGCAGTGATATATGTTGGCCAACATAACGATGGGATTGGCAGCCTCTTGTTACATGACTAGCATGACACTGTATTAATTATTTTAGCTTTGGTATTATTTATGGTTAAAACAAACGCCAAAGGCATTTTACTTTGAAATTCGTTAAGAACAGGAAGTGGTGTGTTAAGACTGGGTAGCTTGACACGGAAAAAACGTCAACATTCCCTGGGCCGTCTGACTTAGGTCTGAAGGTTATACAGTAATTACTCTTTCTAAAATGCTGCTCAGACATGCTCCATGAGCCAAGGGTGTTTTGAATAACCCATTGCGTGATTTTTTACCGCATATCACATTATCTCAACAACATGAAGTCAATTGTGAATTAAATGTACAATGTGCGGTGATGACGTCATCGTCATCAGGCAGCGACATGACATCTTTCAACTCGCACAAACTCCCGTTTATTTACAGTTTAAGTAAAGACTTAACTGCCCGGTGATAGCAGAGGATCCGCGCCTGTAGTACAATAGACCCTTCTCACGGGGGCCATTTTGTGCCGAAAAGGCAGGACAAACACAGGTGCAAGCAGAACACTAATGAGGGTTTCCAAATTCCAATCATGGAAGTTGGAAACCCTCATTAGTGTTTTGCTTGCACCTGTGTTTAACCTGCCTTTTCGGCACAAAATGGCCCCCGTGAGAAGGGTCTATTGACCACAGGCAAAGTGGAATGGGACGGCCTGGTGCTGCCTGCTTGCCTGGAGAAGCCTGGGGACGCGATGATCATGGTGCGGAAGCCATGCTTGGACGCCTGAACACCCGTCCGATGAAGAATAGTGAGCCTCCATGCATTGCTGCTTGCTGAACAAAAATGTTTGGTCACTGATTGACAGTCTGAAGTCTGTTGTTGACTTGAGACGGACTCCTGGCTGGAGGGAAATGGCCGCTTTGCTTGAGCCGATTTACTCCATGAATGGAGAGATATTCCTTAGCAAGGAAAATATTGACAACGAGCAAAACGACCAAAACATGAGGGACAGCGAAGCAGCAGCTACGCAGGAACAGCAGCTATATGGGTGAACAAACAGGGTGAGTTACAACTTGCAAGAGTCTTAAATAGAACTTCATTTAGGTGATTGGCAACAGCCGAAGAGAGGGAGAGCGTGGGAGACATTGATTGGACAGGGATAAAGAGGGCGTGCATATTTTGAATGGCTGATGTAACCTGAGGGCGTTGCTGCAGGGGAGAGAGAGATGAATGGAAAGGAACCATGGATTAGTGAATGGGATGGATAAACAATCATTGACTAGTGAAGTAGTCTTCATTATTGAAAACAGTCTAAGACATTATTTATTTGCATGCATTTGCATGATTAAATCAGTAAATTTTATTTTATGAAAATGAAAACATTTGTTGGTATCCACAGTTGGAAGTGGGACTTGGGAAATTTGGTTTTTAGTGGTACTTGGTCTGAAAAATCTGGGAGCCGCATTAGAAGAAAGACAATGACTCGACTTCTCTTGGTCTTTGGGTTCATTCTCCTCTCCTGCTCCTGTCCTTGTCTGCAGTCTCTTTTACAGTCTATGGTCCTGCACAGGAACAGATGAGTTCTGAAGTCATGATCAGTCTATTTTACAATCTATGGTCCTGTACAGCAACATATGAGCTCTGAAGTCATGATCAGTCTCTTAGGTCGGGTTCACACCAGAAAGTCAGGGTCCTTGGTTCGGGCCAGAGAAGAGGATGATACATTGTTTCGTTTTTCAGCTGGTTCGGTTTGCGTTCACAAGGCCAAAATCCACTAGTCCTGCCCACACGAACCAAAGTCACGTGGGCAGAAATCTCGTTCTGTTATCCACATTATTTTTGTGAGGCTCCGCTGTAAAATAATTCTGGGAGCAATATCTGGACTAGAACGTGAGCAGCTGTGTGTTTACGCTTGTTGGCTTGACGCTGCCTGGATAGTACTCTGCACTGTATGAGCGAGAAGCGCCTGGCTAGCGGGGTAATCTGCACTGCAGCGCGTGCCTCCCGGTGCCTCCTCGCATCGCATTTCCTTGTTGAACTCCGACGTTAAAAGTTTGCTCGTTACAAAATAACACTAGTTTTGGGAATGTAGCCTAATAATGTTTTCTATCACATCCGCTAACCTGTTGCTCGTTGAACAAGTCGGCATTTATCAGCTCAGCTGCAACGTTTACAGACGGGTACATTAGACGGGCTGTGTTGTGTCAAGCTAGACGTAACGGGGGAAAGAGGACAGCAGAAGGAAGCATCATGGTGCATCATGGCCGCCAAAAATAAGGTGGATTGGCCATACAATTTGTCGGGGCAAAAGTAAACAAACCCTGCCACTAGTCATTTGTGTCTGTGATGTCGCTGGTAACGAGACGAGATAAACTAGCTAACTGCTACAGCTAGCAAGCAGCTTCTTCTTCAGCGGGAGCTTCCAAAACAGGAAATAACCCAAAAAATCAACACAAAAAACCACGTGCTTCCTCCGACTAGTCCGGGTGGAGTTCACACCAGAAATGGGCCGCTCCAGAGTTCGCTTGAGAGCGGACCGAGACCACCTCTCACAGGCGAACCAGAGCGCGGTTTTTAGTCCACACCAGAGTTCGAGTAGGAGCGTTCACACCGACCCTATGGACCGTACTAAAGGGGAAAGGTCCGATAGACCGGACTAAACAAGGCTGGTGTGAACCCGCCCTTATACAGTCTATGGTCCTGACTCCTGCACAGCAACACATGAGCTCTGAAGTCTCGGCTACAGGCAGGTACTTTTCCACTGGGTGGCAGTGTGGACAGGTGAGCTGGTGAAGTCTATATTGCACAGGTGTCACAGGTTTACAATATGCTTGGGTGATGGGGAGATCACACAGGTTTTTACCGCTTATCAGGATTGTTGCAATAGATTTACGTTACTGTACGCTTAATAGTTAACAGAATAGTTTTGCTGCCTGTAAACATCATTAAATGGGAACCTCTCACCCAAACTGTAAACACCACCTGGACATCAATGTTTTGAAGCGCGTCAAAAACACCTCTCCTACACCCAGCTGAGTGGCTAAATGTTGGACCCATGAACGTCACTACAACCATCATCATCCACTGTATGTGCTGCTGATCATTACTTCAGTGCCCAGCTGGTGCTGTGTCTCCTGCAGCAGAGACATCATGACACCTAGCGGTAGAAAACGATAACTGCAGCAAACAACTTACAGTAGGAATGCACAGCAGACCTTCCACCTTATAACTGTTCTTCTGCTATATAACACAGTCATGCCTTTTACACACTTCAGAAAGAGTTTATTCACGATGTGTAGACAATATCTGCCAAACCTAACCCAAGTATAGGCAGGGGCGTATGCAGAAATTGAATTATAGGTGGGCATGGATCAAATTGGGTGGGCCTGGATAGGAAGGGGTGCAGATGCCCGGCCGAAGGCCGGGCCCACTTGACGTGAAAAATTTGACGTGTTATTTTACTAAAAATAATGCATTTGACCATCATTTCAAGTAGAATGATACCACCCAAGCAAGAATATTTCAAGTGTTTCAAGTGCTTTACTGAAATATTTGGACCATATAATGATAATACAATTATCTCAACCTTAAAAGGTTACATATAGGTGCCAAATGTTGCATACATGAATGCTTATACTTGTGTGTATACTGTTACTTTATACAGAAATTAGAACCACTGATCCATATACTGCTGTGAGTTTAAAAAATAACAACACTGAGGCTGCTTCAAGTTTGAACAAGACGCCCTCTGGTTTATTTATCCACAGAGAGAACAAAATTCCTAGATGTCATGAAGTTGTCATGCATTAGACTCTGGAGATGATGTGCCCTGCGTTTTTACAAAAGTAACAAAACCATTGGCTAGCAATGCAGCAGCAAGTTTGCCTCTAGAAAACAACCAATTAATTTTTTTTTTTTTTTTTTTTTGGGGTGGGCCAGGGCAAGAAGTGGGTGGGCCTGTGCCTACCCAGGCCCACCCGTAGATACGCCCCTGCAAGTAGGATCATGCATCAAAAGTGACTTGCAATCTGCTCTATAGACCCTTCTCACGGGGGACATTTTGTGTCGAAAAGGCAGGGTAAACACAGGTGCAAGCAAAACACTAATGAGGGTTTCCAACTTCCATGATTGGAATTTGGAAACCCTCATTAGTGTTTTGCTTGCACCTGTGTTTATTCTGCCTTTTCAACACAAAATGGCCCCCGTGAAAAGGGTCTATTTGGATAGAGGCTTAAAACATACTTTAAAGGGCTGATGTACTGAAAACAAAGCTGATTTATGAACTCACCTTATACATTTTCTTTGTTTTTAGCCTATATATTTCACATCACTTTTGGATATGTTTTTCCTCTTGTTTATTTACGCCCTATAATGTCTGTCAATTTTATTATCAAAATTGTTTGTATTAATCTCCCTTCATATGTCTTGCTGAAATGTCGCACCCTTGCTCTCTCCTTATCCTATGTTTTTGACAAATCTAGGTTTGTTAGTCTGTTAATTATTTGCTAACGCTGGCAGGAAACACTTAATAAACACATATTGCTATGATGAAAGATTGACAAAATAGGCCAACAGATGAGTTATTAGCATATTGACCGTGTGCCTGAATTCTAATTCTGACAGAAAGCAAGCTTCATGTTTTACAGCATCATCACAGACATTCCCACCTAAAGCTTTGCTGCACCATGTTGTTCTAAACATCGGCAGTGTGATTACATTGTGAGAGCTTAATGGATTGTTATAGTCTGTACTTATTCTATTGTATATTCATGTTATCTCCATTCCTACAGTATATTGTAGGTGTGTGTATGTAGAGTAACAGATTTGAGGTGAATCAATAAAATTAATCTAATCTGCAAGAGGAAAAGTCTGTTTTACCTTGTGTTGTTTGAATGCACCAGAGAAAATACAGATGTCTATTAACACCTTGATTGCCAGCGACGAGTGTACTCGTCAAAAATCGATTTTTTTTTTTGACGGTAGGTTGTGCATCTAAGCCTTTTACATCTCTTATATAGGTATTGGACGTGTACAACGTGTACAACCCATTCCACCGACCCACTAAGTGGCGACAAGGAAGGAGGAAGGCAAGCAAAAAGCAGTGTGACTGAAGCCATTCTCATGAAGGTGGATTGGCGAAGGCGCTTTTATTTTCGCGCTGATTGCTGGCGATACGGGATTGCAAATTTACATAATACATTACAGGTGGAACACACTTTGAAACACGCAGCATAAATATGACCAGAATCGCAAAAGCTTCTCTCAACCAAAACTCCAAGAAGCAAGCGAGTCCATGCCGACTTCCTCAAACAGCAGCCGTGCAGATCGACAGGCACAGGACAGCAGCAAAAGCACTGAGACTGTGACGGCCGCTGCAGGCAAGAAGAGGGAGGAGTTGAAGTAACTCTGCCTCTCGCTCTCTCCCTCTCTCTCTCTCTCTCTCTCTCGCTCTCTCTCTCTCCCTCCCTCCCTCTCTCTCTCTCTCTCTCTCTCTCCCTCTCCCCCTCTCACTAGGATTAAACCTAGTGCGTCTCCCTCCCGAGAGGGAGGGAGAGAGAGAGAGAGGGAGGGAGAGCGAGAGGGAGGGAGAGAGAGAGAGAGAGAGAGGGAGGGAGAGCGAGGGGGAGAGAGAGAGAGAGAGAGAGAGAGCGAGAGGGGGAGGGAGAGAGAGAGAGAGAGAGAGCCAAAAATGAATGGTTAAAGTGACAGTTCTATCGAATTTCACAAAAAGCTGTTTATCTCTGAATATTCTTTCTGACGCTAAAACCATGCTGTATTCAACTGCTAATGCTTACATAACTACTAACTCTACAAACTAACTCTTTTAGACAGAGAAAGTACACATTCTATTAGTACTTTTGAGATATTGTATGTTCACAAACTCCAAGCAGAAAATAATTCTCGGCTCCTGTAAAATGAGCCACAATCCTCAAAAAACGGCTTGGCAGAAGCTACCTACAGCAAGAAAAAAATGGCTGGCAGTCAATGTGTTAAAGATGAAACAGTGGTGAAATGTTAATTTTATTAAGCATTTTGTCTCAACAGAAATGAGAGGAAGTAATTTGATCAAATATTTATTAAGTACATAATACATATCGATGAATCACCTGAGTGACTGAAGGCAATAACAGTAAAAATGCATTAAACTAACACAGACATGCTCAAAGCTTTGCGCATTTAATGAATACATTTCTCCATATTTGAAATGTATTCACTTAAACACTGAATTACAGTCAAGGCAGAAATTGAATAGGGAAATAATAATCAAAAAAGGTATATATGTCTGTCATTAGAAGGAGACCAATCACCAAAAAAAGTTATTTATATGTACCAAAGACTGCTATCATAAAAGTATTTGAATATTCACATCAGCCTCTGATGTCAGCAGCCTCTAACAGCTAAGTAGTGCAGCAGCACTTCAAACAAATACAATGAGGCCTTATTGGTGTAAATGTGTGAAGAGGACACACTTTCCTTGGAATAACACAGACAATATGATTATATGAGCCAACAGGATGCATGACTCATACAGTAAATATATACATGTGACCCAACATTTAAGGTTCTATGGTGAAACCATGACATCACCCAGGAGTGTTTAGGTCTGAAGACATTGAGAGCTGTGTGATACTGACACTCTCTGAGCCTGATGATCTGTCAGAGCATGTGGCTGTTATTTCTTTCTTATTTACTCCTGTATTAACCTCCGTATCCTCCTCCTCTCCTTTGGTACAAACTACAGTATATCCTGATCTACACATAGATACGCGCCAATAAAAAAAGAACCCACGGATACAATCAATATAGACATTCCAAAGACTACACTCTCCCACGGAGAGTCCACGGATATACCCTCCAGACACTTCACGCAAATCTCTCTTAAAATGGCATTAGGTGGATAGACAGTGAGCTTCACTGCAGGCGGATCTCCTTGTTGTTGTCATGGTAACAGAAGAAAACTCCTTGGTCCTCCTTGTGAGGCGACGTCAGGTTGAGAGACAGATCTCCTTCTCTGTAGCCGTCAGCTGAGACAGAAACTCTGCCTTCAAATCCTGGACCAGCTTGGACAGTCCCAGAGACAACATCCCATTCATACACTGTCTCTCCATCCCTTTCCCACCGTACTAAGAACTTACTGAGGTCGTTCGCTTCACTTGTGGTAACAGAGTGGCATGGAAGGATGGTATTGTATTCCTCGATCGCAGATATTACATACAACAGAATCTCCAAACGGACAGTGGTTAAAACACGGTCACCGCATCTGTACTCATAGTCGCCCTTGTCATTGTAAATGGTTGGGTTTAAGATGAGAGAAAGGTTTCCATTGTTTACATCAAGTTGAATCCGGTCTCCATACAGTATGTTTATATCTACCGGTACACTACCTTTGTAAAAGTGGGCCAGCCATGTAATGTCGCCATCCTCCCGCAGGTGATACCAGGAACCTAGTTCGAATTCCTCGCAGTGTTCACCGGACAATGTGGCGGAATCTCCCCCCATCACCATCATCGTTATGAATTTAAAAGATATAATGACAGTGAGCTTCACAGCAGGTGGGTCTCCTCTCTCTCTCTCCTTGTCGTTGCCATGGTAACAGAAGAAAACTCCTTGGTCCTCCTGCTGAGCCCCCGTCAGTGTCAGAGACAGATCTCCTTCTCTGTAGCCCTCAGCTGAGACAGAAACTCTGTCTTCAAATCCTGGACCATAGCTGACAGTCCCAGAGACAACATTCAGTTCATACACAGTCTCTCCATTCCTTTCCCACCTTAAGAACTTACTGAGGTCCTTCTCTTCACTCATGGTAAAGGAGTGGCACCTCAGGGTGACATCTTGCCCCTCGATCACAGATTGTTTGTTGGGAAACAGAATCTCCAAACGGACAGTGGTTAAAATACGGTCACGGCCGCATCTGTACTCATAGTCGCCCTTGTCGTTGTAAATGGTTGGGCATAAGATGAGAGAAAGGTTTCCATTGTTTATGTCAATTACCGGTTTAATCCTGTCTCCATACCCCTTGCCCTTATATATCATACCCTTGTAAAAGTGAGCAAGTTCCTTGTCACCATCCTGCTGCAGGTGATACCAGGAAACTCCTTTGTATTTCTTGCAGTGTTCACCGGTCAATGTGGCGCAATCTCCCCCCATCACCATCAGATTGATTCGATTTCCCAAAATATGATTAGAATATAAAGTTAGGAGAACGAAGAGAAGCTGTGTCACCATCTTTCTGCTGCAAGCCATGGCAAATTAATCCTGGATGGACGGAGGAACTGCTGTCACCAGATGGGCGGTGGCTCTATTCCAAGCAAAGTAGTGTCGTATTTTAAGTACATCGGGAGAAGAAGAGATGAACCACAGAAAACGATGGAGAACATGATATCTATTTAAAGTATTGTTTTATTTGCAGAAGTGATATTGACATGACCCTCTGTAGAGTCATGGAGAGAGATGGTCTTGAGTGTGTTCTCTGAGTGCATTCTCTGACCTCTGAACCTCTGAACCTCTGTATATGAAAACTCCCTTTACTCAGGGCAACTCCCACTTTTAATGCTCCATCATCCAATCAGCTCCTTCTCCTAAATGAGTATGTGCTGTCTGTCGACCACTACAGTGTGTCACCTATCAATCAAACCCCCATGACAGCTGCCTCTCTCATCCCTGAAAGGGCTTCCTGCTCCTTCCTGCTTAGATCCCCCAACAAATGGTTTTTATCCTTTTTACGATGGCCTGAAGGGTCATTTCCCTCAGTATCCCCACTATCTCCTCTCAGTATCACAACAGAATACTGGCCTGTGACTGTTTGAGAGCATTTGAGCATGTGCGTTCATCCTCTCATAAACAGAGCCACTGTTGCTTCTGTGTGTGCGTGCCCCCTAAACTGTACTTTTGTGTGTAAATCTCCTAGTCACACCCTGAGATGCTAATCTAATCCTTTTGTTAAAACTCCTGTGTGTGTCCAGCTGTTCATTTATTGCTCCTCTTCCATGCTTCAAAGAGGAGCCTGCCTGAACCTGCCTGCCCCATTTGTTTCACCACCCTCAACTTAGTTAATTCCTCTTTACTTACCACTGTTTAGTTAACACTACACTTCATAACTGCACTCCTCTCTTAATGATAAAATATAAGATAATATAAAATATTAAAGGGTCGATGGGCCATATACCACACAGCCCCCCTTGCTAATGTACTACTACATTAGCACAAAAAGCCAAAGCCACATTTTTATCATTAAGTTTTCTGTCTGATACTAGCCTGCTAACAACCCTTAGCCAATCCTAACCCTATTTAAATTCCTATTTTAAATCCTATAATTTTGGGTCAGCTAATTTAGCTATTTTTTCTATTTAAAATCCTGTAGCACATTATCTATGGTTATTTTAGACTAGACACTCTAATCTACATCCTGGATAGAATCAAATTCAACTCTGAAGCTGGACCAATTTTCATACAGCTCAAACCCACTATCTCTTGGTCTAAAACCACCTCTAGGAGGTGTAAAAAGAGAAGAGCATAGTGTCAAATCTCAGCACAACAGAAAAAGCAGCTTCATCCTTATTTTTGATCAGGATGAGGATACTTATTAATTAGCAATTGCCATTTATCAACTAATTTGATGACCACCTGCCAATTCGGTCGGCAGATGCAACCTTAACATCCTTGACTATTTTGACTATACATTTATTTTCCCAACCTAAAGTTGCAGTAGTAACAATAAGCTAATATTTATCTAAATATTATATACTGTAGCTCCCTTATTGTGTAGCAAGTAAGGCAAATTGAAGTTATTCAAAACACAGAAATACAACATCAGAGAACATTCCATTGCTGTCCTAAACACACTCTCATAAGATAACCAGCGGTAACACTTTACAATAAGGGTACATTAATTAAGGGTTAATTAATGCTTAGTTAATGCTTAATAAGCATGAATTAACATGAATTAACAGGGTTAGTAAAGCTTAGTAAGCCTTAATTAACCCTTAATTAACATTAACTAATGTGCATTAAGTAAGGGTTGGTTAATGCTTAATAAGCATTAATTAACACACCGTAATTAACATGACTAGTAGTGCTTAATAAGCATCCATTAACCCTTAATTAACGTTAATTTGAGGTTTGCTGGTTCCGTTTCTTCATGTGGCCCTAATTTATATGCATGTTCTATAAGCATTACTTAACTGTAATTAACCATATATTAATGCTGTTTGTGACCCTTATTGTAAAGTTGCAAACATATATCCCTTAAGTAACACTTAATAAAAGCTTGAGTGTGCCTAATAAGCATTACTTACCTGTAATAAACCATGTATTAATGCTCTTTGTGACCCTTATTGTAAAGTTGAAAACATGTATGCCTTAACTAACACTTCATTAATGCATTAATGTGCTGAATAAACATTACTTATCTGTAATTAACCATTTATTAATGCTCTTTGTGACCCTTATTGTAAAGTTGAAAACATGTATGCCTTAACTAACACTTCATTAATGCATTAAAGTGCTGAATAAACATTACTTATCTGTAATTAACCATTTATTAATGCTCTTTGTGACCCTTATTGTAAAGTTGAAAACATGTATGCCTTAACTAACACTTCATTAACACATTAAAGTGCTGAAAAAACATTACTTATCTGTAATTAACCATTTACTAATGCTCTTTGTGACCCTTATTGTAAAGTTGAAAACATGTCTGCCTTAACTAACACTTCATTAACAGATTAAAGTGCTGAAAAAACATTACTTATCCGTAATTAAGCATTTATTAATGTTCTTTGTGACCCTTATTGTAAAGTTGAAAACATATATGCCTTAACTAACAGTTCATAAACTTATTAAAGTGCTGAAAAACATTACTTATCCGTAATTAACCATTTATTAATGCTCTGTGTGACCCTTATTGTAAAGTTGAAAACATCCCTTGAATAACAACAAGCGTAAGAGTGCTGAATAAGCATTACTTAACTGTAATAAACCATTTATTAATGTTCTTTGTGACACTTGTAAAGCTGAAAACATGTATCACTTAAGGAACATTTCATAAAAGCACAAGAGTGCTGAATAAGCATTACTTAACCGTAAATAACCATCTATTAATGCTCTTTAACAATAACAGCGCCCTGGAAGCCGAATCAACAGCCCTCGGAGCAGAGCTTCCGCAATTCCGTTATGATGCGTTGTGATGTGAAAAGCGTCACAGCTGAATGTTTTGCCAGAGGATGAACTGGGAGCTCTCAGTCTGGAAAACATGTAGCAAAGGTAAACATTGCCCATCTGCTTATATCAACAAGCATTATAATGATACAAAGTGAGTTGATAATCGGTAAATGAATGCTCTTTGATGACTGTAGCATATGTACTGTAATTTTGAATAATAATAATAATAATAATAGAATATTAATATAAATGAGCATGGACAAGTACCAGATTTTCAGAATGACCAGAGCCCTTAAAAATGTATGACAGCAATGAAATTAGACAACACAGAGTTTTGGCTTTTAGCAAGATTATCTTAGTAAGAGTTAGATGAATTTAAAGCCTTTTGTTTGTAAACATGAATTCAGTACTTCAGTTTTTCACAGTTGACAATTTATAATTCCCCAAAAATAATAAAGTGCGCCCACAAATAAAATATGTTGTCCCTTTCCAAAAAAAATAAAATAAAAAATTGTTTGGGGCCAAAAGTCGATGGGTGTCTGTACGCGTCCCGATGAAGTTCATCCGCTGGACTGTGTGTGTAACGACCGCTCCAGTCGTACAGCAGGGTAGTCCTTGATGCTACTGCAGTGAATGTGTGGATTGCTCTTCTAGATGCTCAGTGGTGGCTCGCCATCCCAGTCGACTGGGAGATCTGTAGTCTCGCTGTATTCCCCTGGATCCTGGGATTCATCCTGGAAGCCCCCGTCTACAAAAATCTGACAAGGTCACACCATTTCTCTCAATTACTATTCTGTAATCAAATCAATTGGTACAGGCTACAATATTTATAAAATTTGTGTAATATCCCAGTAAACCAATAGTAATTCAATCTACAAGCTACAGTGTAGGGATGTTCATCAATAATCGATAATTGATAGTTGAGGAATGAATTCGATCACGTGGAATTTTTATCGATTTTTGTTATTTGCGGACTAGGTTTGGGTGGAATTTGTTGCTCCTCGCCCCACTCCATTGCACAGCCGACTAACGTGAGGTGGAGCTTCATATAGCCTTTAGTTTAAAACAAAACTGTTTTAAACATGGGGAATTCACAACGGCATGCGCCGCGGACACAAACAAACGCACCCAGTGGTCTGTGGACCTCAGCGAGGCTGTTATAACTATGACATTTCGCACACTTCTCTCCTAATTTTCAACAAAGTGTGAGTAGCGGTACACGTGTTTAAGTGAATTCAAGTCATTTTATTTGTTTATAATGTTATGAACTATGAAGTAGCAGCAGTCAGCATGGACTCAGCTAGCCTTTAGCTGCTAACGCCCACCTGAATCAATTCACACACATCTCGGCAAATAATAATATCCACGCGTCGGACTCTGAGAGCAGCTGGATGGAACTCGACCATCAGGACAGATGAGGTTTTTGTCACGAGTTTACACGCCTGGAAGCCACGGCCGGTGAGCTGCCTGAGTTCTACTTTCAAAATGTGAGTACAGTAGCCTAGCTAGCTAGTGTAAAGCTTCTGGCATACTCTTCGCGCACGCGCTGGAGGCGGGGCTCCACGGAGGGCGCTCGCACTCTGCGCAGGCCAAAACAGAACATAGTGAGTGCTCCAGAAATGGCGGCGATCAGTGCCAGGCAGTCTGAATGAAATTGAATGTAGCGTTCCCAATTCTATATATTAAATACTAAAAAACGACCCTCAACATTTGGGAAGGCTTAGCCACACAACTAGTTCGTTATAATCGAACATCATGCTTTGAAGGTGACTGTACGACGGTGAGGGTTAGGGTTAGGGTTAGGGTCACAGCAGATATCCGCTGATAGCCTACCACGGAGTAGATCTCACATGCGAGAAGCTTAAAGCTTGTGGCATACTCTTCGCGCCCAGCCAAGCGCATAGGGCACACGGCGATTATGACGTCATCGCACGGGGCGTGTCGGGGGGCGAGGCCTGAGCGCAGCGCGTCCATGGAGATTTTTCTATCAGCGCGTCGGGTTTTGCTGCCTGTGCCTGTGAGATCTCCGTGGTAGGCTATCAGCGGATATCTGCTGTGATTGAGTCCTCAGCGTCGTAAAGTTGCCTTTGAAGCATGGCGTTCGATTATAACAAACTAGTTGTGTGGCTTTGCCTTCCCAAATGTTGAGGGTCGTTTTTTAGAATTTAATACATAGAATTTGGAACGTTACATTCAATTTCATTCAGACTGCCTGGAGGAGCGAGCTGAGTATGTTCTGTTTTGGCCCGCGCAGAGTGCGCGCCCCCTCCTCGGAGCCCCGCCTCCAGCGCGTGCGCGAAGAGTATGCCAGAAGCTTAAAGCTTGTGGCATACTCTTCGCGCCCAGCCAAGCGCATAGGGCGCACGGCGATTATGACGTCATCGCACGGGGCGTGTCGGGGGGCGAGGCCTGAGCGCAGCGCGGCGCGTCCATGGAGATTTTTCTATCAGCGCGTCAGGTTTTGCTGCCTGTGCCTGTGAGATCTCCGTGGTAGGCTATAAGCGGATATCTGCTGTGATTGAGTCCTCAGTGTCGTAAAGTTGCCTTTGAAGCATGGCGTTCGATTATAACGAACTAGTTGTGTGGCTTAGCCTTCCCAAATGTTGAGGGTCGTTTTTTAGAATTTAATACATAGAATTGGGAACGTTACATTCAATTTCATTCAGACTGCCTGGAGGAGCGAGCTGAGCACTGAGTATGTTCTGTTTTGGCCCGCGCAGAGTGCGCGCGCCCTCCTCGGAGCCCCGCCTCCAGCGCGTGCGCTAAGAGTATGCCAGAAGCTTAAGGCTGTGTGACTGTGGTTGTCAACGTTACCGCAGGCGCACTCATGACGTAAGGACGCGCCGAGCTCAGGCCTGTTGATTTGACTCTTGTGCGGTCAGCTAAGCTGGAAGACGCCGATTGCCTTACATCATGTAACATGTTTGTTTACCTGGCCACAGCGCTAGTGTCTGATATTCTTACTACACAGTGGCAACGCCATTATACCTGGCTGAGAACGCGCAACAGACTAGAGTAAAAAAAACAAAAAAAAAACATTATTATTATTATTACGCTATCGATAATCAATCGTTTATTTTCCCGAATTTCGATTATGGAAATTGATTCAAAATGAACATCCCTACTACAGTGACAATAAAAGGAATGTATTATTGCAGTAAACCTACATATAACTTACATTTGAATCTCATTTTAGTTGTACAACAATGTGTGGATCTATACTTTCAGGTATCAAAAGTGCAGTTACATTAATTCATAATTTAATCAAACAAAATGTAAATTGTGTAAATGTAATTCAAGTATCAGGAACTGCAGATACAGAGTAACTTTATAAACAAAATATACGCATTAGATAATGTGCTTAGTCACAGAACCATAGTTACTGTAACTAGTAACTCATATAAACAAAACAGATGCATTAGCTAGCAATGTGCTTAATCACTCCTTGTACCACCACAACAAGAGGAAATACGCCAAAAATTAGCCTCAAACAATCACACAACCAGTGACAGCTATACCAACATTAGCATGCTAGCTAGCACATTAGCACAACACAGAACACATGTATCAAACAGAAACGAATTTAAAACTCTAAACGTACCTGGTAGGCTGCTTGTTACTAAAGGGTATAAAATGTCTTGCTTCTAGGTCATCCTTCCTCTAGGCTGCAGGTTCAGAGTTTAATCTTTTATTTGTTTTCTTTGGTGAGCTCTTGGCTCCGTGGCGCTCAGCTTGCAATGTGGTCTGTGTGTGTGTTACGTTCTCAATTGTCCGAAACACGGGTGCGTCAGATTAGTTCCGCCTCTAGACTACGAGATTAACGGTAGCACACACACACCACATTGCAAACTGAGCGCCACGGAGCCAAGAGCTCACCAAAGAAAGCAAATAAAAGATTAAACTCCGAACCTGCAGCCTAGAGGAAGCAGCCTAGAGGAAGCAGCCTAGTAACAAGCAGCCTACCAGGTACGTTTAGAGTTTTAAGTTAGTTTCTGTCTGATACATGTGTGTGTTGTGCTAATGTGCTAGCTAGCTAGCATGCTAATGTTGGTATAGCTGTCACTGTTTGTGGTGATTGTTTGAGGCTAATTTTTGGTGTATTTCCTCTTGTTGTGGTGGTACAAGGAGTGATTAAGCACATTGATGCCTCTGTTTTGTTTATATGAGTTACTAGTTACAGTACTAACTATGGTTCTGTGACTAAGCACATTATCTAATGCTTATATTTTGTTTATAAAGTTACTCTGTATCTACAGTTCCTGATACTTTAATTACATTTACACAATTTACATTTTGTTTTATAAAATTATGAATTAATGTAAGTGCACTTTTGATACCTGAGAGTATAGATCCACACATTGTTGTACAACTAAAATGAGATTCAAATGTAAGTTATATGTAGGTTTACTGCAATAATACATTCCTTTTATTGTCACTGTAGTAGGGATGTTCATTTTGAATCAATTTCCATAATCGAAATTCGGGAAAATAAACGATCAATTATCGATTATCGATAGCATAATAATAATAATAATGTTTTTTTTTTTGTTTTTTTTTAAAATTCTGGTCTGGTAATAACTTTGCGCGTTCTCAGCCAGGTATAATGGCGATGCCGCTGTGTAGTAAGAATATCAGACACTAGCGCTGTGGCCAGGTAAACAAACATGTTACATGTCAGGTTACATCAGCGATCCTCAAAGTCCGGACTCCGGTCCGCATCCGGACCCAGACGCCGTCCTATCCGGACCGAGCCCTATAACGCTTAGTTCACACAGACAACCTACGCCTTGCCTTGCCTCAACCCACGCCTACGCCGAGCTGGGCGTGAACCTGTTACACGCTTTTGCGATCACACCGCACGCCTTTTGCACGCCGAACCTGGAGCCGAGTCTCAAGCGCCTCTCCTCTCTCCCGACTGTATTTTTTCACGTGTTGTCCAGAATTGTCATGGGTAGCCTAGGTAAAATAAATCTGATATATTTAATGTTCTATTGATGCTGGATATGTATAACCAGGTCTGACTATAGTGAGACATTTTAGAGAGGTGATCTTGCAAGAATATGTGCTGGCACAACATCATTGTCCATCTTGCTTCTTCGGTCGCTATTCTCTCTCATGAAGATTTGTTTGCAAAAAAAGGGAGAAAGCCCCACGTGATAGCCACCCGTCAATCTCTCTCTCTCTCTCTCTCTCTGCTCAACACGGTTGTAGTAACTCCATTTTATTTTGAAATTCAGTTGACTTTGCCATTTCCCACGGATATTGTCGCGTTTTTCTTTCATGGCTTGACAGAAGAAGCTTGACAGAAGAAGCCTGCCTGCACGCGCCTAGTCGGCTTGAAAATAGAACTCACGCCTAAACGATAAAATCGGCAAGGCACAGGCAAGGCGTGGGTACACGCAGGGTTCACGCTGAGGCGCCCCGTGTACACAGCCTCGTTGGCAAAAACGGACGCCTATTTAAAAGCGTGGGTAAAGGCAAGGCATAGGCAAGGCTTGGGTCGCTGGTGTGAACCCAGCCTAACCTATAAATCATTGAGAATTGTTACATTTCACGGAGCTTTTCTTTTTTAACCGGCACATGCTTTTCTACCCTTTACGGTACTGGTTTATCTGCCAGGAAGCTCACAGACCAATGCATGTGCTGTAAATCATCACACGTGATGCTACTCAGCCAATCAAATATCCGATTCGATATTGCCTGTTCCAGTCGGTTCCAGTGCTGCAGGTGAGAGAGTGTCAGTGACACATGGACGAAGTAGAGACGAGAGACTCGGAGAGTCATTTCACATGGCGTGCTCGAGTAGACCGCAAAAACAAAGATTTTGTTTTAATCCGGAGCAGGCAGACTCTTAGATGTTCATTCATTGTTCTCACGGGCAGCTCAAAACCAGGCAGTATGTCTCATTATGAAGTGCGATGCGATCCTAACCTGTCTATGAAAGCGTCACACGAGCAAACACACTCAAATCCAGACTGAGGGCACACTCACACATTCACTGCCCAACGGCATGTGACGTTTGCATTGCGAACGATCGATAGACAGACAGGCAGACAGACAGACAGATACATAGAGACAGACAGACCGATAGATACATAGAGACAGACATTGAGACAGACAGATAGATAGATAGATAGATAGATAGATAGATAGATAGATAGATAGATAGGGAGCTCACTTCTCTCAAGAGAAAAGGTGGAGTTGAGGGAAGAAAAGATTTTCTTTCTCAAATTAAAGCACTTTTAACATGCACATTTTCCCAAAGCACTCTGTTGTATGTTATTTTTAAATGCAGCCATTATTTTACTTGAAATGAGAAAATAACATGTATTTATTATTAGTGTAGGCTAGTTATTTATAATTAATCCAGTTAAATATGAAAACTAAATAAACATTGTTGATGTTTATTTTGATTTAACATAGTTGTTGACTACATACAGACATTGTACCATTAGGCTACTGCAATCAGGACATTTTCTCTAACTGGACCTCTATGAATTTTAATTGAGTGCCCCTGGGTTACATGATGTAAGGCAGGGGTGGCCAAACTATGGCCCGCGGGCCAACTGCGGCCCGCTGCCCGTTTTTAAGTGGCCCGCCATGAATTTAGAAAAAAAAAAAAACTTTATTTTTTGCTAAAAACGTTTTTCCGTTTTTCTGTTTCAAAGTTTAAAACGGAAAACGAAAACGAAAACGGGAGAAAAAACGGAAAAACAAAAACATTAAGAAAAAGAAACTGAAAAACAAAAACAAAAAAACTCATTCCCCCCATTTCGTTTTTTCAATTTAAAACCATTGAAAATGGGTTATACTTGGGCACCCTGACCTGGTCTATTTATTAACACATTCACTGCCAACGACGTGTTAACACGTTTTCAATATCCAGCTGTTGACTGCCAACGACGTGTTTACACGTCAAAAAAAATCGATTTTTTTTTTTTGACGGTGGATCGTTGATCTGGCCCTTTTGCATCTCCTATTATAGTGTTAGAGCCGCCGGGCGTGTGCAATCCATTCCGCCGACCCACTGAGTGGAGACGGTGCTCAGACTATTGAGAGCCAAGCAAGCCAAGACAGCAGCATGGAAGCCATTATCATGAAAATGGATGGGGCGAAAACGCTTTCGCTTTCGCCTGGGTCCTGGCTGTGGGGGATTGCAAACTTGCATGGTGGATTGCGGATGGAGCACACTTTGAGGCACGCAGCGTAAATATGACCAGAGTCGCAGGGGCTTCATCGGAGCTCTCGGCCAGGGCTCCGGGAGGCGGGCGAGTCCAGCCGGGCTTCCTCGGGGAGCGGCCAGGCACAGCCGCACAGCGGCAGCGGGGCAGTGAGACTGTGACAAGCTTGTGGTGCAGCAGGCCATTTTGCCTTGCAAAATAGCACCAAATTGGAAACAGCCATAAAAGGCTTTTAGAATGGGATTTTCAACCCATTCTTTTTTGTTTCTTTTTCGCTCTAATTTAGAGTAATTTAATTTCTATTCAGAAATTTATTTGAGAGGTCGAGAGTATGAGAAAGTGCATTTGCACAGGTAGGAAAGTGCTTGTGACATGGCGCTGCAGCCAAGAAGAACGCCCACGGAGGGAGGAGTTGAGCAGAGGAGAGCTTCCTGCTGTTATGGAGGAAATTACTGTTCAAAACTATTGTTTAGGTCTTACTGATGCCAAAAATGAATGGTTAAAGTGACTGTTCTATCGAATTTCACAAAAAGCCGTTTATCTCTGAATAATTTTTCTCACGCTGAAACCATGCTGTATTCAACTGCTAATGCTTACATAACTACTAACTCTACAAACTAACTCTTTTAGACAGAGAAAGCACACATTCTATTAGTTATTTTTAGATGATTGGTGTTCACGAAGTATTAACAGAAAAGAATCCTCGGCTCTTGTAAAATGAGCCTAGAATCCTCAAAAACCCCCCTGGCAGAACCTACCGACAGCATTGAAAAAAGGCTGGCAGTCAATGTGTTAAAAATATATATATATACTGAATTCATGTTTAATACTAATGTTATGTTAAATTATCTCTGTCTTAACCTGTTGGCACAGGAAAATAAAATTTGATAACATACAGAAATACCCATTGTAATAGGTGAGCGCATCAATAAACTATGTGTCATATATTTATTTAGGTAGAAATAAAATTTTTGAAGGGTTTTCTGGTCCAATTTTTTTGCCGCGAAAACTGACGTGCTTAACTCATTGAGTGCCAAGGACGGACATGTTCGTCATTTCAAATAGTAACGTAGAGTGCCAAGGACGGACATGTTCGTCAATTGCGTTTTTTGACGGTGGGGCGTCGATCAAAGCCTTCTGCCTCTGATGTACAAATATTATAGCTATTGGATGTGTCTAACCTATTTTACAGAACCCTTAGGTGGCGACAGTGCTCTCCACATAACAGAAAGGCAAGGAAAAAACAAAGAAGAAGTCGTTATGGAAACGGAAATCGCATCGCATCCGTATGCATCGATATGCTGAAGCACGTTACTGCAGCTGTGCCTGCAGCAGCCAATCTGCTCCCACAATTGAGCCGCTCCGTGTCGGTTGCGACAGCAAATCCGCACATCCACACCGTGGAGTTGTTATTATGCTCAACTGGAAGCATCGTTGCCGGTGACAAACACACGCGGAACGCTGTAAAAAAGCCTGGCTGTCTGCACCCTTCACTGTGCGCACAGCAAACTCAGCAGAGAGCCACCACAGACAGGAGGAGGAGTGTGCAGTTGAGGCGAGGCGAGGCGGGGCGGGGCGGGGGGGGGGGGGGGGGGGCACGCAGAGCAGCACGCAACACCCAGACAGACCCAGGCAGCAGGACAGGATTGACAAACGCAAGCCAGAATATCCGATGCCCACCAGCAGCAAATCAAAACCAGCAAGAAGCTGCAACCAGCAGCGCACGCAGGGGCCAGCGCTGCTGGTTGTAGCTAAAAATATTATTCTGCCAAACAAAATTCCCTGGCCTAAACTGTTTTATTGAAGGAAATTATTTTTGAGGTGTGACTACATTAGAAAAGATTAGCTTCAGAGTCAGTGATGTGCTTGAAATGATTAATTTCACAAAAGGCCAATTATCTCAGCTTCTAGAAAAAAATTGCTATTTTTGGATGAATCAAGCTATCTTCTCCGGCTCATAACTAAAGAACGGAAAATGGGATCAATAAACTTTTTTTTGCAGATGATAGAATAGAGTCTCATCGTTCTTTGTGCGTGTTCAGTGTTTACATAGTAATATCACACAATATTCTGTGGGCCTCGAGAAATCACTGAAAACGCTCTGAAACTCTGGCACTGGGAGCGTCCGTTCTCCAAAAGTGGCTGGCACTCAATGAGTTAATAGTGTTTGGCCCGCGACTCCTTATATTTTTCTGTATGCGGCCCACAACCAAAAAAGTTTGGCCACCCCTGATGTAAGGCAATCGGCGTCTTCCAGCTTAGCTGACAGCACAAGAGTCAAATCAACAGGCCTGAGCTCGGCGCGTCCTTACGTCATGAGTGCGCCTGCGGTAACGTTGACAACCACAGTCACACAGCCTTACACTAGCTAGCTAGGCTACTGTACTCACATTTTGAAAGTAGAACTCAGGCAGCTCACCGGCTGCGGCTTCCAGGCTTATAAACTCGCGACAAAAACCTCATCTGTCCTGATGGTCGAGTTCCATCCAGCTGCTCTCAGAGTCCGACGCGTGGATATTATTATTTGCCGAGATGTGTGTGAATTGATTCAGGTGGGCGTTAGCAGCTAAAGGCTAGCTGAGTCCATGCTGACTGCTGCTACTTCATAGTTCATAACATTATAAACAAATAAAACGACTTGAATTCACTTAAACACGTGTACCGCTACTCACACTTTGTTGAAAATTAGGAGAGAAGTGTGCGAAGTGTCATAGTTATAACAGCCTCGCTGAGGTCCACAGACCACTGGGTGCGTTTGAATGTGAATTCCCCATGTTTAAAACAGTTTTGTTTAAACTAGAGGCTATATGAAGCTCCACCTCACGTTAGTCGGCTGTGCAATGGAGTGGGGCGAGGAGGAACGAATTCCACCCAAACCTAGTCCGCAAAAAACAAAAAACAAAACAAAAATCGATAAAAATTCCACGTGATCAAATTCATTCCTCAACTATCAATTATCGATTATTGATGAACATCCCTACACTGTAGCTTGTAGATTGAATTACTATTGGTTTACTGGGATATTACACACATTTTATAAATATTGTAGCCTGTACCAATTGATTTGATTACAGAATAGTAATTGAGAGAAATGGTGTGACCTTGTCAGATTTTTGTAGACGGGGACTTCCAGGATGAATCCCAGGATCCAGGGGAATACAGCGAGACTACAGATCTCCCAGTCGACTGGGATGGCGAGCCACCACTGAGCATCTAGAAGAGCAATCCACACATTCACTGCAGTAGCATCAAGGACTACCCTGCTGTATGACTGGAGCGGTCGTTACACACACAGTCCAGCGGATGAACTTCATCGGGACGCGTACAGACACCCATCGACTTTTGGCCCCAAACAATTTTTTATTTTATTTTTTGGACTGAAGGGACAACATATTTTATTTGTGGGCGCACTTTATTATTTTTGGGGAATTATAAATTGTCAACTGTGAAAAGCTGAAGTACTGAATTCATGTTTACAAACAAAAGGCTTTAAATTCATCTAACTCTTACTAAGATAATCTTGCTAAAAGCCAAAACTCTGTGTTGTCTAATTTCATTGCTGTCATACATTTTTAAGGGCTCTGGTCATTCTGAAAATCTGGTACTTGTCCATGCTCATTTATATTAATATTCTATTATTATTATTATTATTATTCAGAATTACAGTACATATGCTACAGTCATCAAAGAGCATTCATTTACCGATTATCAACTCACTTTGTATCATTATAATGCTTGTTGATATAAGCAGATGGGCAATGTTTACCTTTGCTACATGTTTTCAAGACTGAGAGCTCCCAGTTCATCCTCTGGCAAAACGTTCAGCTGTGACGCTTTTCACATCACAACGCATCATAATGGAATTGCGGAAGCTCTGCTCCGAGGGCTGTTGATTCGGCTTCCAGGGCGCTGTTATTGTTAAAGAGCATTAATAGATGGTTATTTACGGTTAAGTAATGCTTATTCAGCACTCTTGTGCTTTTATGAAATGTTCCTTAAGTGATACATGTTTTCAGCTTTACAAGTGTCACAAAGAACATTAATAAATGGTTTATTACAGTTAAGTAATGCTTATTCAGCACTCTTACGCTTGTTGTTATTCAAGGGATGTTTTCAACTTTACAATAAGGGTCACACAGAGCATTAATAAATGGTTAATTACGGATAAGTAATGTTTTTCAGCACTTTAATAAGTTTATGAACTGTTAGTTAAGGCATATATGTTTTCAACTTTACAATAAGGGTCACAAAGAACATTAATAAATGCTTAATTACGGATAAGTAATGTTTTTTCAGCACTTTAATCTGTTAATGAAGTGTTAGTTAAGGCAGACATGTTTTCAACTTTACAATAAGGGTCACAAAGAGCATTAGTAAATGGTTAATTACAGATAAGTAATGTTTTTTCAGCACTTTAATGTGTTAATGAAGTGTTAGTTAAGGCATACATGTTTTCAACTTTACAATAAGGGTCACAAAGAGCATTAATAAATGGTTAATTACAGATAAGTAATGTTTATTCAGCACTTTAATGCATTAATGAAGTGTTAGTTAAGGCATACATGTTTTCAACTTTACAATAAGGGTCACAAAGAGCATTAATAAATGGTTAATTACAGATAAGTAATGTTTATTCAGCACATTAATGCATTAATGAAGTGTTAGTTAAGGCATACATGTTTTCAACTTTACAATAAGGGTCACAAAGAGCATTAATACATGGTTTATTACAGGTAAGTAATGCTTATTAGGCACACTCAAGCTTTTATTAAGTGTTACTTAAGGGATATATGTTTGCAACTTTACAATAAGGGTCGCAAACAGCATTAATATATGGTTAATTACAGTTAAGTAATGCTTATTTCCCCCCACCCTCGCCCTAATCCGGGCCCGTATCCTACTCCCTCCCTCCACCCTAGACCCTACCTCTACTCTCTGTCCTCCCCCCTCTCTCACATTCCCCCTGCTCTTCTTCCCCTGCTCTCCTTCCCCTGCACCTCTACTCTCTGTCCTCCCCCCTCTCTCACATTCCCCCTGCTCTCCTTCCCCTGCACCCTCCCACCTCTCCTTCTCTGTTCTTTCCTCCTCCACATTTCCCATTTTCTCCCCACCCTCGCCCTAATCCGGGCCCGTATCCTACTCCCTCCCTCCACCCTAGACCCTACCTCTACTCTACCTCCCCTGTACCCTCACATTCCCACTGCTCTCCTTCCCCTGCGCCCCCCCACCTCTCCTTCTCTGTTCTCTCCTCCTCTCTGCCCTCTCCTCCCTCTCACATTCCCCCTGCTCTCCCTCCCCTGCACCCTCTCCTTCTCTGTTCTCTCCTCCTCCACATTTCCCATTTCTCCCCACCCTCGCCCTAATCCGGGCCCGTATCCTACTCCCTCCCCTCCCTCAACCCTAGACCCTATCCCTACCCTGGTTCTCCCTCCCCTGCACCCTCATCTCTCCTCCCCTGTTCTCTCCTCCTCCACATTTCCTATTTTCTCCCCACCTCCCCCCTCTCCTCCCTCCCTCCCTCCACCCTAGACCCTACCTCTACTCTACCTCCCCTGTACCCTTCCACCTCTCCTTCTCTGTTCTCTCCTCCTCTCTGTCCTCTCCCCTCTCTCACATTCCCACTGCTCTCCTTCCCCTGCGCCCTCCCACCTCCCCACATTTCCTATTTTCTCCCCACCTCCCCCCTCTCCTCCCTCCTCCCTCTCCCTCCCTCCTCCACTCTCCTGTTTTCTTCAAATGTTCAAATGTTATCTTTATTCTGTATATTCTTGTTATTGTGTGTTAGCTAGAATCAGCTAGACATACTTTCTGTGAAGCCCTCTGAGACATGCTTGTGAATTAGGGCTATATAAATAAACTTGACTTGACTTGGCTTATAGAACATGCATATAAATTAGGTCCACATGAAGAAACGGAACCAGCAAACCTCAAATTAATGTTAATTAAGGGTTAATGGATGCTTATTAAGCACTACTAGTCATGTTAATTACGGTGTGTTAATTAATGCTTATTAAGCATTAACCAACCCTTACTTAATGCACATTAGTTAATGTTAATTAAGGGTTAATTAAGGCTTACTAAGCTTTACTAACCCTGTTAATTCATGTTAATTCATGCTTATTAAGCATTAACTAAGCATTAATTAACCCTTAATTAATGTACCCTTATTGTAAAGTGTTACCTAACCGGCTTACATTCTACTGAGCATCTAATATTCCACTTCAATCCTAATAACCATACTTAAAATATATACTAAATCATTATCATAAGAATAGACATCTGTAACATCATCAAACATCTGAAATCATCGAGTAATCTAGCATCTATCATATAGTATCGCTCATCCATTCTGTTACTACTTCATATATATTATTTCAAGCATGCACCAACATTTTTATAATCTCCTATTCCCAATCCTTCTCCAACATTTCTTCAACATCATGAAAATCAAAAGACAGATACATACATCAATCAAAAACTATAAGCTTCCATTACCTCAGTCTATCCAGAACCCACACAAACATTAATATAATCAAGAATACAGATAAAACATATCAACAATCAAAAATAATACATTTTCTCATTTTTACTAAATTAGCTTATGCAATTTATTCCCACAAAGTTCTTTTTTTCCCCTTCCAATATGATCCTACCTCAGACACGCCCCTTGTAACTTATCTTATATCTAATAATACCCCATTATCCACGCTGCTGAGGAAGAAATATGTTAACACATAATCCACACAACTGTCAACAGACACTCTATCATTCTCAGCATCTTAAATATTAATTGCTCTCCCATTTTCTTCTTGGATATCAAAACACCTCGACTCGCTCCATCTTCACAACTGAATGCCGCGCAAGTAGTCCACAGATTCTTGAATACTTACCAACCGGTTTTAAGATCACGAATGTATACTCATGTATTCTTCTTGGCATCCGCCTATAATTTACAGTCCACATGTCTCTTTGTTATGTATGTATGTAGTGTATGTTTTGGTGCATTGGGCTTTCAGGGGCAACTCCATCTCTCTCTCGGCTCTGCTTTCTTTCCCAGGGTCGTATAGACTGCAGTGCACCCCTCTGCATGCATGGCCCTCTCTGGGATGGCACCCAACCATCTCCTCAGCTTCCAGTCTGGCTCCAAATGCATCTTCTTTTCCACCTCTCTCGTATCCAGACACTCTCTTTCTCTGATCCCATTAAACCCCTGAAACACACTTTACAAGAACAACATCCTACCATCCTAACCACCTGTTAAACTAGACTCAGACATAATGTATATTACAAGCAGTCAATCTATCAATCCTAAACTTTCAATGTCCTGCTGACAATCAGACTATTTGAAATATCTATATCCTCTTTGTAAAGATTTTAATCATACGTGGGAGACTCCAATCATCCAACTATATTTAACCTCTCATATTTCACATTATCACTGGTGTAATTCCTCAACCATTTAATCTATAATCATTATCATAACTTCCCTTTAGAATAACCTCTTACCATACATTACCCACTCACTTCCTCATTTGATAATAGGGTTTTCCTTGGAAATCTCCATCCATTATACCGTCATCTCATTACATCCCATAAACCTATTTCCTATTGGACAAAAGAAGAAGCACACACACACAAAACAACACCAAAATCCAATACAAACACCACTTGACATTTATATATATAATTAACTTACCATCTCTCACTAAAATGATTAATACTTGTACTTACCCAACACTCAAAGGAACCTAATGTTTTTGTGATCAGAATGTTACCAAGACACCTCTCCAGTAGACTCCCCGTCTATTCTCTCTCCTCATCACGGTTTGCCGATGTCAACATTGGTTTCCTGCTTATCAGACTATTGTTTTCCTGTAAACTGAAACAAAACATCTCCCACAACCACAAAAACCCCACAGCTCAAAAGAACCCATATCTTCATAACATAAGTGACAACCAATGACCTAAATCATAATTGAATCTCCCAAATTTAATATAACTACATCAAATAATCGATTGATGTGTCATCTCTCATCATAGCAGACTCTTCACATTAAATTCAGCCATTGCGTGCACTCAATGACAAATTTTAACAGAATGTACTGCTAATCTATAATTTCAAGTTGTCAAACCCCTTAAATCTATGAATCAAACCAAACATATGACACTCTTGTTACACCTTCAATTCCCATATCTACTTCATAGTTATTCATGTTCATATCCGCCTTGATGTTTTTCCATTTTTCCCTTTACCTGGGCCCTCAAAAATAATCATCATTAGATGCTTGTACATACTTACCAATCACCACAACTCTAGAATTAGTATTATTTCATACCCCCCTTGTTCCTTTCCTAATGTCATAAAACCTCTATTCAAACAAATTGAACCATTAATTATGTATTCAGAACTCTCAGTTTGCATTGTTGCATATTACCTGCTTTCTTCACTATTTTTCATTTCTTTTCTTATCATTTTTCCCCCCCAACTTTAGACCACCACTCATTCACACTGAAAAAGATACCACAAATAAAATCCCACTCATTTACTCCACTCATCATATAATAAGACACACACTCTTTTGTACTATGCCTCAAAATAACTCTCTGCATTTGCACACCATATGTTCCACATACTCAATATGAACACTATCAACCTTCTATCGCCAACCATCCTACACAGTCAATCTCATCTGACCCTCTTTAATTACCATCCTATAAACCATGACATCACACATCATAAAACCATCATTCCCATCTCTTCAACATACCACCGCCTTCATCAAAATGCTTCTCACTACTAACTCCCCCATCACACTTATCAAACCACAATCCACAAGCTCTTTCAACTTTCTCCATCATATTATATAATCCTCTAAGATATTATCATCATACTGTAATCACTCCCATTGTATCACCTTAAACTCCCCCAAACATATTCTCTCTCTGAAACCATCTGAGACATGTCACAATAATACACCAACAACCCACTCAGATCCTATCTGTATCCTCCCACAACTAAATGCATTCACAATTATCAACAATAACATCATCCTCTCTCAGTCATCCAACCATCACTCATACAGTAAGAAAAGTCTCCTATCTATCTCAAACATCACACTCAAATCAACTCAAATATACTGGAACTTATGGCATGCAAAATCAGCTATTCACACCCCCATGTAATAATCCTCCTTATTATGTTTTATCATACTGCAATCCCTCAAACTCATCCCTCTCATCCAACACCAAAGATCAGCTCATGTAATATTCCTTAACTAAACCACATCATTAGTTTACAACGCAATCCCCATAACACTTTAACTCATTCAGGGCCAGTTTAGGACTGCCAATATTTAGCACAGGCCAAAGATTTTCATAATTGTTGGTCATCTTTCAAGACCCACAGTAAATTATCTATTAGCACCAGAGTGATTTGCAATACCTCAAAATGAAGATGTACGTCTCTGGGTTCACCAGGAAAAAAAAAGTGAGCTTTTAGCATGTTCTGTACTCTACTTATAGCCATTTATATACACCCTGTTTTCCCCCAGAAGGTCTCCCTGAGAAAATAAACAGGAGAAAAGGCAATTTTTGTAAAAGGGCACAATCTCAGGCAGAACTCACTCTCAATTCTTTTATTTTTAACTGTATTGACATCAGACATGTAAATATTATTCGTTAGGACACAAATGACAAAAAAAAAATATATATATATATATATATATACACATGAAGTGCTTTTTTTTTACATTCAACAATACAGTTTACTCGGTGTGAGTGAGTGTGCAGACAGACAGACAGACAGACAGACAGACAGACAGACAGACAGACAGACAGACACACCGACAGACAGACAGAGAGACAGACAGACAGACAGACAGACACACACACACACACACACACACACACACACACACACACACGATCCCCCTTTTAGATTTCTAACCCCACATAGGATAAGCAATAACCACGCCCTGTGGCGCTGGGATTGGCCAGGAGCAACACTGGAGGGCACGCAGCCCAGCGATTTCATGAACCAACTGAATAGCTCTTGAGAAGGACAGCGGGCTGCTGTGACTGCCTTCTGCCCGCTGCTGCCTAGCTGTTCCTGTGTTTATTTTGATTTGTTCTGGTACACCCGTCCTCGTCCATGTCTCCCTGTCATATCCTCTCTGCTATTTGATCGTTCCCGTTTTCCCCTCGGCTATTCAACACGTCCTCACCGCCCTCGCAAACTGATCGATCATTTCCTCATTCCTCCGATGATCAAACACATCTCTTGATTACTTTCTCCCGTTTTCTCCTGGCTGGCACAGAGGAAGGCGACTCCAGCTCGTGCAGCGCGCCGAGGGCGTTTCAATGGCGTTTCTCCTGTCTGCACAAGGAAGCGTTACCCGTTTTCTGCTTTTCCTCTTGCTCAATTTCAAAACAACAGCTGCGGTATGTGTTTGTTCACGTGTTGTCTTAGATGCTAGGGACCTGATACCATGTGACAGGCTGGGGAAGTGTTTTAACTATGCGCTGCACGAATAAAAACAAAAACACGTCAAACACGTCATTGGCCCTCTGGGCTATTCCTGATAACACGTCAAAGACGTCATTGGCCCTGAATGAGTTAATATCTAACTCCAGCCATCCGATTCTTTTATTTTCAAACTACAAAAGTTCACACAACAACATCCATTCAACCCACTTTACACTAGACTCATCCCCCAGGCAACATACATAAGCAATATCCGAGAAGCTGCTTCTGAATACACAAATCTCCTTATAATCCCCTCATTAAATCTATAACTAGCAAAACCTCCTAAAGGCCCTCTTCGCTTATTTCTTGTTGTTCAAAAACTAAACCTCATTACCTATTATTGTTATATCAAGATTCGATACATAAGTCAGCAGCAACTTTATCTTCTGCACCTTTCCCCTGTACTAACCCCAATTTACTTAATTTACTTTTACTTTTAGGAAATCACACCTCTCGATAAACTACCTCCTAAATACATTTATCTCCCCCCTTAATAACAGTATCAAAATTACCACTAACAACTATAAACCCCACTCTTGAGTCCTTAAATCATATATACTAAAATAATTTGCTAAAACCACAACACTAATGGGAGGCCGTAAAAATCCAAATCAAAAACAGAATTTATGATCTTCAAAAATCCCCACAACTACCCATCTTTATAATATAACTCAGAAACTAGTTCTAGTGTACTATATATAACCTGTGTTCTCTATCGTTATCGGGGTTTACCCTCCAATACAGAGATATGAATATATCTTGTATGGGAAGCTGATTACAAATGGAATCAGGTGACGTGAATAATTACTTTAAGACAATCCACCTGTGGACGTGGTTACACCCAAGCCTATAAAGCCCCTGTTAACCACACCTACTTCGACTTTTTCGATTTCACTGGAGCAGTGTGACGTGTGGTCGCTCTGTCTGAGACAATCAAAAAAATCTAATCTAACTTCTATTCTGACTCTCTCGTAAACAGCCTTGCCTCTTACCTTCGGTGGTGGGAGAGAGGACGATTGCCTCTCGTGGCGGCTGTTGTCGGGGTGAGCACAAACTTTCTCAGCGCTGACATATTGTCTCCAGGTCTCTGGAGGCTTCCATGTCTTGGGGCGCTAGGTCTTGTTTCTCGGCTCCGTAACTGGACAGTGAGAGCAGGTCCGCGAGTGTGTTGTCCGTCTCCTATATAACGCTAAACACAACTTCCTCGGCGCTGACATATTGTCTCCAGGTTTCTGGAGGTTTCCGTGTCCTGCGGCGCTTGGTCCTCTCTCGGCTCCCTAATCAGGACAACGAGAGCAGGTCCGCGGGTTCGTTGTCAGCTTTCTCTCTATCTCTCTCTCTCTCTCTGGCCGCGGCTTATGTCTGGCGAACAATTAGCCCGGGCATTAACAACGGTACACAAAAACACACCAAAACACACAGACTGGAGCTAAAACTTTTAGAGCTCTTCCGTGTTGTTAGTCTCGCGAGGGCGGGGCCTATCGCGAGGTTTGGTGGACTGTGCATGCGTGTCAAGTTGGCAGCAAGCGCAGTTACACTGGCTTAGCACTTCCTCTCTTCCTTCAAAATAAAATCATTAAAAGGAAAGGAAGCTATGGCATCTATGAGCCATGTCTGTGTGGTGTGTGGAGTGCAGCTGCCCACTGAAGATGGGCATGATGTGTGTGTGCGTTGTCTGGGAGAGGAACATGCCTCTGAAGCGGTTGTTAATCCCTCCTCCTGTATGGATTGCTTCATTTTGCCAGCACGATCCCTGGAGGCTCGGCTTGGTGTGTTTGGGGTTAAGCGCAGGCGGGTTGCTGTAGCACAGTCTGCTCCGCCCCAGCAGGTTAAGCACCTTAAAGCGGTGGGGAGTGGGGGTGGTTCATCAGTGGATCCCCACCCCTTTCCCTTACTTAGGACATTTTTACCTGATGACAGCATCAGGATTGAGGCTGGGGATCAGGAGGATGTCGAGGAGGATGTCGACATAGAGGGGTTATCAGATGAGGGGGGCCTCACTGAGGGGTCCGTCGCAGAGGGCGAACAGACCAGTGAACGCAAGCGATTCCAGGGTCTGATGGTCAGGGCTTCCCAAGCTTTGGGACTTGAGCCCGCCGCGGGCCAAGCCCCTCCTCCCTCGCGCTTCGATGATGAGGACGCGCCAGGTCCGGAGGTGCCATTTGAGGTGCCTCTCCTCCCGGAAGTGGAGAACCTAATGCAGGCTGGGTTTGTAACACCCATGGCTGCACTCTCCTTTACCTCTACCAACAGACGGCTGTCTGCCATGCAGGATAGGGGTAAGGTGGGCTGTGGCCCATTGCCTCAGCTGGACCAAGCCATATCAGCTCTTTTGTTCCCGGCCAGCCCAGGGCTGGGGCCGGCTACTCCAACGGGGGACTGTAAAATGCTCGATGCCGCACATAGGCCGGTAGCAGTTCAGGCACGGTTGGCAAATACTGGGTCCATACTAGCATTGTATCAGAGGAAGCTGGTCCGCGAGCTGAGCACTGGGTTCGATGCTCATCTCATCGCTGAGATACAACTGGTTTCATCAGTCTTATCACAGCTGATGAAAGAGCAGGTGTCAACTGCCGGTAAGGGTGTGTCGGCACTCTGGGTTGCTAGGCGCCAACTGTGGCTGTCCCGGTCCAAGTTGCGATCAGAGGACCAGAGAGCCCTCTTGAGGCTGCCGGTTGCGCCATCAGCCATGTTTGGTCCTGGTGCCACTGCTTTGTTGCAGCAGGCCCAGGAGGCCCGTCGTTGTGCTAAGGAGGTTTCCGATGCACCAGGTGGTCCAGACAGTCGTGGGGCAGGATGAAGGAAGCCCCCGCACAGACACAGAGGTCTGTGTCTGTGCGGCAGCAAGCCTAGTCCTCCGCCTTCTTCCTGACGCCAGTTTACGTCCAGCCTGCCTCCAGCAAGCCCGGGTGGGTCTTGTGGCTTGGAGGTCACTGCAGACGAGCCCCGGGGGGGTTTCGACCATGACCCAGGGGTATCGTATTCAGTTTGCTCGTCGTCCTCCGACCTCGAGGACCCCAACGGTTGTCACGGTGGTGGGCGCGGAGCACAAGGCAGTGCTCCAGGCCGAGGTTTCTACCCTGTTGGAGAAGGGAGCCATCAGGGAGGTGCCTCAGGGCAACAAACAGGCTGGATTTTACTCCCGGTATTTCCTCATCCCCAGGAAGGATGGGAGACTACGCCCCATTTTAGATCTAAGGGGTCTCAACAGACATCTCAGGCGTCTGCCTTGCAAGATGCTGACAATCCCAAGGGTGCGACAGTCCATCGACAGAGGGGACTGGTTTGTCACCATAGATTTGAAGGATGCCTACTTCCAAGTTCCGATCTGGGAAGGGCATTGGCGGTTCCTCAGGTTCGTTTTCGACGGCAAGGAGTACGAGTTCCGGGTCCTGCCGTTTGGGATCTCCCTAGCTCCCCGCACCTTTACCAGGTGCATGGACGCAGTTCTGTCGCCTCTGCGACGGAAGGGGATACGAATCCTGAACTATTTAGACGACTGGCTCCTGTGCGCACGCTCAGAAGTTCAGTGTCGGCTCATCTGTCCATCCTCTTGGACCACGTGCAGCAGCTTGGCCTGCGGCTCAATCCGGGGAAGTGCAGGCTGGAGCCTTCACAGAAGACGCAGTTCCTGGGCCTAGTGGTGGATTCCCAGGCTGCGCTGTTGTCACTGACGCAGGAGAGGCAGCTATCCCTAAGGGAGTGGACGCCTTGGCTCACCCTTGGCCATGCGTCCTGCTGTACGCTTTCCCCCCATTTGTTCTCCTCCCGGCCCTCCTACAGAGGGTACGGTTGGAGGTGATGAGGCTGGTCATGGTGGCCCCGTGTTGGCTACACATGACCTGGTTCTCGGACATCCCGCCACTGCTGGACGGGACCCCATGGGAGCTTCCAGTGCGGTGGGACTTGCTGTCCCAGGCACAAGGTGCTCTGGTTCATCCCTTTCCCCAGGGGCTCAAGCTCTGGGCGTGGCCCCTGAGGGGACCAAACTATTAGCCATGGGGCTGTCTCCTTCGGTGGTCGGTACACTGCAAGAGGCTCGGGCACCATCGACGAGAGCACTCTATGCTTTCAGATGGAGGGCCTTTGCGGCCTGGTGCAGGGAGCACCAGATTGACCCGCTTACATCCTCTGCCCCGGCTGTTCTGCAGTTCCTACAAGGGCTTTTGGATGCCGGGAAGTCGCCGTCCACCCTCAGGGGTATGGTGGCGGCAATTAAGGCAGCTCGGGTTGGGAAGTATCGGTTGTCTGAGGATAGACAAGCTGATATCCCAGTTCCTCAAGGGCGCTAGGAGACGCGTCAGCCTACGCAGTAGGCCGTCTCTCCCACCATGGGATTTGGAGCTGGTTCTAGGGGCTCCGGAGGCACCTCCATTTGAGCCCCTGGAGTCAGTGGACCTGAAGTGGCTGTCCTTCAAATCTGCCCTTCTGTTGGCGCTGGCCACGGCCAAGAGGGTGGGGGAGCTCCATGCTCTCTCAGTGCATGAAGGCCTGTGCAGATTTTTGCCGGAAGAGGCAGGGGTAGTCTTGCGACCAAACCCTGCATTCCTTCCTAAGGTCTTGTCCATCCCTCAGCCGAGCCAGGCCATAGAACTCCGGTCCCTCTACTCTGCTCCGACAGAGGAAGGGGAGCGCAGGCACTCGCTGGTTTGCCCGGTCAGGACACTGAGAGTGTATCTGGACCGGACACAGGGCCATAGGCAGACGGACCAGTTGTTTGTCTGTTTCAGGCCAGACCGCCTGGGGCAGCCGCTGTCTAAGGCCCGTCTTTCCCACTGGATTGTGGAAGCTATCCAGCAGGCATATGTGGTGGCTGCGATGCCCTTCCCTTCGGGGGTGCGGGCACACTCGACCCGGGGCATGGCTACGTCCTGGGCGGCGTGGCGCGGTGCGTCTCTCGGTGAGATCTGCGAGGCGGCCACCTGGTCGGCCCCTTCCACATTTGCTCGATTCTACCAATTCAATGTGGCTGCAGGCACGTCGTTCAGTGAACGAGTGCTTGGCGGAGCCCGGCGGTAGTGACTTATGGTTTTGTTTCCCTGTCAGTCAGCTCAGTGTGGGCTGGTCTGAGTGGCCTCTTGACCCCTCTTGTTGAGCCTTCGCGACTTGCGGGGCCAACTCGCCCTCGGTAGCGTCTGGCGCCAGGGCTCGAACCGGCAGCATCCTGCGTCTGGCGGAGCTGGCCGACTTTGGGGGGGGTTGGTACATAGTGTACATCTGTATAGTGTATATACTGTAGTTGTTGATGCACTTGTTGATTTTGTAGAGCACTCTTGGTGGTGGTGACGTCTCATTCGAAGCTCCCACGATTCAGCCTCCTGGGGGAGCTGGTGCTGCTCTATTCCCTCGCGGTGTGTCTTACAGCACTTCCCATACAAGATATATTCATATCTCTGTATTGGAGGGTAAACCCCGATAACGATAGAGAACGTAAGGTTACATGATGTAACCATGGTTCTCTGAGTAGAGGGGTTTACCCTCCAGCAGAGGCCGCTCGGGATTCGTTCAATCGAAACTTTAGCCGAAGTAGGCGTGGTTAACAGGGGCTTTATAGGCTTGGGTGTAACCACGTCCACAGGTGGATTGTCTTAAAGTAATTATTCACGTCACCTGATTCCATTTGTAATCAGCTTCCCATACAAGATATATTCATATCTCTGTATTGGAGGGTAAACCCCTCTACTCAGAGAACCATGGTTACATCATGTAACCTTACGTTTGCATCTATGTATCTCCTCATAAATATAATACAATTCATCTTCAGTCAGTCTATATCGTCTATAGGAAGATACACAGCAGACTTCTCAAATTTCCCCATAATTATTTTTGTCATTTTTGATTGCAATAAAACTTTCAAACCATACGGATAGTAGAGCCATATTTTCAAGTTTACAACTCATTGCCAATAACAGCATCACTAACATCAAGATTTCATTGTGCCTTTTTCTTTTTAGGGGAGGGACCAGTTCCCCTATTTTATAATCATTGGGGGAGGGAGGAGACCCCAATACCTTCATAACAGCTGAGGGGAGCATTTTTCTTTTCAGCTTTACAATATGTCTGTCTTTTGGCATACTTCAAAATGCAGCTCTAGATACATATGTTCCATTCAGTCTCATTGACTTCCTCACAATGCATATAAACCCCCAAATTAATCATCCACCGTATCTTCCTAATCAATGTGCTGTAGAAACATAATATTTTATCACCTGTGATCAAAAAGTTAATATAATGATGAGGTTAACTTTATCATCCCCCATAAAATTTGCTTCCCCCTATTTGTAGTCATATAACAACTGTGTATGTATGATGCATAACATAAAATGAATGACTCTGACACACAAGCTGTGTTTAACTCCTTAGTATTGCCTTAGACCGGTGCGTTACAGCATGACTTCAATAACACTGATTCATCCAGGTCTCCCCAGCCAAGCTTGTGGGATAGATGATAGCATCGATCTAACCAGACCCCATAACAATAACCCCTGCTTTAATATGCTATAATTTACACTCCACCCCTCTGGTCTTCCACACTAATGCTTCTATCAACAAGCCACAAAAAATAATTTATCTTTTTAATCAATAGAGCCTCCCTATTTGTGAAGTAGTCAAATAGCAAACACCTGTAGGGTTCATTAGGTATTATTATATACTATATGCAGATATCAATTTCAGGTGTGACAATCATTGGGACTTTACTCTACTTTACTTTATTCTACAGAAGCAATTAAGTAATTAAAATTGCTCAATTGGATTGACTTAAACATTAAATATCAAATCATGTATGCCAAAAACCCCATCTCAGTATATCTGACTGATTAACTCTTCTGGTGACATCGTTTTTCCCTTTTTAACCATTAAACTATCTCTCCTCCTATGACTATTCTTTCCCCCCAAAACATCCTGAACGCTTAAGTAATCACTAAGGTTGCTGGTTCAACTCCATCCAAATATTTTGATGCAATCTCTATTCGCAAACCCCTATCAATATTTCAACATGCATCATCAATTAACTCCCCCAATCAACTTCTATCCACAACAAGAATCAATCAGAGCTACAGATTCTTTGGCACATCAAATAAACACCCATCCATCAAAAACAAATGATTTCCTAATTAATTATTACTGATTATCAAACCTCAGTTAATGTTATCGCTAGCCTAAATAATTTCATAACCCATCTATCTGTGTTTCATACTTTGTTAGCTAACCCCAAATTACCATCACTCCTCCCAGACTCCCAGAAAGACAAACTCACTTCAACATGAAACACACACACACACACACACAAATAATTTACAACCTAATCCCCCAGCTCATTCACCTCAATAAACAGCATTCTCCACTCATCCAGTTCCAGCAATAAATCAACTCATCCAACCATTCAATACTGAACGTTCATTCACACCAACATCTATAACCCCATATTAGCAAGCAACTAATTCATTTCACAACTAACACAGAGCAGAGTAATTCATTCACCAATCTATCAATTTTCTCCGTTCACTCCTTCACAGCCTCAGACTGACTCACGCTGACTGACACACACACATCCACTCGCTCTCTCTCGCTCCCCCACTCACTCACTCGCTGCGTAAAATCACTAACACCTCCCATTCTCTTAAATGACTCCGCACATTATTATCCTACTTCCCTAACACTAAATAAGCTTCTTCAATGTAATACTATTAATCTTTACCAATAATCTCCCCAAATCGTAGTTTATAATAACTAACAACCACTAATCCTAGGCTCCTGATTGCTGATTGGCCAGTCTACTTCCTGCTCCACGCTGCAAAGCACTCTAGGTATTGTAGTTTCAATGTCATATCCTGGTATGAACTGTAGTCAAATGCTATGTTCCCACTGTTAAGACGTATGCCACGCTGTTTACAACTCTGCCCTAGATTGCAAATGTACTTTCTCCCCATCTAGAAACAGAAGCTCCACTAATCATTTTAATTATTAATACCAGCCTATGTGCATCTCACTAAAATACACAGATATTTGCCCACTGATTTTCAAACCCACTACAGCTATAGAAAAACCCCTTATTTGAGCTATATATTCTACAGTATACTACTCTCCGCTGCATAGACTATTAAGCTAAAACGATAAGACATCCCTCTCCTTTTATATCATAGATAACCACATTGAATATGTTTAATGGTCACTGTTGGAAGTTGATTTAAATAAAAACAACTTGCTGTAATTAACTTATTTATTACCACTACTACTGAGCAAACACCCTAGCCCTCATAACAGCCATCACAGTCTGACCCCCTACAGCCTCCCTGAAGGTTCCCCATTTGACCAAAGCAAACAGTGTCTACAGTCATTATTATTATTCTAATACAATATCCCTATACATTCCTATTTATTGAACGCAGCCCTTAGAAGAATATTTCCCACTCGCAGAAATCACCATAACTTTTTCTTGCAGTCTACTTTCCCTTATTTTATTTCGTATTACTTAACACCGACTGCAGAGTAGCCTACAGTAACAGTTCTCACTTATATCTAGTAGCCTATTCTACCACTTCCGTGTTTTGACTAAACATGTGACTGAATGGGACCAATAAAAATGAAGAATGACCTCAGCAACCCCAGAAAGTTAAATTCGGCAGTGTATTATAAACATGTAAATAAGTAAATAAACCTAAACATAAACTGTTGTATATGTGGCCTAACTACACAACTAGACATTAATCAAAAGACTTGAGAAGGCCTCTCAGTTTAACGATGTTTTTTAATGGTCGATACTCAGGGTGAACAGGCAGAGAGAGATCCATCCGCGCCTCATTGCGCATACAACAGGATGTTACTACACAACATAAAGTAGTCCCTTATTATGTAGGCTAGATACTACATCAACTATTCCTTTTACTAAGTGAAGTTGTAATTAGCCTATCGTCCTATGCATTAATTGACATACGATGTATTCATTGTCTCCGTTTTCTGCAATTGACCAAACGGACATAGCCTACTGAACACGCAAGCAGCGGTATCTTATCTAGCAGTCTCGCTGACTGCCTGATTTACCAAGATAACTGACTATTCATAGCCTGTAACCTCCACTAGGTGACATAGCGTCTCTGCCAACATGTAACACATGAACTAGTGTAAACATCACATTTATGAATTAAATTATTTCACTCATCTCTCTTAGACAACCATTTCCACTTTCAGCCTCAAAAAATAACCGCAGCACACAGAGCTTGTGGCGGAAGCCTCTCTTTTCCCTCTCCTAGCTAAGTGATGTCACAAATTTGTATAGAGCTCCAGGTAGGCTATCGTGGACTACAACTTACACACACTTCTTGATTAGACAACTAATTCAACACCAATCAGGCACCCAATCGACTTTATAAATGAATATTCACGGATCATTGCACACATTCACATCATCATATAGGCTACCACTTCAGCCTAACATTCCCACTATAGGCTACTCCAAACAATCTAGCAGCCTACACATAAGCCACACATCCCTATAGGCTACCTCACTCCACAGCCTCTCTCTTACAGACACAAACCAGCTCTCACACACAAGCTATAGCCTATCTGTAAAAACCATCTTTGACCAATATTTATTCAGCTTGATGACTATGTTCCCAGAAATCCTCATTCACACACTAAAGTCATTCTTTTTCACTACAACAAAATATGAATGAAACTAATCGGAAGTAGCCTAATGCATCTCACACCCGCTCAACTCTCCGCACAGCCGTCCCATATCCTGCCCAGCCTTTCCTGACTATGAATCGAACAAACAAACACACACACAAAGTCCTATATGTCCCCCGCGTAACTCATCATTTAATAGATTACTCCCATATGCCTATTTTATTCCAATCCACTTTTATTCTTACTTAGATTTCCCCACGCACCAATTCTAACCTCCTATTAATTATGTAGCCGAGTAGGCTATTTCAGGTCTGCTTATCCACGCTTTGTTAAAATAATACACACAGACACTCCTTCGATCACACAGCCACGCACACCATCACAGCTGTTCCATCCGGAATCACAATAGACGTTCCCACGCCACGTCACCACGCTCCACGCTCCACACACCAGTCAGTCCACGTCTAGGTACATATGCGTAAATATATATATATAGCCTCTATTCTCCCATAGGCCTATAAGAATGACAAATATAGCGCTATTCTATGCGCGGATCAATTATATATTCATTATCTAGTCGTTTCATAATCAGGTCCGGTCACCACAAATTATAAAACCCATTTATTATATTCTAGCAAGATCCCCCGCTAAACTTATACTCTTATTGCTTATTTTGAAAATCTCAAAGGAAATACACGCTAATCAAATAGCAACATTATAACCTCTATTTACTGATAACATACTATATTTTCTTTACCTGTTGAACACACCCGTAACGCATTTTCCTCAGCCGGAACAAAAATCACCAGCCATCATTTCCACATGGATCTCTGAGAATGATGCACTTCCACTGACTTCACTTCACTCGCTAAACTAAAATTTAATTTATATTCAAATGTCCTATTATCTCTATCTCAACAGTCCTCTTTGATGTGAGGATATCGCGAACTGCTACTCTACCCATTAGACTAAAAATATAATTTAATTAGTTATTATTTCGACCACTATGTAACGAAGTTGTCGCTACCTGCTAACGGCTTTAGCATCACGTAAACTGGATCCCACTCAGTTTCTCAAATCAGTCCTATTAAAATATACTAACATTACATGAATAACCCATAATATAGCCATGGGGCAACCTTTATCGTACGCATTGGACTAACAATCTAATTTATTTAGCCACTGTTGAGACCACTTTCCTATTTATCTATCATTATTCAACCACTCTCAGCCATCGCCCCCAATCTGGTTGCGTGGCAATCAAAGTATCTGATCTGATCTGATCGCGCTGACATTATAATATTAAACCCATTTTAAACATTGCTTTCATTCATTACACACACACTCAGACGATCTGGCCAGATCTAGACACACATACTCAATCAATCATTCATAACACATAGCACATAGAACATAACACACAGCACATAACACACAGCACAGCCTAAACAATAGCAATTCCCATTAATATACACGCGTTTCAATATCTCTAAAATCTCATCTCTTATTTCCATATCTCTTAAACTCTGACTATTTGCTTTTGGGCCCAAGATCTATTTCCCGTGCGACTTCTTTTTCAACTTTTTTAGAGTGTAAAGACACCCCTTTTTCATTTTAATCTTCCAAAACTGCACACGTATTTTTGCCAAACGGTTTGTGTGATCCCACTAAATCAATCTATTAATCTATTTCTCAGCTACCTTGCCAAAACACTACACACAACATATTTATCTCCTAGGCAACTGACGACCGTACAACTTATATAGTCATAATTGATCAGACTATGCTAATAAGCCGTACCAATCCATATATTCGACGCAGGCCTGGAGAGCGGAGTCAAATATCTGAATTGTTCTTCACATTAGACAAATTTAAACCGTATGTCATACGTTTCTTTTTATCTAATCCCCATTCTATTAGAGCAAAACTTAATCAAAGCAGTTATTGCACAATCACTCCCACACTGACTTCGTTCTAAAAAACGATGTTCAGCGTGTTGTTTTCATTATGTGATTCCAAGTCTATCTGTCTTCATTCAGACTCTGTGTGCCAGTTAACCCCTGAAAGTCTCTCTTATTCTCACTAAAAACTAACAAACATTTCTACTATTCTAAAATCATTGCCTTATCATTTAGGCTATTTAAATTTAAACAGTTCCATCTCTCCTCTCTCCCACTAGCGTCCGTGCTGGTCGGCGAAATGGAGCAAACGCACAGCGCATCCCAATATTTTAGAGATACTCACCTGCCGTCACTCCATCCAGACCGCCGATTAACCATCTCCGGCTTGGCTCGCCACTTGTCGTATTTTAAGTACATCGGGAGAAGAAGAGATGAACCACAGAAAACGATGGAGAACATGATATCTATTTAAAGTATTGTTTTATTTGCAGAAGTGATATTGACATGACCCTCTGTAGAGTCATGGAGAGAGATGGTCTTGAGTGTGTTCTCTGAGTGCATTCTCTGACCTCTGAACCTCTGAACCTCTGTATATGAAAACTCCCTTTACTCAGGGCAACTCCCACTTTTAATGCTCCATCATCCAATCAGCTCCTTCTCCTAAATGAGTATGTGCTGTCTGTCAAACCACTACAGTGTGTCACCTATCAATCAAACCCCCATGACAGCTGCCTCTCTCATCCCTGAAAGGGCTTCCTGCTCCTTCCTGCTTAGATCCCCCAACAAATGGTTTTTATCTCGAGTATGGCGTATCCCGACGATGACCTGAAGGGTCATTTCCCTCAGTATCCCCACTATCTCCTCTCAGTATCACAACAGAATACTGGCCTGTGACTGTTTGAGAGCATTTGAGCATGTGCGTTCATCCTCTCATAAACAGAGCCACTGTTGCTTCTGTGTGTGCGTGCCCCCTAAACTGTACTTTTGTGTGTAAATCTCCTAGTCACATCCTGAGATGCTAATCTAATCCTTTTGTTAAAACTCCTGTGTGTGTCCAGCTGTTCATTTATTGCTCCTCTTCCATGCTTCAAAGAGGAGCCTGCCTGAACCTGCCTGCCCCATTTGTTTCACCACCCTCAACTTAGTTAATTCCTCTTTACTTACCACTGTTTAGTTAACACTACACTTCATAACTGCACTCCTCTCTTAATGATAAAATATAAGATAATATAAAATATTAAAGGGTCGATGGGCCATATACCACAGTAGCCTACCTGTTGTTGGCTGCTGCAGGTTCCAACTTGACAACTTTGTCACTAGAGTTGGCAATGTTTCAGATGCCTGCACTTTATTTCTCAAACAGGACAACCGACAAATCTGTCTGATTTCTTTCTAGCCACAAGTGTGAATGTGTTGAATCTCAAGGCATTTCCAACCAGAGAGATAGCCTACGGCTGCTGCTCTCCACGGTCACATTCCGACACCCAGTGTTGTGCAACTTCACACTTAAGAGCTAGCTCAAATTTCAATTCACACAGATTAAAATAAACTTAGGTTATGTCATTTTATAACCAAAGTCATATGACCAGCTTTCTGGGCCCTCTACAGTCCTACCTTTATGCTGCCTTGTCGAAAAATGCTTGTGCTACGCTATCTGTAAAAGGGGCTGGGGGTCGAACGGCGCCGGCGCAAAAGATTTGGGGCATTTGAAGCCAGGTTCAGAGGAATAACTCTTTTTAAATTAACAGTTGTGATGTCATTATTCAGTCTTAACCACCAATATTTGATCCTTTTCTCACTCACTGACCCACCTGCTCTCCCTGCAGGGCTTGAAACTTTTTTGACCACCTGCCAATATGGCTGCTAGATTTTAATGTTACCAGCCAATTAGAATTTCCACTAGCCAAAATGTTTTTCTTGAAATAAACCAGAATATGAGTGGATTCATTTAAGCACAAGTATCAGTAATGTCTGGCTTTGGAGGTGCTGCACTGTAGCTGAGCTTGACCTCTGACCTCACTGAGGATGGAGCGAGAAGAGAAGAGAACTTCCTTCAGGGATCAATACAGTGATACAGATACTGCTGAATACATTTCAATCATGAGAGACTCGTAATATAATTTTAACAAACTTTATTGAATCAGAATAGACAGTTTGAGTATGGCGTATGACTCCATGATGTGACGCTCCTCTTGCTTATGAGAGAGGGGCGTCAGTGCTGTATGAGATAGGACATCCCCCTTAAGGGGATCTGTTTCCAACAGGAGTCATGACATTGGTGGTGATCTGGGGAGGTGGTGGGATGAAGCTTCTTGCTCTGGAGATGCTGGATGAATGCGTGATGCTGACACGAGGTGAGTGATGACTGCACAAGTGTGATTTAAGCTGTGGTGATGGGGGCTTTATATAGTACCAGGAGAAGGGCATTTATGATGTCATAACTGACGTCATTTGGGCAACTGACGTCACACTGGAGAAGGTGACGTTGGAGATAGTGACGTCATTTAGTGACGTCATTTGGGCTGAGGGTTATGACAGCATGGGGTGCTCTAGTAATGCCTTATTTGGTCTTCCATGATTGAAATTCAGTCTATGACTACACTTCAATCATGAGAGACTCATAATATAATTTTAACAAACTTTATTGAATCAGAATAGACAGTTTGAGTATGGCGTATGACTCCATGATGTGACGCTCCTCTTGCTTATGAGAGAGGGTCGTCAGTGCTGTATGAGATAGGACATCCCCCAAAGGAATTTAAAGTTATTTCAGGAACTGGGAGAGTGAAAACGGGGGTCATGGAGCTCGCCTGGGGTATGCTTTAGTCAGGTCGTGGGCTGACAGGGGGAGAATTTAGGCATGTCGGGAGATGAGGGGCTGACCGGGGTTTTTTAAGGCAAAGCGGGGATGCAAGGGAGTGGATGTGGATAGCCCGGGCATGGGCGCATTGATGAGGAAAAGGAGAGTTTGATCACCACCAACGAAGTGCTTGTTGCCTCTTTAGTCATGGAAGGAGGGATCTTTGGGCTGATAATATGGTGTCTTGCTCTGGTCGAATGTAAGATGCATAGGCGGATGAGGACCAGCGCCCCAGTTGTTGAAGGGAGGCGGAGGACGCCCCCTGCATGGCTGCTGATGTGGCTGCTCCGATCCTGAAGGAGTGACTGGAATAGTTCTCTGCAGGGATGTTGCATTTCTGGAGTGTGGTCTTGAAGTGAAGGATGAACCAGGATCTTGTCATGTGATGATGGGGAGAGATGAGGAAAAGGGGGCCAAGGGCTGATTGAGGTTTATGCAAATGCCGGAATGATGGGTTATGCAGATTGTCAGGACATTGGCTGACTTGTCAGGACGTGGGCTGACTGAAGTTTAAGCAGGATGCAGGGATAATGGGTTGAGCAAGTTGTCAGGATGTGGACTGACTTCTCAGGACGTGGGCTGACAGGTTTAAGCAGAATGCAGAGATAATGGGTTGAGCAAATTGTCAGGACGGGGCTGACTTGTCGGGACAAGGGCTGACTGATGTTTAAAGGCCGGCTTTCCTGATTTTCAACCATATTTGTGTCATTACAATCTCAGTAGTTGGATTAGATATTGCAGCCTTCCCCTCCCCTCACTCAACCCTCCTGGCTGATATCCCTTATCTCTCACATTATTTCCATGTCGCTCTGACGTAAAAAGCGTCAGAGCGTCAATCCCCGCCTTGCAGAAGTCGTGCACCTATGAACTACAACTGTTGTGAGCCATGGTCCCGCCTCTAGAGGTCCTCCACGCCCCTTCAGAGGTCTGAAGAAAAACAAAAAGGCAGCCATCTTTTTCAACCGCATAGCCTCCTGTAGCTAATATTAGCTTTCCATAGTTCCTTGCAAACTAACCCGATCTCGGGAACGGAAGCACGTACCGACACGGGACTGGCGGCATTGGAAAGCTCGTCAAATTTTACATCTAGTAGTAGGTGGGTTGAAGTAACGAAATCAACGCTGAGCAATGTACCCATTTACACCCATTACACATTTTTACAGAAAATAGTTACAACATCAGATGCGCGTAACTCCTACGAAAATGCCTTAAAGGAGAACTAACCTCCAAAACACTTTTTTTCAGCTTTTAACCAATATATATGACTTTGGGGGTGATGTGTGAAGAATTCTGGTCAGAATTTCCACATTTGACACCAAACTGTTGCCATTTTACCATTTGTATCATTTTTCAGCAGCATATCTGGCATAAGCGCCCTCTTAGGGTCAAAGACTGCTTTTTTTTTTTTTCTCAAATGAATGGGATATTTGACACGTCGTTACGTCACGGTGACCCAAAGACTATGGGATTTCAAGATAATTACTCCCCTACCCCCCCTGTACCCTTTCAGCTCCTCAGAACTCCAAGCCTATTCTTATTGAAGTTTGCTCTTAAAATACTGAACCAAACGTTGTCAAAGTTGGCACATGTCTTAATTATAGTTAGTTTCCCGCTGAATGTGTCACTACTTTATTAATATCTTACCTGAATAAGCTCGAATGATGATGTTTATATTATCAGTCCGAGTTGGAAGCACTGTCTCAAGCCCAGGCAGGTGGGAGCGGGCAGGAGAGAGTCGTACTGTAACCTCATGGACGAGCCTCAAGCTCCGGGGGCGCGCGGCCGCGCGCAGCAGCAGCTGGGCTCTCTGTGCTCTAGAGCAGAGAGCAGTCTGATATTTCCGCAAACAAATAGCGTCGCAGTTTAGCGCACATGTAAAATATAACGCTATACTACGACGTGACAACGTGACAAAGCTGGTCTAAACAAATCGGCTGCTGTAATATCGTCACTGTGTACAAGCAACGGGGGGGGGGGGGGGTTGACTCGCTGTGTGTGTGTTTTGCTGTCTGGAGCACTTTCTCCAGTGCTCTCTGTGCACAGTCTGACATTTCATTGGAAGCACTTTCTCTCGGCCAGTCAAACGGGAGAGTCTGCTCTGCTCGCTCATGCACCCGCGGGGCGCGCGCACACTGCACACAGCAGCAGTGAGAGGCGGGGGCTTTCAGACAGAGCAGAGCAACTGGCTCTGTCTGTGTGTGTGTGCTCCGAGGAGGAGAAGAGCTCTGTCCTGCTCTGCGCCCTATGAGGAAAAATCATAGGTGCTGTAAATTTCATCAAGAATCACGAAAACCCCCAAAACGCAAATTAAAAACGGATTTCATTGCGCGGTTTATCTCTAGTTAGACGAGGGAATTACGTGGAGAAATCTCGCATTGTGTTACCCCAGAGCGAGAGGTTTGTCCTATTGTGGGTGTGCTGCTGTTAACGAGCCCATGTCACTTTGCTCCCGTAACGTAGTTTGAGTAGTTTCCATAGAGTTACATGCAGAAAAATAATTAAATTTCTAGTTCGCCACTGAATTACCAAATTGATATAACTTTCAACCATTTTGAGCAAAGCTCTTTCCAAACAGGCCACCAGCGTTGGCTAGTTGCTGATATTTATACAGATATGGCCCCTCTCAAATAAATTATTTTTGAGGCAGTAGGCAAACTGTAATGGCGTCGATTTCCAAAAAAAAATCTGGACTTCAACACAGCCAAAGAGTCCAGTATAGACAAGAGCATATGTCATTTCTTGGTTTTTTCCATAGGTATTTTCAAACCACTGTTCTAATACATATCTAGGGGGTTAGTCCCCCTTTAAAATGCATGATTTTTTTTTTATGAAGACATCTCCCGACATATATGTGACCTGCTCTGACCAAATCAGTCGCTTGTCGCGCTGGCTGTTTGTCTAGAAAACGCGATTTTATCAGAAAATATTTATTTCTGTTGTTTTGGGGTTTCATCAGATTATAGTAAAATAAAGCCTTGGCTTTCATTCTCTGTAAAGATTATTGTGAAATTCGACCGCTAAATATACTTTTGAAGCTCTTGAAGGTAGTGACAAAACTGAAAGTAAACTGCGCTGCTCTGAGCCTGCTGCTCTCTGCTGCGCGTGCAGCCTCACGTTGCCAGTTAAACGGGCGTGTCAGTACTTGCAAATGGTAGGCTATATTATAGACTACTCTAGGATTTAAAACGCTGTTTCTAAAGTTTGTCAGGGTTGTATTGTGGAGTTCTGTTATTGGTTTGTTATTTTAGACTAGTTTAGGCTGTTTATGTAACGATTTAACCTCTTAAAAATCTGCCTCTTCGGGGGTTATGATAACGAACATGGCAACCCGTCTGCAGTCTCTCTCTCGCTCTCTCTCTCTCCCCTTGCTCTCTCTCTCTCCCCGCTGCAACGGGAGAGAGAGAGAGGGGGAGAGCAGCTGCGTAATTTCTGCATCCAGTGAAAGTCTGTCTGTCTGCCTGTCTGTCTGTCAGATTGATAGACTAATACTAGTCAGTAATCTGCGTGATAATGTTGCTTTACTTTTAAATTCAATTCACAGATGGCATTAGACTGAGCTAATTTCAGATTATTTGCCTCATAGCCTACTTTCAGCTGTCTGTCTCTCTGTCTCTACTCCAGAGCAGAAACGGGTCCGCTATAGATTCTTTGTTGCTGTTATTTGTAATAATTATTACAACAATTACAATTATTACTATTAATGTACAATTATTATCCTGCATGAATGTAGCCCTAATTACAAAAAATAATGTGGGTGGGGCGTCAGAGGATCTTCTGTCAGTTGGGTGTTACAGAACAGTTTGTATTGATGATAATAATAATAATAATAATAATTGATAGGACTTATATACCGCTTTTCTATGTAGCCTACTCAAATATGCTTATACATGAATATTTCCCTGGGGTTAAAGGCTGCATTACAGTAAAGTGATGCCATTTTCTGAATTTACCAGGCTGTTCTAGCTGGTCTATTAGTTGCCTTTACATAGGCTACTTTGTCATGATATCCACTGAGGTGTACTGAGATGTTATGTGTACCTGTTCAACCAACAAAAGTATCTATCTATCTGTATATTCGAATAGAAGACCAGGGGCCAAATGTAGTGTTAATTTGGGCGTAGAGCTTTTTTGGGCTTACACAGATTTCTACACATACAGTACATGCACAGTTTTATACATTTGGCCCCAGAAGTGGTTTATAGGGAAAGTCTCATCAAATCTGGCAAATTTATTTTCTAATCTAATATTAGAAAGTCCAGTTTCCAGGATTTTCCAAGTGGTTTCCAGGACCTTACCATGACCTACCCCAGATCATAACACACCACCATGCAAATGTACAGCCCACTCCAACCGGAGGTGGTTTCCAGACTTTACAAGTAGTTTCCAGGACTTTCCAGGTGGTTTCCAGGACTTTCAGGGTGGTTTCCATGACCTTCCCATGACCTTACCTGCATCATAACACACTGCCATACAAATTTACAGCCAAATTTAACTTGGGGAAGTGGTTTCCAGGACTTTCCAAGTAGTTTCCAGGACTCTCCAGGACTTTCAAGGTGGTTTCCATGACCTGCTCATGACCTTCCACGGATCATGACACACTGCCATACAAATTTACAGCCAAATCCAACCTGGGGAGGTGGTTTCCAAGACTTTCCAGTGCTTTCCAGGTAGTTTCCAGGACTTTCCAGGTGGTTTAAAGGACTTTCCAGGTGGTTTCCATGACATTGCCATTACCTCCCCAGGATCATAACACAGTGCCATACAAAATTTCAGCCCAATCCCACCTGGTGTGTGGGCATGCACATGCAGACAACTTCAAGAAAAGATGTTTATGTCTCAGAATTAACGTCAAACTTTGAGGCCGTTTTTCTCAAAAACACAGTTTGGAAACAGTCGCGACATAAAGGGGTGTATCTCCCTCAATTGTTGGACTACAAAGATAATTTTGATATCCCCAGAAAGCTGAGAGTCTCCTCTTTCCAACGGTGTATACAACTCAAAATGTCTTTTGGGGTCAATGTGACTGATTTTGTCAGAGCAGGTCACATATACTTCAGTATAAATTTGGTGCAATTTGGAGGCAATTTTATTTTCGATTTATTTCTTCTTCTCTCCATGTATTATTGTCGAAGCCTTCTTCTTCTTCTTCTTTGAGTTTTATGGCGTGGGAAATGTAGTATTTCGAGTCCCCGCACCCGCACCTCCCCCCCACCCCCCCCACCCCCCCACCCCCCCCCCCCCCCACACACACAGAGTGGATTTCGGTTGATATCTCTGTGAGTAAACCTCCAATTTCAAAAATTTCAACGGATTCGAAAACCTTAGGGGCGTGAGATTTAATATATATTCATATCCCCCACGGAAAAGCCGGCCTTTAAGCAGAATGCAGGGATAATGGGTTGTGCAAATTGTCAGGACGTGGGCTGACTGAGGTTAAGCAATGGCAAGGACACTTATGGGGTTATATGCAAATTACCCGGGCATGGGCACCAAACGGGGATTGGGAGAGAAGACCACCACCAACGAAATGCATTAATACTTCCTACCAATCATGGAAGGAGGCATCTTTGGGCTGATAATATAGCAGCTTGCTCTGGATGGATGTAGGACGCATGGCTGATGAGGACAGCAGCCCAGTTGTTGAAGGGAGGACCCCCCCGGGAGGGGACCCCCCCAAAAGAAAAAAGGTCAGCGATGACCTGCATTTTTAAGGTCAGTAATGACCAAGGTCGCAACAACCTGCATGAGCATAGCCAGCAATGGCTTTAGATGCAATATTTAACCTTTAGCATTATATTATTATGGCATGAAAATGTCTAAAAATGAGTAGACATAATGTTATATTCTTTAGTTGTGCACTTACTTTATCCCAAATTGTATGAGGCAAAGATTGGCTTGATATTTTTCTCATAGTTTTCCTATCTATCTGTTCTATTCCTAATAGATGCACGTTCTGATTTGTGCATTTTGACATTTGGAATATTAAAGGTGGGCTGACCATTGTTAATAAGTATGTTTTCCCCTTGGATTTGACTTTAAGTTGCGTGTCTACAGTATGTCTATTATGGGCCTTTTTCATTTGTTTTGACAGTCGTGTAGGCTACTGTCACTTCGGGAGAGTTGCACCCGCACCCTCGGCTGAGCTGTTGTACGGTGGATTTAGTTCAGTTGAGGCAGAGACTGGCTGTGGAGACACACGGTTTTCGTGCCATGACCTTTTTGATTAGTTTTGACGTCCAGCAGGAGGGGGAGCAGTGAATGTGCTGCATCTGTGAAAAGTTTTAAGTCGTCGGCAGACGAGACGATTTCGTCGTAGAAAAATTAGATTCCGTTCCAATTTTCTAAGAGGTGTGCCCAGAATTTGAGATCGGATCGGCATCCCTCATTGAGGGTAACTGAGTCAAGGAGGCTGGGGACTGAAGATGCTAAATCGAGCAGCCTGGAAATGAATGACCTCCCTTGGGGAATAATGTGCATGGCAAAATTCAGGTGGCCGAGCAGAGACAGAAGGTCTCGTTTTGAAATGTGGCTGGCTGCTGAATAGGACTGGGCTATTTCGCGGATGCGAGACGATTTCTCGAGGGGGAGAGAGCTTGCATAAGCTTGGTGTCAAGATTAAAGCCCAGGAATTCGAGAGATGATGAGGGCCCGGAGGTTTTTTCCCCAGCTAGAGGGACGCCTTTGGCATGGAACTGGAAAACTGGATTCGCCCTGGAAAGCTCTGAATTGAGGCAGGAACTATGGCGACTCTCGTGTACTGTTTGGATGAGGCAAGGTGGTGCTCTGCTGAAGCCACTGTGCTGTGGCCGGGGATATGCTTTGCTGAAGCCACTGTGCTGTGACCGGGAATATGCTTTGCTGAAGCCACTGTGCTGTGACCGGGGATAAGCTTTGCTGAAGCCACTGTGCTGTGACCGGGGGTATGCTTTGCTGAAGCCACTGTGCTGTGCCCGGGGATATGCTTTGCTGAAGCCACTGTGCTGTGACCAGGGAGGAGCTCTGCTGAAGCCACTGTGCTGTGACCGGGGATATGCTTTGCTGAAGCCACTGTGCTGTGACATGGGAGGAGCTCTGCTGAAACCACTGTGCTGTGACCAGGGATATGCTTTGCTGAAGCCACTGTGCTGTGACCGGGGAGGAGCTCTGCTGAAGCCACTGAGCTGTGACCAGGGATATGCTCTGCTGAGCCACTGCTGTGACCGGGATACAGTGTTGCCAGATGGCAAATGTTGAATTATCGTACCAGAGGGTCAAAATTATCGTTTTTGGAGTGAAATTATCGTACGCCCCCTCCCCAGCACGGCGCGCCTATGTCGGGGGGCTGCGGCTGATCACAGGCTACTTTTTGGACTTGGCATGATTTTTCAACACTGTGGTCGCAGCCTGCGTTGCAACAACAACAAAACACCCTGCACGTGTTAGCTGCAAATATGTTTGTTTGAAGAGATGATTGTATAAACAGATAGAGTGATAGACGTAGGATTCGTCTAAGTGTCACGAAATGATGAGATTATCGTACATTTGGGGGATTTGGGGATTATTGATCGTACATCGTACAGAGGTCAAAATTATCGTACAGGTACGATAATTATCGTACGTCTGGCAACGCTGCCGGGATATGCTCTGCTGTAGCCACTGTGCTGTGACCAGGGATGTGCTCTGCTGAATCTACTGCGCCGTGACCGGGGAATGAGCTCTGCTGACCTGACGAGTTATGCATAACGGAAAGCCGGGTGATGCTGCACTGCACGTTAAAGCCATGGTGGACTGGGAGGAGCACCTTTTGTTTATGATCGAGACTGAAGCTTCGTATGCATTTGCAATACCAGAGTAAATCTCGTAGAGGAAGATCGATTCCCTACTGGGAGAAAGTGGGGAACTCATGGTGCCTCTTTTCTGCAACCATTCACCTCTAGAATACCCCCCAAAAAACTTAATTCAAGCATATGCTGAAGCCAGAACCACCCGCAAGCATTTTTAGGTTGAAAAGACGTTTAAAAAACGTTTAGGGTCAACGTTGAAAAAAACGTGCAAGGAAGGTTTGAAAGTGAAAGTTTTTTCACCCACTATTTGCAGACGTTTATTGAACGTTCAGATTTAGACCATATTTCACCAGGATCTTAAATTAAAATATCAGCAGCACACACGGGATTCGAACCCCACTTTCCCACATTCAAGCCAGTCCGCTCTACGCGCTGAGCTATACATTTTCTTATATTTTGAAGGACAGGCAACAGCAGAACTGATGATTATCGCCATTTTGCCTGAAAGCATGCAACGGGAGACCGACCGACCTAATAGTGTCGCATCTTGCATTTGCAATGCGCATCTTTGGCAACACTAAACCAGCCACGCGCATGCGCAGTATAGCATGGAAGGCCGGTGGCTAGCCAGGTAGCTAGCGCGCTACTCAGCATGGCCGGAAAAGTTTACAAGGGTTATACTTTATCTAAATGACTGGGATTGGATCGATGGATTGGATGCGTAAGAGAGGAAACATGCTATGAAAAAGAAAAGGTTGACTGGAAACTGGGACTAGAGGCATGTTGTTAAAAACCCGATTGGACACGGGAGAGGGAAGCGGCCGTATGCAGCAGGGACAGAGTTGCTCAGGGATTGGCACCCGGCCTGAAATGAGTGCAGCAGCAATGCCGCAACGTTGACTGAAACCAGGGACTAAATGCATGTTTGATAATACCCGATTGGACACGGGAGAGGGAAGCGGCCGTATGCAACAGGGCAGAGTTGCTCGGGGATTGGCACCCGGCCTGCAATGAGTGCGGCCGCCGGAAGAGATGCCGGCTGAAAAGGGGGGATACAAGCCTGAAACCTGGGGCAGTGCTGTTTGGGCTGCTGCCGTGGGGAGCGTGGGGCTCGCGAGCGTCCTCAGCCGGGCATCGATGTCGATGAGGGACCCGACCAGTGAAGACATCGTTGCGATCAGGGGATCTTGGAGGCCTGGAGGGGCTGGAAGCCTTGGCGCGTCCGCCGAGGAGCCGGCGGTCGTAGTGCGCTTCGCTGGGCCTTTCTTGGAGGTGGACTTCTGGGCTCTTTTGCCGCGGCCACGGCCTCCGGAGTGCTGTGCGGACTGAGATCCGGGGGAGGTGGACTTCTGGGCTCTTTTGCCGCGGCCACGGCCTCCGGAGTGCTGTGACTGAGATCCAGGCGAGACGAGGACCTCCGTGACGTTGGATCTTCTTTTGCGGCCGCGGCCCCTGGTGAGGGGAGCGTCCCATGAGACGCCTGTGACGCCCGGAGATGAAGCCTGGGGATTGGGGATTTGCCCGAGGCTGGCCGGGGCGTTGAATGTGCTCTGGAGGAAAGCGTCCACGGTGGAGCTGAAACTTTGCTGCTCGTTTTCGGACTCGGACATGGTGCTGGACTGAATGAAGCTTCTTGCTCTGGAGATGCTGGATGAATGCGTGATGCTGACACGAGGTGAGTGATGACTGCACAAGTGTGATTTAAGCTGTGGTGATGGGGGCTTTATATAGTACCAGGAGAAGGGCATTTATGATGTCATAACTGACGTCATTTGGGCAACTGACGTCACACTGCAAAGGTGACGTCATGGAGAAGGTGACGTCGGAGATGGTGACGTCATTTAGTGACGTCATTTGGGCTGAGGGTTATGACAGCATGGGGTGCTCTAGTAATGCCTTATTTGGTCTTCCATGATTGAAATTCAGTCTATGACTACACATCTGTCTTAATGCTGTTCTTATTGATATGTTCTTAATATATATTTAGTATTTTGCTGCTGCATCGACCCAATTTCTTCATGGGGATCAGATGAAATGTCCAGATTTACACTTAACTGTATCAGATAGAGAGATAAAGACTTGTGGAATTAGCTCAAATTAAATGATTTAATCAGCTATAGGCTACATTTTTCACTTGATCATGTGGTAAATTTTGCATCATAATAAAGTGTTAAAGGGATAGTCCACATTTTATTTTTATCCCTATTTGCTACTTACCAAAGATGATGTTGATTGGTAGAGTTCTTTCTCAGCACAATCCATCCTGTTCCTCATAGTAGCTCTCTCACAGTCACACCAAGTATATTTCAGTGAGCTTCAGTCAGCTTGTACATACAGGAGCGTGACCCCATTGATCTTACATTTGTTTTTGCCCAACTTTCCAGAGCTACTATGAGGAACATGATGGATTGTGCTGAGAAGGAACTCTACCAATCAACATCATCATTGGTACGGGCTTAAAAAATGTGAACTATCCCTTTAACAAAGTGAAAGTCTGTGCAAACGAGTATGACTGTTGGTTTAAATGCATTTTACTTTACCTTTAGTCACTTTCATGGACACTCAGGTTATTCTTTGATCAGTATGTGTTATGTACTTAAAGGAACACTCAATAACTCAATAACTGTCAAACTAGTTTGACAGTTATTGAGAGTTGATTTGAGTTAATGAGTTATTAATTTGAGTCAGTGTGGACCAGTGATGTCACTGGTCCACACTTTAACACTCAATAACTGTCAAATTAAATGACAGACTTCAAAACCGTTTACAGTTTTCTGATATACTACTGATGTTCTAATGATACAAAGCTGGTTGAAAATGGGCAGAGTGTTCCTTTAATAAATACTTGATAACATTATTTCCTCTCATTCTTGTTGAGACAAAATGCTTAATAAAATTAATATTTCACCACTGTTTCATCTTTAATACACACCCTTATTTGCTCTGGTGCATTCCAACAACACGGTAAGGTAAAACTCCTCTTGCAGATTAGAATCACACAGACACATTTGTATTCATTTTCAACATAAAATCATGGATTCACCTCAAATCTGTTACTCTGGATACACAAAACGTATGGAGAAACTACCCCAAAAAAATCTACACGGTTTACAGTACATTATGATAAAATGAATATGCAATAAAACAAGTAAAGCGACCCATTAGAAACAACAACACAACAACATTGTCGATTTGAATGCAAAAAACCTGCATGCTTTTGGTGGAAATGTCTGATGAAGGTGTCTTTGTCTACAGTCTATTTGGCAGTCTATTGTCCTGCACAGCAAACAGAGCTCTGAAGTCATAATCAGCACATGCAGTGGATGAGGTTTTTATTTAATTTAATTAAACATCCAAATGTATGTCTGTTATTATAAGGAGACCAATCACCAAAAAATGCCATACCAAAGACAGTTATCGTATAGGCTATTTGAATATTCACTTCACCCTATGATGTCACCAGCCCCTAACAGCTAACTGTGCAGCAGCACTTCAAACAGACAAAATACAATATGGCTCACCCACCCTATTGGTCTAAATGTTAATTTGAATAACACTGACAATATACAGTATGATAATAATATGAGGCAACATGACACAATATTTTCCAAATCATTTAATGTGAAATTTTGACTGAACTGCCGGTGTTTGGACTTGGCCTCTTTTTTCCTTTTGTCACCCAAACCTGAATCTGGAGTGACAGCAACTGGACGTTTGAGCCATTATCTGTAGTGTGAGAGTGTAACAGTTGACACCTGCTGGGGGGAACTAGTTGTGGCATGCTTCGTGCACATATCAACAATGGGCTTATGAAATCACTTGGATTTTGTTGTTATCATTTTGGAAATACATTAATTCCCAATCTTTCCAAGTACCCTGCAAGCTGCTCAAGTACCCCTAGGGGTACACATACCTCTGGTTGGCAATCACTGGTCTAGAAAGTCACAGGCACAGAATTCAATACAAGGAAGCTGTAAAACATTTCTTCTGTTGACTGCATTAGAAGAGTAGTAGAGGAATCTTGCACTACCTGTAGTGCAGCTCACTTATCAGTTCCATGATAAGCAGCACTCTTTGTCTTTGGCACCGTGCATGAGAGCAGCTGTGTGACATGGTGTAACCTGTTTTCTGGTGTTAAATGTACTTAAGTATTAAAAGTAAAAGTAAAAGCAAATGCTGTTCATGAAAAAGCAAGCATGCGTTTAAATCATCTTCGTTTATGACGCATTACCGCCACCAACCTTGTAACCTGCAAGCTAGGAGCACTGATTCTGCTTGCTTGGCAGGCTACCAAATTTCTTCCGTTTGTACTTTGTAACTAAGATGCTAGGGGAAATTTAGTGGAGTAAAAGTAAAAGTTGAGAGAATTATAAATACTCAAGTAAAGTACAGATACTTAAAAAAAACAGTATTATTCCTTCTTAGATTAGATCACTGAGTGTGGCATGTTAGGAGGTGGCCCTACACACTGCTGTGTGATACTGACTCTCTCTGCATGAGCCTGATGATCTGGCAGAGCATGTGACTGTTATTTCTTTCTTATTTACTCCTGTATTAACCTCTGGCTCCTCCTCCTCTCCTTTGGTACAAAGTAACACAACTCATGTTCCAGATGTGTCAGTCAGCAAAAATACACCAAAGACTTTCTCACAAAGGAGAAGAGCAAAGTCCACCATCAGAAGCAAAATGATCCATATGAGACATGCTTGGACAGCTTTGAGTTGGTGTGCTGCAAGTTTAGTATGACATCCCCTTGACCAAGGGTTACTATACTTAATACAAAAATATAAACACCACACTTTGATTTTGAAATCAAAGATCAAAGACTTCTTCTATGCACACAAAATCTTATTTCACTCAAATTTTCCCACAATTATGAAAACAACATATCGAGATAAAAAAAATTTTTTTTAATATATTATCTATTTTATTTGTTTTTCAGTTCAATTGTATTTAGATTTAAAATAAATTAACTTATAAAAATATGTTTTTTCAAGTTCAATAAATGCAGGATTTTGCCAAAGTCAATGAGTAATCGCGTTGAATAATCGTGATCTCAATATCAGTCAAAATAATAGTGATTATCATTTTTGCCATAATCGAGCAGCCCTACTTTAAAATGTGCAGTTTGATCACACAACACAATGACACAGATGTCACACGTTTTGAGGGAGTGTGCAATGGCATGCTGAGTGCAGGAATGTCCACCAGAGCTGCTGCCCATGAATTGAATGTTCAAACAGAAAGGGAGATACTCGTTAGGAAACGAGGGAGAATTACAAACAGAAAGGCAGATACTCGTTAGTAAACGAGGGAGAATTAAACAGAAAGGGAAATACTCGTTGGTAATTAGAGAGAGTTACAAACTCACTTTAGGTAATGAGAGTGCCCCGTTTGGAATGGAATGTAATTTTAAGCCAAGAGTGATGCTTAAATAGGGAATGTATAATCAACTCCATGTTGCAAAATAAAGTAATGGTGGTCTCGACCTAGTTTCAAGATGAAGACCAGACACGCTGCCTCGCACCACGCGCAATCCTAGTGACCTCACTCACCTCATGTAATCCTAGTGTGACGAGCACAAGTGTAATCCCAGCGTGACGTCCGCGTGACGCACTTGCCTATATGACGCCGATAATGTCGTCAGTGCCGAGGCTATGACGTAGCAGTATTTATAGCCATGCTCCGTGGGTCATCGTCCTCTTTCCCTGATCTTCTGGTCGTTGTACCCGAGCTGATCGCATCCCATTCTCTGAAAGCTGTGTTTCGATCCACCCACCTCCCCAGGCCATCGCCAATGTCTTGACTCCTGAAGAATCCCCTACGGGGGGGGAGTTCTCTATTCTAGTCCGAGCAGATGCCCTCTCTCACCGCAAGAAGAGAGGCATCTCAGGGCCGAGTCATTACGCCAAAGAACTAGTCGTCGCCATGCTGCCATGCCATCAGAATTAGTTGCCATACCGTCCCATGCCATAGATCTTATCGCTCTGCCATACTTGAATAAAGCTTGCTTGTTAAAACTCTACCCTCTGGTCTCTCATGATTGAAATGTATATTGGACAATGATGTCATGTGTATTGGACAAAAATTTACTGGACAATGAGTTGTATGCTTTGTAATGCAAACTGGAAATGTATATATAAAACCTATAGTAATAATCACCTAGATTATTATTTTTTATTTTTCTTCTTCAAAACATTTTTGAGAAGGGTCCACAAATCCTATAAGGTAATAAGAGGTATGATTTGGGGTTAAGCAAATAGCCTCCTCCATGCATGTAGAAAGGACAGAATGATCTCGGGCCTCAGCTCGTTCGCAAAATATGTAGTAATAATAATAATAATAATACATAAGTTTTATATAGCGCTTTTCTGGGGAACTCAAAGACTCACTGGGTAGTACTGGGTAATTCTACTATATAGGTAAGTAAATTCTTTCCCCCTGGAGGGAAAAAGTGTATCGGTAGACTCCCTATGCTCGGGGAGGAGGGGATAGAGGTCCTAGATTAAGATTTAGAGGTGTACAAAGGATTAGATTAACATGTTGTTACTCATCGGGGAACTTACATGCATGCCTTTGCTCTGAGTAAATGTAGTCGTATGGGATAGCCTTCTATTAGGTAGAGATCCGCTGGTTATCACGAATTCTCACCTCCGTGATTTATGAGTGCTCCGATGATGCTATTTTAACTCTCAGAGGAGGAGTCATAGGTCAGAGGTCGCTTGCAAATCATCACAGTATTTGTTGTCTTAACATCCAGGGACGCTGAAACTCCTTTTAAGTAGGGGTGCTGCAAGGATGTTTTTTTTTTACATTTTTTTGCCATATTTAGAGCAATATCTCATTTTAAATTAACATTAGGATTATACTGTCGTGATGTCATTATTCAGTATTTTCTCCTTTTCTCACTCACTTTCATGTTACCACCTGCTCTCCCTTTTGGTCGTTTTACACTACAACAGACAGCAACACAGGCAGAAACACTGAACCTATTATTATTATATTTTATTATCTTATTATTATAAACCAAACATCACCACCTGGAAAAAGAAAACAAGGCCGACCCAAAGAGACATGGAGAAGATATGTGGAAAAGGAAATGAAACAACTGGGATGGACCTGGGGCCAAGTGCAGCATTGGGCAGCAGACAGGCAGCATTGGCGTTCGTTGGTAACGACCTTATGTGCTATCGAGCACGAAGAGGATTAAGTAAGTAAGTAAACATCAAAAATAACATCTCCACCCTCAATTGCTCATAGTCTTCAACTAAACCCTAAATATTGCAGTTTAGAACACGGCTCTCTTGAATACTCGATTCTGATTGGTCAATCAACAAGATTCACCGGTCATTATTTCTCGACAACCGACCGCTGCTCTGCCACACCTGGATTAATCAGTTGATAAGAGCCTTTTGTCAGCAGACACTACTAATTAGGCCAACCAGTTGCAGCTGTGGTGTCTAGTTTGCCAATTACGAATGAAACCGCTTTGTCGTTGAAAACGCTATTAAGAAATCTATTTGAATAATTATTTTTGTCAGATTATTGAATGATTTAGTTGTAGGCCATGTTCTAAGCGGGATAATGTATAGTGAGGCAGTGATTACTGGGAAATAATGACCTTCAGGTGAATCATTAAGCCCTCCGCTGCGCGTCGGGCTCAATCATTCACCTGTCGGTCATTATTTCCCCCGTAATCACCGCCTCACTATACATTATCCCTTACATAAAGCATATAAAACACATTTTAATCTTCTTCTTTTTTTGACATTGCAATATCAATACAAAACAGCAGACGGTGCTGCAGCACCCTAAGCACCCCCACTTCCCGCATCCCTGTTAACATCCTTTCCTCCTCAGTGTGCACTTCAGTGTTGATGAGTGATTAGCTGCAGGTGCACTGGTGTGGTTCCTGATTGGTCTGGTAACTTGATTGCTGATGGCTGATTGGCTGCTGCAGCTGATTTAAACCACCTGAGGCTGCCTCTTGCTTTCTTGTGCTGCCTTCCATTGAAAGTCGGATGTCAGAAGTTCTGACGCAGTATTTCTGTGTTCCGCTCTAAATGCGTTCCAGTGCATCTGTGTGGAAAAACACGGACGCTCACAGAGTAGGCTAGTACCGCATGCTCTCAAAGACTTCTAGCAACCACAAATCAACTGTATGGGAATTGAAATGGCAACTAAAAGTTGCTTCATAACACGAACACTACATAAAGTGAAACATTTGTAAAAAAAAAAGTAACTTCTTACTTATCACAGTGTGTGTCTTTGTGCGCCGCCATGTTGATTGTGACGTCAGAGTGTTTATCTCGGCAAACTCAGGCTTGGTGGATGCTGCCCGAGTTTCCGACTCGGAATTCCGTCTGGAATGACCGTTCCATTGCACTTTTCCCTGTCGGGAGGTCATTTTTTTCCAAAATTCCGAGTGCAACGGGATGCAGGGTTATTCCCAATGATGGAGGCAACCCTGCAGAACCATTTTCTGTGTTGCTTTAGTTTTTGTGTGTAGGCCTAAGTGAGTGTTTCTCGCCTTAGATCACTTTGTGTTACAAATGAGGTACCAGGTAACTTTTAAATTTGTGTAATTATCAAATCAAATATAAAAGGGAGCATGTGGGCAATGTTTGTTCTCTGTTCCAATTTTTGTCCCACTGATGATGTCATAGGAGGCATTGTGACATCACTGATGATGCCATTAGTGATGTCATATGACTGATTATGTCATCAGTGATGTCATAGGACTGATGATGTCATAAGTTTCCATTTTTGTCCCACTGATGATGTCATAGGAGGCATTGTGACATGTCATCAGTGATGTCATAAGACACACACCCGCACGCATGTAAACTTAAGGGCAATAACATTTTGTGAGCCACACACACACACACACACACACACACACGCACACAGCAGTCAAGCTTGCATATGCGAGCTGCAGGGCAGGCGAGGCCACACAGTGGGCGAGCCTAGGAATCGAGCGCGCCTATGGTAAATTTTGCACAGTAACATATTTATTTAACAAGCAGCAGACTAAGAGAAGCCATTTTCATTTCTCCCATTTTGTTGGTTAAGATCTTGTCTCTTGTTTAATTAACCCTTTCTTTTGATACGTTTAGGGTTGGGGGATAGTTTTTGTTTGTTGTGTTGGGGCCCCAACTTGGGGGCATTGCTCTACTTTGAAGCCTGTAAAAATAAAATTCTACTTCGTGAACTTTTTATCCTGGTTCAGTTGGCCATTCTTGGGAGTGGGAAGAATGGGGGCAGCCGGGGCACTCTTGTGTTGTGTTCTGGTTGCCCTAGGCCGGTTCGTAACAATGCCGGTTCGTATAAGAAGTCATTGTGAATCTTTGGTTGGGAGCAGTTGAGAGGCAGGCATGTCTGTAGCATAAATTGTTAATGGACATTATGTAGGCTATAAAGCTGCCCTACACACTGTGTACATCAGAATAACTGAATTAGCCCATTCAACGTCATATTTCGACGTCCTGGCATAGACGTCTAAAGCTGGAATTATGCTTCCCGCATCGACGAGGACTGCGAGTGTCCGTGCGGAAAGTGACGTCAAATCAGCAGACACGCCCCTCCGCAAGGCTCCTGTGCGGATGGTTTCCGCGCACACCCCGAATTTTGTAACTACGTGGACGCGGCTGGGCGGACAAAGTTTTCAAGACTCTACCAAGACATTACCAAGTAAATCTGAGAAGCAAGCATGACAAATATGATCACGATTAGGAATACTAATAAGCCGTGAGTCGGCTTGTCCTCTTCACTGACAGCAGGTGGACGGACAATGAGCTTCACAGCAGGATGTGGCTCACCTCTCTCCGTGTCGTTGCCATGGTAACAGAGGAAAACCCCTTGGTCCTCCTGCTGAACCCCCGTCAGTGTCAGAGACAGATCTCCTTCTCTGTAGCCGTCAGCTGAGACAGAAACTCTGCCTTCAAATCCTGGACCATAGCTGACAGTCCCAGAGACAACATTCAGTTCATACACAGTCTCTCCATTCCTTTCCCACCTTAAGAACTTACTGAGGTCCTTCTCTTCACTCGTGGTAACAGAGTGGCACCTCAGAGTGGCATCTTGTCCCTCGATCACAGATTCTTCGTTGGGAAACAGAATTCCCAAATGGACAGTGGTTAAAATACGATTTCCGCATCTGTACTGATAGTCACCCTTGTCATTGTAAATGGCTCGGTGTAAAATGAGAGAAACATTTCCATCGTTTCCATCAGTTAACTGGTTGATTCTGGCTCCATACCCGATGCCCACCATCAATTTCCCATTGTAAAAGTGGGCCACGAGTCGCTCCTTGTTGCCATCTTCCTGCCGCATGTAAACCCAGGAAACTCCTTTGTATTCCTCACAGTGTTCACCGGTCAATGTGACAGAATCTCCCACCAGCACCATCAGATTGATTTGATTTCCCAAAATGTGATTAGAATATAAAGTTAGGAGAACGAAGAGTTGCAGTGTCTGTGTTATTGTCATTGAGGAGCGGTGTCGCCGGGAAAAAGCCTAGTAGATGTGTGACCACTGTGTCTGCAGCACTTATTCGTCTATACAGTGTTTGCTCAAACAGTTGCGCAACTGCAAACATGAGGCGTTCCCGGTGCAAACACAATCTGGGAACACACCTTTCTGACTCTGATTCGCCAGTGATTGGTCAACAAGTGTTTCATGTTTTTTTTCAATTCAAGTGAACACATGACATGACATGACAGATACAAACAAACACGGCACTTGTTAGGTAGGATATTATTGGCTGCAACATCTTCTGCTTCAGGGTGAGCAACAAACAAAACCAACTAGGCTACAGAAATGACAGAAAATAGGAATAGGCAAATAAAAAATCACACCCTGGTGCTGAAGTAAGCGGTGCAGACATACAAACACCACTTAACCAATTTTAACAAAAAAAAGAAGAAACGTTGTTCAAGTGACATCACTGATGACATCACAACTGCCTGATGACATCACAGTAATGTCAGCAATTGCGTGACATCATTTCCAGTTGAATGACATCACTTCACACACACACACACACACACACGCTCTTCCTTGTTGCCTCGATCCTAGTCTGGCTGCATGGAAACAGGCTGCTGGCATAAGTGCACGTTCACACAATCACACTATACACGAATCCCACGCCAAAGCCACGCAGTTTCAATTCAGCGTCCTTGTTAACAGGCGAGTCCATTCACAACCGGCCGCACGCCACGCTGAAGCCACACTGCGCCATGCCAACGCCACGCTGAACCGATAGATTCAGCTTCTGTTCTATGTTCCAAGCGTGCTGCGCGCTGATCCCAAGCTGCCAGACAGGCAGTCAGTGCAATTTGTGAGGGGTGGGAGGTGCCGGAGCAGCAGCTCCAAGCCGGCAGCTGATGAAAAGTGAAAAAGAATCGGTGTTCTTATCAGGCCAAATCATGAAGGGCTGCACAGAGAAGAGTGTCCTGCTCTCTATCTGTAGATTCACTTGTCTGTCTTTCTGCTGCCTTTTAGAAGTTCAAATCAGGCTGCCTCAGGTTCTCACTGTTCTCAGGTTGAACATCCAGCAGATGAATGTAGATAAGATACCATCAGGTCATTTGGAATGTCTGTGCCTTATAACATAATTGTGCTGCATGTTTATTGAGGAGATCCATTTGAGAGGATAATTAAGCCTTGTGGTACATAAGCTTCAGCTGGACACATCCCAGTTCAAGCCCCTCTGTCTGGCTTTGGAGGTGCTGCACTGTAGCTGAGCTTGACCTCTGACCTCACTGAGGATAGGGCAAGAGAGAAGAGAACTTCGTTCAGGGATCAATACAGTGGTACACGTACAGATACATCTGTTGAATACATATCTGTCTTAATGCTGTTCTTATTGATATGTTCTTAATATATTTGGTATTTTGCTGCTGCATCTACCCAATTTCTTCATGCGGATCAGATCGTTCAAATGATTCTTCTGATTAATTATGCAACAAATGTCAAGATTTACATTTAACTATCAGATAGAAAGAGAACAACTCGTGAAATTAGCCCAAATGAAATAATCTCATCAGCTATAGACTACATTTTTCAGTTGATAGAATTGTACGGTACATTTTCCATCATAGTAAAGTGTTAACAAAGTGAAAGTCTGTGCAAACGACTATGACTGTCTTTAATGCGTTTTACTTTTATACTACCTTCAGTCACTTTCATGGACACTCAGGTTATTCTTCGATCAGGATGTGTTATGTACTTAATAAATACTTAATAACATTATTTCCTCTCGTTCCTGTTGAGACAAAATGCTTAATAAAAATCATATTTCACCACTGTTTCATCTTTAATACACACCCGTATTCTCTCTGCTGGTGCATTCAAACAAGCCAAGGTAAAACAGACACTTCCTTTTGCTGATTAGAATCACACAGACATGTTTTTATTCATTTTCAACATACAATCATGGATTCACCTCAAATCAGTTACTCTGCATACACAAAACGTATGGAGAAACTACCCAAAAAGGTCTACTACACAATTTACAAGTACGTGATGCTAAAATGAATATACAATAAAACAAGGATAGCAATCCATTATATACCACTCTCACAATGTAAGCACAGCGCCCAACACAACAACATGGTTGATTTGAATGGAAAAAAGCTGCATGTTTTTGGTGAGAATGTCTGATGGAGTCCTTGTCTGCAGTCAAGATTCAAGATTCAAGATTTTTATTGTCACTCCATGGTACAAGTATCACGTGTGAAATTCTTGTGCTGTGGACTCCGTTTACAACATAGTACAAATATAGCAAGGCATATGAGTGCAAAAACAATAAGCAATAAGGCAATAAGCAATAAGCAACAATAAGCAATAAGGCAGTATAGTGATAAGATAAGTCCGAGACAGTGGCATATTCACTGCACATAGGTGCACATGTCATGTGCATACTTTAGACGTGCTTAAACATTTTAAATTCGACGTATTTGACGGATTGGGCGCAGTCTGTGTCTGCACTATAATGTCTTTGAGCTCCTCCCAGCTTCTGAAGTTTTGTGAAAGAATTTCTTTCCCTATTTTGAATAAACTGATCATCGTATCACACAGCCTGTCAGTGAGCAAGCTGGAAGGCACTATTAACTCATTGAGTGCCAGCCACTTTTGGAGAACGGACGCTCCCAGTGCCAGAGTTTCAGAGTGTTTTCAGTGATTTCTCGAGGCCCACAGAATATTGTGTGATATTACTATGTAAACATTGAACACGCACAAAGAACGAGGAGACTCTATTGTATCATCAGCAAAAAAAAGTTTATTGATACCATTTTCCGTTCTTTAGTTATCAGCCGAAGATAGGTTGTTTTCAGCAAAAACAGACGTTTCAAATTAGAAGCCGAGATAATCTGCCTTTTGTGAAATGAAGCATTTCAAGCACATTCACTGACTCTGAAGCTAATATTTTCTGATGTAGTGACGTGGTGTAGTTGTGTGGTGCCCTGCGTGCCCCCCCCCCCCCCCCCCCCAGCTGCAAACTCCTCCCCACACTAACACACAGCCTAACACACACCCAGCGTCTATTTTCGGAGCGCTCCGTTTTTGTGCGCCGGCTCCCACCGCGACACCGAAAAGCCAAACCGGACTGCTGAGAATGGTTTGGCCCTTCGGCGTCGGGTGCTGCTTTTCTGGCGGCTAATCGTGTGGAGAAACTATGCAGCAGAGACAGAGGGGCTCAGTTGTGGGCGCGGATTGACTGCTGTTCGCAGCTAAGGTTAGCTCCAGCCAGAGCAATCTATACGGCTCTGGCTCCAGCATCGGTTTCCGTTTCATCACGGGGCTTCTTCTGCTGTTTTTCCTCACCTTTCTCTAATCTGGAGAGCACTGTCGCCACCTAATGGGTCCGTAAAATAGCTTTTACACATTCAACATCCACCATACTTTCACAGCAGATGGATCAGACTTTGATCCACGTCCCACCGTCAAAAAACACAATTGACGACAATCGTCGTCATTGGCACTCAATGAGTTAATGATCATCTAAAATCTACATCTAGCACTTATCTCACTGATAAACGTGCAGCACAATTATGTTATAAGGCACAGACGTTCCAAATAAGCTGATATCTTATCTACATTCATCTGTTGGATGTTGAACCTGAGAAACTACTGCTCACACTGCAGCTCCAAATGTCAGTGAGAGGCAGCCTGATTTGAACTTGTCCAGAAAAGACAAGTGAATCTACAGCTAGATGGGATGGGACACTTTTCTCTATTGCAGGTTGCAGGCCCACTTCATGATTTAGGATGGAAAGAACAGTGATTATCTTTTAATAACACCATACCTACATACAATACAACATACCAAGTTTAGGTTTAAATCATCTCATAAATGCCATTTGAGCAGATCTTTTAATGACATTCATTTAAATGCAGGAAACTAATTATTGCTCATGATTGTCCTCATGATGCGAACCTTCACCTTCGAGACCAATTTCCTGACCTCCCAGACAGATACAGTAAAAGTAATAATGCAAGGAAAGGTAAGCAATAAGGAGAAGAGGAAGAAACATATTAACCAAAACATGTATGTCATCACTTTATTAAACAGTGCTTGTGCATGCTCCATTGTGGGTGTATAAATTGGAATGACGAGCTTCACAGCAGGCGGATCTCCTGTCTCTCTCTCCTTGTCGTTGCCATGGTAACAGAAGAAAACTCCTTGGTCTTTGTACCGAGCCCCCGTCAGTGTCAGAGACAGATCTCCTTCTCTGTAGCCGTCAGCTGAGACAGAAACTCTGCCTTCAAATCTTGGACCATATCGGACAGTCCCAGAGACAACATTCAGTTCATACACAGTCTCTCCATTTCTTTCCCACCTTAAGAACTTACTGAGGTCCTTATCTTCACTTGTGGTAACAGAGTGGCACATAAGGATGGCATCCCGTCCCTGCAACACATATAATTCGAAGGGAAACAGAATCTCCAAACGGACAGTCGTTAAAACACGGTCACCGCATCTGTACTGATAGTCGCCCTTGTCGTTGTAAATGGTTGGGCATAAAATGAGAGAAAGGTCTCCATTGTTTACATCAGGTTTAATCCTGTCTCCATATGCCTTGACAGGCATATACACCTCACCATTGTAAAAGTGGGCCAGTTCCTTGTCACCATCCTGCCGCATGTGATACCAGGAAACTCCTTCCTCACAGTGTTCACCGGACAATGTGGCGCAATCTCCCCCCATCACCATCAGATTGATTCGATTTCCCAAAATGCGATTAGAATATAAAGTTAGGAGAACGAAGAGAAGCTGTGTCACCATCTTTCTGCTGCAAGCCATGGCAAATTAATCCTGGATGGACGGAGGAACTGCTGTCACCAGATGGGTGGTGGCTCTATTCCAAGGAAAGTAGCCTACCTGTTGTTGTCACTAGAGTTGCCAATGTTTCAGATGCCTGGCAGCTTTATTTCTCAAACACGACAAGCGACAAATCGGGTTGATTTTGTTCTAGCCACAGGGGACAGTGTGAATGTGCTGAATCCCAAGGCAGCTCTCCATGGTCACATTCCAAAATCCAGTGTTGTGCAACTAAGAGCTAGCTCAAAGTTCAATTCACACAGATTAAAATAAACGTAGGTTATGTAATTTTATAACCAAAGTTATATGACCAGCTTCCTGGGCCCTCTGTCGGCCCTTATGCGGTCTTGTCGAAAAATGCTTGGGCTACCCTATCTGCAAAGGGCAGTGTCGTGGGTACCTACCTAGAATCCATTCTGATTCAGATATGTTGATGTGAGGGTTCAATGGACCCCTTTGAAATGGCAATGCCAGTTATTCCCTGTCCAAAATTTGGAGCATTATTTAGACCCCAACAAGCTAGTATGACATGGTTGGTAGTGTACCAATGGATGCCTTAGGTCAGAGGTTTAAATAAAACTGGGAGGCTAGCCTCCCGGGGGCGAGGGGGGCTTCAAACAGTTTCAGGGGAGGCTCAGTGAAAGTGAAGTAATAATAAATAAATAAAGTTATCAAAGGAGATCACATAGAATAGCCTAAATGTGCGTGATTTAGTTAAAGAAATGCAGTATAGTTTTGGGGAAATTTACAATTTTTCCACACTTCAGATGGACCTTTTTTATTATTATTCCCCCCCCCCCCCCGTAGAACCAAACATGCGAGTTCAAGGATCCGGATGGTTTTAACCAGGCTAGCTTAAATGAGCAAGTCCTGCAATATCGTGTTATCTTCTATGTTATCTAGGGTGTGTTTGGAAATAGCCACTCTGAGCGCCAGATAGCGCACACTGGACCATTCATAAATTGGCTCATGTCGTTGTAATGCACCATAGATCCGTGCTCTTATTTCAGTGTGGAGCATCAGAGTGGATTTACGAACGCACCCCTAATGTCCAAATGTTTCGCTCATACCCTGAAAGTAGCTTATAGCCAAGTTTGTATTATGCTCATTCTCCCAATGCAAATACAGCTAGGCATTAAATTACATATTACATTACTAAATTCATAGAGAGGCTGTATATATAATATATAAATATATATTAAAAATATATATAATAACACAACACTGAACAGTTTGTTACAATATTATTACATTATATATAATATACTATGTTATTATATATACTATATTTTATTAAGTTTGTTTTATGTAATTATTGTTGTTGTTGTTGTTGATGTTGTTGTTGTTGTTATTATTATTATTATTATTACTGTTATTATACAGGAATAAACATATACAATTATATTTAGGACTTTTCTGTAATGACAACACGGAAGAACTACAAGAAATCCCAGAATGCCTCACGCTCTGAATGTGTCCTTCTGTTAAACCTGTCCGCCAGGAAAACACCTGTCTTGTGACCGTTCTATAGCTGTTCCCTCCTTAAATATGCCACATAATTTAGTTCAAATAAAAATAGACAAACAAATCAGTAAAATGTATGCTTTTTTTTATACATTTTCGTAACGTCTTGTAAACATTGGGCTAGTAGTCGGCTGACTTGTTTCCCGGGGAATGTTGATAGTGAAACACCTGACTTGAAAACAACGCAAGCCACTCTCAGCATTCTTCTTTTTTATTGTAACTTCTTTACATTTCTCGTCAGATATTTTGTTGTTATCCAAAGTAAATGAGTTGCACAGGAGACAGTGATGATGACAGTCGCGGTAACAAACGGACAGTCGCGTACGTTTACAGTCCGGAATACATAGAGACTTGCGACAGTTTATCCAAAGTCCCCAACCGGGTAAGTTGAATGGGAATCATGTATGGTGTGGCTGTGGCCAAATCCAAGCTAGCTAGCTGCAAGTGAACGGTTCGCCTCTTTTTTAACGAGTGGCTTCTACTGTGCTAATTTTGTAACGTCTTAATTTCTAGGCGAGCATGGTTCACTCACTGATAGAAGCCTATGGACTGCTCCAACACATGAGGTGAGTTGGTGCAAATACATAACTAGCTAATTGTAATTTTTTGCACAAACCGAAGATGATTAGAGAGAAGGAACATAGGTTGTGATAATATGAAATGGTCTCACATACATAAACAACCCCTAGCCCTGTAGGATTAGGATACTAACGTTACTTCCTAAGATTGACAACAGATTAGTATTGAGGCTCAAGTCTCAAGTCAATAGTCCCACATCTAAATGTAGAACAGCAAGTCAGAACAAATCAAGAGTCCAGTATCAATTTAATACCTTCAAGAAAACTAAATATCAATGACTTTTCAGTATGGGTGTAAAACCTGGCAAGAATACTTTAATAAATTCACTCATCTATCTATCTGTCTGTCTGTGTGTGTGTGTGTGTGTGTGTGTGTGTGTGTATGTATATGTATATATACCGGTATATAATTATATAAAAGGGAGCATGTGGGCAATGTTTGTTTGTTCTCTGTTTCAATTTTGTCCCACTGATGATGTCATAGGAGGCATTGTGACATCACTGTTGATGTCATCAGTGATGTCATAAGACTGATGGTGTCATCAGTGATGTCATAATAGCAAAATCATCTTGTCACTGATGATGTCTTATGCTGCGTTCATGACAACTCGGACCACCGGAAGTTTCAACACAGAACCTCCGCCTCAGACATATTTGCATTCACACTGCACTTCCCGCTCGGGGGGGAAACCAAACATAGGCTATATAGGTTGCTATAGCAACCTGTGTTCAGTTAGCATTGTACCTACCTACTAGCTAACAATGCTAACCAGACATGCTGAATGCTGAATTTCACATAGTGCTCTAATGAGAGAGAAAAATAGATGACACAAATGCATATTAACGTTGACATTACATAATGAAGACATACAATTTTGTGTTAAAACATCAACACACGTCTTTATAATAATTCTGTGATTACCATTAACGATACAAGTCCCCATTTTGATGTGGCTGTGACGTCAACTCGGACAAAGCGGAGCTCTGAATGATACCCGAATTTCCGATCTGTAATTCCGACCTGGACGACCGTTCAATTCACTTTTTACAGGTCGGAAGGAACCCATTTTTTCCGGCAATCCAAGTTGTCATGATAGGCACTGATGTAAAGTGCACATCTGCGTATACATCAAGTAAAGTACATCTCCCACGACCAGACAGTATTGTTATCCAATACAATTTACATTTATTCACTCCTTATGTGCATGGACTGTACAGCCCATTTGTGTATAAAGCATGTATCAATGTTGTATTTCCCCTTTCCCCCAGCATTGTGAAGCCTCACATGGCGACTATTGAGGAAATGGCCAAGTTCCACACAGACGCGTACCTGGAGCATCTCCACAAGATCAGCCAGGACGGAGACAACGACGACCCCCAGTCCACCGACTTCGGCCTGGGTAAGACTCCTGTATGAATCCTACTCTGTGATTGGTTGTCTGCTTTATGCCCCACCAGTTGGCGTGAAAGCAACAAATCATTGATTACTTTGTGTCTCTACCCCTTGATTACTGAATTGTATTTAGGTAGACATTGGATTAATCAATTGGAGGAATCAAAGTGGTGAGAAATGGTCAAAGTTACTGGGCCTGGCAAAGACAAAGAACCACAGAGAGATTATGATTCTTTTGAGGGACATTTATATAGAAAAACACGGGGTGACTAGTGTAAGAAAATACAGGGTTCCCATGGGTCCTTGGAATGCTTGAAAGTTTGTGAATTTGAACAATAAAAATCAAGGCATTAAACGTTTTTGAAAATAGACATGGGACATTGAAAGTGCTTGAATTTAGGGATTTCCCTGCATCGAGAATTATGAGGGGGCCACCTCCATCAAATTTCGTTCCGCCTTAACTGCGCATGTGTCGGAGGAAGCATGGTGCTAGTCTTGGCTCTCCCCAGATCGGCAGAGGGTGGAGCAGCAACCGGGGCAGCAGGGGGAACAAGGGCACATCCGGCCCAAGACCACGTGCACACTTTTTGTCATCATATCCCCCCCCCCCCCCCCCCCAATTAATTACCGTAATTAAATTCTTGATAACTGATCATTCTTGAAATTGTACTGTATTCTATTAATTGGCTGGTTTGCTCAGGAGTCACTGGAAAACATGATTGTAACATAAAGTAGGCTACTATAGGATAGTATTTTCAACTAGAAAATACCACAATATACATATTCTGGTTTTCAGACAAGTAAAATGCCAACACTTTATTTCTGGTTCAAACAGATTGAATGAAGTCTGCAGATTCTCATAGACACACTATTTTGTCATCATATTTCCACGAATGGATGAATTAAATTCTCAATAACTTAATATTGAAATTATAGCCTACTATTTTATTAGTTGGCTGGTTTGCTCAGGAGTCACTGGAAAAGGATTATAACATAGTAGGCTACTATAGGATAGTATATTCAAATGTATGTTGATATTGTAGCCTACATATTCTGGTTTGTGTGTGAAATGACAGCATTTTATTTTGCGATTGGCTTGCTTCATAATCGGGAGATTAAACTATCCCGTGTGGTTGTCGCTGTGTCGTACTTCCATAAATAATGTGTTCTGTAGCTGCATCGTCACGTTTCAGTGTTGTATGTTTTTACGCAGACCTGCTTGCACTTGCTGGCGTCGCGTCTGCGACTGTGTTGGCTATGTTTTGAAGTGCGGCACCCATACCGCCTATGTTGAAATAGTAGCAAAATACGTAACCAAAAGTGACAGAAATATATGAAATTCATGTCTTCCTTTAATGTCGATACAAAGGATCACTGGGTCGGAATGTTGAAACACCCCTTTCAAAACTCAATATTTGCAAAGATGGCGGTTTCTCCTCTTGCAGGGCAAAACACTGTCATGCAGGCTGTAGGCTACCCCGCTACCTCAGTGCATGGAGCCGCGGTGAGAATGGCGATCCAATTTTTTTCTGAAGTGTTGCCACAAACAAATTCCACACAGCCAGAGCATCCAGAGTCCTTTGTGTTGACATTAAACTCAGATGTTCACGTTTCTTTGTAATGTTGGGCTGCATTTCTGGCAGATTATTGTGATTTTCTTTCAGCCCTTGATTTGAAGTGGGGGTCATGGCAGTCCGTGTGTGTGTGTGTGTGTGTGTGTGTAGGTGCGCTCGTTTGAATTCACGCAGTGTCCAAAGCGGGCGGGGGTGAACATTTAAGCAGCACGATTTGACACACACCACCCCGTCGGGAACCGAGAGGGAATCTCACCAAGCGCCCCCGAAATAAACGTCCGGTCCTTTCCGTGACATTATGACTGACTGACTGAGTGAATGAATGAGTGATGCTAAAGAGGCTTGTCTTGACCACTCGCTGCACACGTGGTAAAAATTGGTCAAGTGCAATTGGGGGAAAGAATGGGAAGACAAAACAACAACGCTCCGCCTCACGCTCTCGACAAGTGAAAACAAAATATTTTTTGAAAGTGTTGCAGTCGGTAGCTTTCATTTGCAATTGCAACTAACAGCAGAATTGAGAAGTGTTCACACATCCAAGCTTCTCTCTTAATTGTCTGTGAGCTTCTGCTAGTCCTCGGTATCAAAATTCTGTGTTGTAAGAGTAATTAACCTTGGTCCATGCATGTCATGGACCATGTCTCAAACTATGCCATGTTGTGTACTTGATTTTGGGGAATTGGGCCTTGAAAAGTCTCAATTTCCAAGAGCAGGTAAACTGAACTAATCGGCCCTTTCTACATTGTCATGGTAACGGCTAAACTTCCTGTGGCAAGTTTCTTTTTGTGACTTATTTTTCAAACCAATCCAACAAGATTCTTTGTAATGGTTTCTGGCACTACATACATAATGTCACAAATTAAAAGTTTTGGGCACATTGTGGAGCAATTTAGTGAAGGACAGAGCCGACAACAGAATGTGAAAAGGGCCCATTGACCTGCCAACAATACTTTTTACCAACCAAACTAATGACTATAACCTGTTTTCTAGAAATATGTCACCTACTTGTTTTCACTGCTGCTTCATGTATAGAATCAGTCGAGTGCAACATAATGAAAATTACTAGACAGCAACAGTGCAAGTGTCGTTTAAAAATCGGAGAACATGCAAATCAAATGTTATTTTCTTTAAAAGCTATAATTCGTGCGATAGAATTTAAGATCATTTTTAATGCCATTTCTGGTTCACTGGCCAGCACACCTATCCTGTTTGTGATATTCATGGACAGGATTTCGAGGCATAGTGGTTGGGATGGGGGGGGGGGGGGGGGGGGGGGGTTGCAGTTCGGTGGGCTGACGGCCACATTCCACTGAGTCCGTGTTCGGTCCGTCTGCGCTGTGGTACGGCTTCAGAGCAGATACGTTTCCACTCTAATCATTGTGTCAACTCCCACCTACTCCGCTGCGTTGCGTGTCTACTCCGTCCCAGCTCCGACGATCCGGAGCTCTCCGAAAAAGATACGCAAGGCTTCTATTTTTCACGGATGTCGGAGCAAAGCTGCAGGAAGTTGGGCGGAGCCAGGCATGGAGTCAACAGGGCAGAGGTGTTTACAGCATTCAATATCAAGCCAGAGGACAAACAAGTATGAGGAAAAGTTCATAATTGAAGTTGAAAACCACAAAATAATATATGACACAACACATCCTTTTTACAAGGACAACACCAAGCAAGTCCACCCCTCCTCTGCTTCTCCAGTTGGGAACAATGATCTTCTGCCTGTTTGTCGTTGTATTTATCCCACATACAAATTGTCTCGCGCGATTTCACCGCGAGAACTTGTCGGTCTCGTCACTTTAGCTGTCTGGCGGGGCGGAGCCGTGACGGGCTCTGCACGCAGCCGGTTAGTGTTGGCGGAGCACAGAGCACGTAGCAAAACCGGAGCACAGCCGCAACGCAACGCAAATGCAACCAGTGCGATTCCCCAGTGAGGATTGCATCTCTGCTTAGTGCTTCTCTCGGACAATGTGGTCCTGATAGCATCATCAGTCTGGGACCTCCAGCACTCACTGGATCCGTTTGCAGCCGAGTGGGAAGCGGCCGGGATGAGGATCAGTACCTCTAAATCTGAGGCCATGGTTCTCAGCAGGAAACCAGTAGATTGTCTACTACTCCTACTACTTTGAGGTAGAAGTATGCTTAGGTCTTTAGGGGTAAGGTGAGAAGCTCAGTCATCCGTGAGGGACTCAGAGTAGAGCCGCTGCTCCTTTGAGTAGAAATGAGCCAGTTGAGGTGGTTCGGCCATCTGGTAAAGATGCTACCTGGGCGCCTCCCTAGGGAGGTGTTCTAGGCATGTCCAGCTGGGAGGAGACCAACGGGGGAAACTGAGGTCTGGGAACGCCTCAGGATCCCCCAGTCAGAGCTGGCTAATGTGGCCAGGGAAAGGGAAGTTTGGGGTCCCCTGCTGGAACTGCTACCTCCACGACCCGATCCCGGATAAGCGATGATGAAGATGATGATGATGATGGACAGCACAGTTGAGAGAGAGAACGACAGTGAGAACTAGGAGAGAAATGCAGGTGGCCAGATTTACGGGTGCTAATTTCATACTCAGACCCTGGGAGGTGAGAAAACACTGAAGATGGAAGGGTGAGAGGAAATACCAATGATATTAATATGCAATGCATGTTTGTTGGCAGCAGAGGGCGCTATAAGACTGGAATCAAAAATCACAAAGCCTCAGCTGCCTAAAGACAGGGTTGCCACGGGTCTGGAAGTGATGGAAGTTAAAAGATAAAAAAAATCAATCACATCATACTGTGCCTACTAGTGCCTGTAACCTGGGCAGACTTTTTTAAGCCCATAAATATTAATATACTATTACTTGGCCAATAAGTATGTAACATACAAAATAAAACAAACGGTAATGTCTTCATTTAATATAGAATGCAAAGGATGTAACTGGCTCGTTTAACTGTGTTTGTATGGACTGTTATTTGAAACGTGACCGGTAGGTTTCAGATTTGTCCGGTAACATACATTATTTTGCGGTGCAGACTGTGGAGCAGTGCGGGCTTGTTCTGCCCCCAAAATCCAAAAGAGTGGCAACCCTGTAAAGAGAATAGCACTTCACTTTCAAGGTCCAGATCTGCTGTCAAATCTCTTTCTTTCTAACGAGCTTGCTCTTTATAAATTAGATACAGCAAACTCAGTGACAACACACAGAAAAATAAGCTAGAAACTAAAATAAACTAAAAGGTATATCAAGAAATACAGATATGAAATACAGCATAAGATAAATAAAAACACAGATGGAGTCTGAAGTGTAACCTATATGAGGAAAAGAGAATAACTTAATAATTAAAATGCATAAAAAGAGAAGAACGATCAATAAGAACTAAAAACCCATATTACATAGACAAAAACAGACACAAATGTAAGATAACATAACTAGAGATTCAGGAGACATTGAAAGAAATGGGATACAAATAAGTCGTAATACTTTTCTTAAGTCATCATCTGTCAGTCATCATTTGATATCAGGGGGAAGACTGTACCATAGTTTTGGCACAAAGGCAACAGTAGCAAGTCTTTATTGATTTTAGTCATTTTTTCTTTTCTCTCCTGCCTCTCTTGGACGCTGAGTGTTCCCTGACATTGTTCTTAAAAAACAACAGCATCCAACTTATTCTAGGAAAAGTCAGTAGGAAGGAAAGAAGATTTAGCAGACTGTGTTCTCTGTGGACTGTGGTGTTTTGTCACTTAGCTGTGCAGGAGTGTCTCTGTATTGTTCACCTCTGCGTACTGACAGATTGAGGATGGGTTGGTTCCTGTCCAGCACCGGCCAACAGAGAGTCTCACATCATGAGTTCAATCCCAAAGTATTAGCTTAAGCTCAATCTACGTCATTGTTAAATCTCTGGCATTGAACACGGAGGATCCTGTCTTTAAAAATCCTAGCAATTTGTTGACAAAAGTTTGCACTAATGTTTCTACTTTTCTGGTACTGTCAGATAAAAGAAAACAGGTTCAAATGTATGTCTCAGAGGTGGGGAGTCATGTAACATGTTGAATACGTTGAGACTTGACTTGAGTTGTGTTCTGGTGACTTGGGACTTGACTTTGACTTGTACTTTGATGACTTGAAAAGGTTTCTAAAGTCTTGACCAAGGATCTAAGTTGTGTTCCATCACAACTCATGATGCCCTTACCAAGTTTTTATCTCATTAAAACCATATTGCATTGACAAATCTTAGATATTGACTTGGAACTTGACATTAAAGACATGGGCTTGACTTGGTAATCTAATCTACATTTAATTTTAGGACTAGAGACCTGTGCCTCAAGAATTGAGACTCACTTGAGTTGAGACTCGAGCAAAGTTGACTTGGTCACACCTTTGCTAACAGCACAGAATGTAGCCATGTCAATTGGATTCTGTTGAGACAAACAAGTTACATTTAGAAACAAAATCAGATGTTCATAGCCACTGTTACCCAATATGGCCGCCACCACCTGGAATACATCAGATCGGCAATTAGGCCCCGCCCCCTTTTAGAGGGAAAACACAAGCCTCTCCCCGTCGACTTCAATGTAAAATAGCACTACCCCCAAAAATTATAGAAAAATAACTGAATCAATCTCGTTTATTAATGACCCCAAAACAGCATGACATGATAATATATTACAACTCATCTGGCCATAGAATGGGCAAGATACACCGAAATATTACATTGACCCATCTAAAATCATGTGACTCATGTCATATATTTACATTACAGCCCAGAGCCAAGTAGCCTACAACGACGCTGGGCTCCACTACAACAGCATTTCATGTCGGAAGGCTAAATTAGCAACAGGCGGACACCGGAACTAGGTCAGAGACGGGTCATGAGTTACCTGATTTTAGATGGGTCAAAGTAATATTTCCGGTGTATCTTGCCCATTCTATGGCCAGACGAGTTGTAATATATTGTCATGTCATGGTGTTTTGGGGTCATTAATAAACGAGATTGATTCTGTTATTTTTCTATAATTTTTTTTTGGTAGTGCTATTTTACATGGAGGTCAACAGCAACAGGGAGAGGCTTGTGTTTCCCCCCTAAAAGGGGGCGGGAACATGTGCCGCCAGCAGCCGCCTACAAAATGACGTATTGCCGATCTGGTGTATCCCTCTACACCAAAGTATTTTTCTTAGTCATCAGAGCCCTGAATCAACATGATTCTCCAACAACTTTGCTGTCCTAGTCGTGTCATCTGTATGCTTCACTCAGGGCAGCAATGAGCTTTTGCTGAGTTGAACCTGTTTCAACCCGACCAATGGGGCGGGGCGATGCTGAAGGGATCCCCATCGTCGTTGGTTGTTATTGGACGAGCAGCCAGCCTTCACCACCAGGCTTTATGTTTCTAACTTTAGACTCAACTTACACTTCACCCTCCTTGTTTTTAATATTTCCTTGACTCTCCCTCTGTCCTTCCTCTCTGTCGTGTCCTTAGCTCATCCCTCTCTCGCTTCCTCCTTTTGTCTCCTCCACACCTCTGTGTGTCTCCTCTGTCCTTCCATCCTTCCTCCGCGTGACTCCTCCCTTTCCTGGATCAAGACCTGTCTGTCTCTCTCTTCAGCATCACACTCCTTCATCACCTTCAATGTGTCTTTTCTCCACACCCAATTGTTTCCCCTCCATCACACCCGTTAGCCTTCCCCCTTTCCTTCTTTCTTTCTTTCTTTCTTTCTTTCTTTCTTTCTTTCTTTCTTTCTTTCTTTCTTTCTTTCTTTCCTTCTTTTCTTTCTTTCTTTCCTTCTTTCTTTCTTTCTTTCTTTCCTTCTTTCTTTCTCCCTTTCTTTCTTTCTTTCCTTCTTTTCTTTCTTTCTTTCTTTCTTTCTTTCTTTCTTTCTTTCCTTCTTTCTTTCTTTCTTTCTCCCTTTCTTTCTTTCTTTCTTTCTTTCTTTCCTTCTTTCTTTCTTTCTTTCTTTCTTTCTTTCTCCCTTTCTTTCTCCCTTGTCTTTCTCTTCATTCCCACCTATCATTTTTCCAGCTTTCTCTCTCCTCTTTTGTCTCGCCCCATCATTCTCTTTTCCCTTCCTCCAACTGTCTTTCCCTCAGACTCTCTTTCTCTCTCTCTCTCTTTCTCTCTCTCTCTCTCTCTCTCTCTCTCTCTCCCCCTCCTTTCATTCCATCATACATGAGGGGGCCTTAAAGGAAGCCTTTGCTGATTTTCACCCGGCGTTGTATCATCACAGTGTGGGTAATATATGCAGATGGAGAGACTTTACCTTGTCTTCATGGTTTCCTGCACAGAGAGCTCTGCAGTTTATTCCAGGCACTTCCGTGTCAGAATGATGCAAACTGCATCATTCTGGATGTGGAAGTGAACAGATGTTCTGCTGGTGAGATTGGCTGTTCCAACTACAGATTGTTTATTATTATAATTTTTTTCTGGATGCGCATCGGGAGCCTTAACGAGCGTTAATGACTCATGCCAGCTGGCGGGGGCGGAGTTTTTGCAGGCAGACGAAAAGGGATTTCTCAATACAGAAAACATATAGTAAAGGTAAACACTGTCCATCTGCTTATACTAATGAGATTATAATTAATGATACAAAATGGGGTGAAATTCAGCAAAGAGTAATTAATAACTTGCTACTCAAAAGAGAATTATTCTGGATATATACATTGGGCACTATGGCCCCAAAAGGCCTAAATGAGGACTTTGATATGAGACCTTTTCTATAGAGGGTGATGTAATCCTATACTCCAATCTGGTATTAGGATGTCCCTACTCTAATGCTCTCTCTCTATTGTTCTCTCTCCCTTCTAGTGGTGATCTCATTCATAAGTGGTATTTTTGTATTTTTTTAAAAAACTTTCTACTAATTACTATTTGTTTTAAGCAATAGACTAGGTCCCCATTTCTGCAAATGTAATATGTTGTGGTCAATGAAGTCGCCTCCAGGGTGCATTTACATGCATTTTTGTATTTGTTTTGGGCCTCTTTCAAACTTTACTTAAATACTTACTATAATATAGAGCCCACAAACTACTCCCTTTTTGGGTGACATGTACATGTAGAATTATTTCTGTCCTATTTGTCTACTACACTGTATATATATACTGTTAGAATCTATACATTTGTGCCTAGAATAACCTGTCTTTTTATGTGTGTACATCTTTATTTTAACTTTACTAATTACTAATTGCTGGACACCTGGTGATCTGTCATGTATATTGATACGGGTATTTAAGACGGCGTCTCTCTGCCACTCCAGAAAGCGTCTTGAGGAAGGGCCAGTGTGGCCCGAAACGTCACGCTGTTTTTGCAAATATAAAGAAAACCTAAACGGGAGCTCCTCGGTGTGCGGATTGTTTCTTTTCTCACTGTAAGTACTCTTGATCCAGCACCCAGGCCCAGTGTGGCCTAGTTTTTGGATGTGCGTGTCCCTACCTATTTTTTGTGAAATTCAGCAAAGCCTTCCTTTAAGATTAGACAAATGGACGTGTGTGCGAGAAAGTTTGCAAGTTCAAATCTGCAGATGGGAGTGAATAATTGAGAGATATACAAATGCCGTTCTACCGCTGGAGTGTCCTTGAGCAACGCTTTTCATACACAAGTTAACTATTTAAAAACAAGGCCAGGTCGAAACCTGGCATAGGGCCGTTGTGCTCAGTAAAGTCCAGAACTCTGCCAAGGTGTAGAGTCATTTGTGTTCAGTCTAAAATTTTGGCCCCTTGAAACCAGATTAGAGGACCATTTACATTAAGATTAGACTGTTTTTCTGTCTTAACCATCAATTTGCTGAGTGAGTGGCACTGCTCTTGCCCAGATGTAGCCATATAGGTAAAACACTAATATTTTCTGACTCACCTCCACCACCACCTGCTGATGTCTATATTATTTAACCATCTCATTCTAGTGATGTCACGGTACCAATAATTCAGTAGTCGGTACCGGTACTAGTGAATTTCCACGGTACTCGGTACCAATTTCGGTACCACGGTAAAAAAAACCAGACTGATATTTCTTGAACATATTCTCCTTTATTAAAGTATGCAACCATTTTCAATGAACAAATGGCATGTAGCCTTCAACTTTAAAACAAAACAATGTGCTTCTGCTTACTTCTTCTTACATTCAACTCTGTATGGCAGTGAGTACAGACAGTGCAACACCAGTGGCATGTAGCCCTCAAGTATTTAATTTTATTATTATATTAAATATTATAATTTAATTTATTTCACAGAATTGCTGGAATCCTTTTTTTTCAACGGTGTATATTGGTATTTGATCGATGCATAGGAATTCTGCCAATGCCCTATCACACTTTCTTGCTTCATGTGAGTCATATTTCCTCTGCTTTTCAAAAACATCAGGAATTGTCTGCTGGGTGGTCTTTTGGGCTCCGCGACTTGTGCCTTCCTCTTCATCTTCATCTCTCGCATACTGTTAAATGGAAAGTAACGTCAGTGAGATTTACTAAAATAAAGAGATGATAAAGACAACTGCACATACACACATGTAGAGTGCAAGCAATTTTATGTAGCTAGTTTTAATTCACGGACATGTTTCACCCGAAAGAAGCTTGTATTTATTTTGATGCCATGTTGAACTATGGCTAAGTTCGGCTATTAGCCGTGTCCCATAATGTTTCCATTACAAACATTGCATGCACACGTGTTACACTATGCTAGCTAACGCTGTACCAGGTATTAGCCGGGTCCCATAATGATTCCATTACAAAACACGTTAACGTTAGCGCAAACGTTTTTTGGTTACACAATGCATTGCCAGCTATCTCAAAAACGAATGTGACATGTGAATGTGTCTGTTTGATATGTTGTTAAATGTGTTATTTTACACCGTTTGAAAGAAGTAACCCACCTTGAATTATTTGAACAGGTCTGGGTGCCTGTCTTTCAGCTGCTTGGCGAGATTGGATGTGTTACCCTGTTTGGTTTGGAACTCCCTTTCACACTTTTTGCAGATGGGACTTTGGGGACTGATATTTCCAAATGCGACTCTTTGCATTCTTCTTCTCAACAAGTTGAGTTGTTGGAATAGGACAGGAGCAGCCGCAACCGAATGCTGTCACATTCACAGCTGCTTTACATTAGGACAAAAAAGACGATACATGTCAACTCCTCAAAAATCGAATCAATAAATTCGTAGTCGGATCGAGAGAGGCACCAGACGGTGAAATGTCCGACGACCGGCTCTTGTGGAACTCTCTGAACGAGCTAGCCACAATATTAGCCAGAGGTGCATTACCGCCACCTACCAGACTGGAAAGCGGAAAGACATTACATCGCCTGAATCCTCCGTGAATCCGTGCTAAAATGGTCTGGGCGACAGAGTGGAATGTCCTCCGTGAATCCGTGCTAAAATGGTCTGGGCGACAGAGTGGAATGTAAGGGCCCTGCTGTGCATTCTGCACAACGGCCCCAAAAAGGTCAAGAAGAGTTAAAAACTGTCATCTCTTTCCTTCTCTCCCTCTCGCTCCAGGCTACGACTGCCCCGTGGTGGAGGGGATATTCGACTACGCAGCAGCAGTAGGGGGCGCTACGCTGACGGCAGCCCAGTGTCTGCTGGACAACAAGTGTGAGGTGGCTATCAACTGGGCAGGGGGGTGGCACCACGCCAAGAAGTGAGAGCACTGCTTCACACATACAGTACATGGACACACAAACATACATTATGTACTGTACATATTGAGGGTGCTTTAGTTCAGGGGTTCAGGGACTGAACTAACTGACCAACTGAGTTTTTTTTTACTGTTTTATGGAGTGATAATTGGATAATTCTCTCTTTTTTCCCTCTCTGATTTCCCCCCCCCCAATTCCTCAATTCCCCAATTGTACTTGGCCAATTTCCCCCCCTGGTCCCCCCGATCGCTGCTCCACCCTCTGCCGATCTGGGGAGAGCTGTAGACTAGCACCATGCTTCCCCCGACACATGCACAGTTGCCAGCTGCTTCTTTTTACCTGACAGCGGGGAGCTTCACTGGCAGGACCTAGCACGTGGGAGGATCACGCTATTCCCACCAGTTCCCTTTCACCCCGACCAGGCGCCCCGACTGACCAGAGGAGGCGCTAGTGCAGCGACCAGGACACATACCCCCAATCCGGCTTCCCACTCGCAGACACCAGCCAATCGTGCCTGTATGGACGGCCGACCAAGCCAGAGGTAACGCGGGGGCGCGAACCTGCGACCCTCGTGTTGATAGGCAAGGAATCTACCGCTACCCGGACGCCATGATTCTCTTTTTCTAATGGCATGTTATTGTCCCTCACCCAAAGAAATCAGCACTGTGTCCATCTGTCAACTGTTTCCACTGATCTTAATAACTTAAATGGACTTTGCATCTTCACACTGTGTTCCTCCATTAAAACAATAGAGCTGAACAGTCACGTGACATTTCTTGCCCCGGAAGAGAGTTTCCCATTCATGTTCTCCATAGACATTTATAAAAATCCTTATATAAGGAGTTGTAAGGCTGGAACCAAGCCAACCAGCGACCTACTGAATCCTGAGTGACCATAAAACATTTCACTTGACGCAAAAACAAAAATAAAGACGGAGAAAAACAAGATTAACCCCAAAACGTCTTCATTTGATATGGAATGGATAGTTCAAATAAGTGTACTACTGTAAAAAATGAAAAAACAAATTTTTTCAAGAAATAGACTTTAGATCCCTTCTAGTGGAAAACTGAAACACCCAAGTTGCGGTCCCTACCCACAGGAAGTGTCACAAATTTGAAAATTAAATTTTTTCGTTGTTATTTTTTGTTTTTGCTTCAAGTGAAATGCTTTATGGTCACTCATGATTCAGTAGGTCAGTGGTTGGCTTTGTTCCAGCCGTGTACAACTCGTTATATAAGGATTTTTATAAATGTCTATGGAGAAAATGAATGGGGAACTCTCTTCCGGGGCAAGAAACGTCACGTTCAGCTCTACTACACTGAATGGCCTGATGGGGGAGCTAGATGTAAAGGTCAAGATTTCAAACAATTTCAAGTTCATCTCTCTCTCTCTTCCTCCACCAGGGACGAGGCGTCAGGTTTCTGCTATGTGAACGATGCTGTGTTGGGCATCCTCAAACTGAGGGAGAAGTACGAGAGAGTTCTTTATGTGGACGTTGACCTGCATCACGGAGACGGTACACGCACACACACACACGCACGCACGCACGCGCAGACGCACGCACGCACACACACACACACACACACACACACACACACACACACACACACACACACACACATAACATACACACACACAAACAAACAATTCATTGCAATAGCAATTCAAACTGTATTGTCTCCTAAGGGAAGCTGGGCTTGTAGACAGGTTTACAGTAGAAACACACAGTACAAGTGCAGAATGAAAACACACTAAATACAATATGAACACAGAACATAAAAACACAATAAGATTACAAATCACGACAGCAGATGCTGTACAGACAAACATCAGTTGATAAGATCAGACATACAGCTTGACTACCTACCGTAAATTATTGCAGAGACTTAAGTGCTTTTTGAAGGTTATGTGACCTTATTTGAGGTCTGAGTAGTTTGGTTAACATGCCAAATATTACAACCACAAATTAAAGCTAACCCTTCTTAATATTCTCTTGTCTTTTGTCTTATTCCACTCATTTATAGTGTCAGAACTTCCATCAGCTATGCTCAATATGAAACAAGCTGATTTTGTGTGCTTCATTTCCTTATTTTGGTTTATAACTTGCTCTAAAGTCCACTTCTAAGTGGCATGAAAGAGGTTTTTAAAGTCTTACATTTGGTTTTCTGAAACCTGCAGACTAGCCTGGTAAACATCATGTGACTTCACATTCTGTTTCGTACTGTGGATCAGTCTGGCTTCCAGCAATTTCCACAAATTACAAAGTGGAAAGTACAAGTACACTTATCGCGCGCGCGCGGGGGTGGGGGGGACAACTGAACTGAAAAACAAGTAAGATACTGTTATTATTTTTTAAATTGTGATGGTAACCGGGTAACCGTGTTGCGAAGGGGGCTAAATGACGCTACAAAATTAGGCTAAATTCAGAAAATTGTGTCGCGACTTAATGACTAAGGAAAAATGTGGGTCGTGAGGCTAGAACAGTTGAGAACGGCTGCTGTAAATGACAAAGTACTATACTAAAGGGCCTAAATATCCAACAGCAAAAATTCATCTTGGTGTTTTTCCTTCGTCTCTCGTCAGGTGTGGAAGACGCCTTCAGCTTCACGTCCAAAGTCATGACCGTCTCCCTCCACAAGTTCTCTCCTGGATTCTTCCCAGGTCGGTCAGCTCAGGAGACGAGACGTTTGCATATGATGGAGAATGTACCATGATACAGTGTGCTGGGATGCAAGTCTGCCCCCCAAAGCCAAAGGGCGGTAACTACATGAGAAAAATGACTGCTATCTCCTCTCCTGACAACAGCGTTCTTGGTATAGAAGCGGGCGATATAGATTAGAGTACTGCAGGGTTCCCTTGTCTGGAAGTCTATGTGATTTTTGTATGGGGACTTTGGTTAGATGCCTGAAATCAGGTCTGTGATTAACAAAACAAAAGTTGTATGGTTAAAAATTGTGATTTTTGACAATCAATCTTTTATGATTCAGAAATCATACAAGTGGTCCAAATTTGTCAAGGTTATATTGCTGAACACAAAGATCACAGTCTCATAACTTTTTTAACCACAGACCAAAAATCCTCATACAAAAATCCCATTGACATCCAGATGAGGGAACCGATAGGTCTTATTTAAAGAGAAAACTAACTGAAATCTTGAAAAACACAAAAAATATGTTACTATATACCGTGGTAGGGTCATAATTGGAGTAATTCTCAGTGAACATTGCAACTTTATCATGTAAGCTCTAAATGTGTGTGTGTGTGTGTGTGTGTGTGTGTGTGTGTGTGTGTGTGTGTGTGTGTGTGTGTGTGTGTGTGTGTGTGTGTGTGTGTGTAGGTACCGGAGACCTGTGTGACACGGGGCTGGGTAAGGGCCGCTGGTACGCCGTTAACGTTCCACTGGACGACGGCATCAAGGACGACAGATACTTCCAGACTTTCACCAGGTACACACACACACACACACACACACACACACACACACACACACACACACACACACACACACACACACACACACACACACACACACACACACACACAGTCACGTCTACAGACATTTACAGCTTAGAGGCACAGAGGATTCTTGCAACAGTCACCACCAAAGTCCACTCACATTTTAAACGTCTTTAAATTCCTAATAATTCTGTAACAAAAAAAGAGAGATGGGACGATATCACAATGCGTGTCACGGGGCAGAAAAATGAATTGTGATATTAGCTCTGTTTTACTCTACTGTAATAATCACAAATGAGATGCTTGACTGTCATATTTCACAAAATCTTCATACAAATTATATATAATAATTTAGAATTGTTTACGTTCTAGCGAGCCAGGGTCAGAAAAAACAATTCTGCACAGTCAGACTTTGTTGTCATTGAACTTTTATTTATTACCGTACATGGTAACGTGGTTTTATCGAGTCATGAACCTCATCATATCGCGTATTGAATCGTGAGATAAGCATATCGTCCTGTCCGCGTGTATACTTTTGCTAACCTAGTTTAGGGGAAACCACGCCCACGCCCACATGACGCGCCGGAAGAATTGCCTAGCCGCTCCGCTAGCTTAGCAAGCTAGCAAAACGCTCACCTAAAAAGTGATTTATTAACCAAATCTTTGCTCTAACCGCCAGATTACAACTTCAGAAGAATCACTCCAATTATAACTTCAAGATGATTTCTTCCACTTTTTTGTGATCATCGCTTACTAGGCCTGCACAATTAATCGTATTTTCATCGTCATCGCAATATGAACATGCGCAATAAACACATCGCAAGCCATCGTCAAGCCAGCCTCCCCTGCGACATACACAGTCAAACTAGCCGACGCGGTGCGGCGATACAGTCGAGTGTCGCAAAATGCAGCATCATGTTATGGTCATTGACTTGTGGGCGTGGTTTCACCTAAACTAGGTTGGCAAAAGTATACACACGTCCTGTCCATTGACTGTATAAAAAATGGATGTCATGACGGCTCCTCAAAAGTGAAGCCAAAACATCTCGATCGCCCACTTGTGGCCGGCTGCAGTATAGGTCATAAGTCCCGCCCCCTCCATGTTAGCGGATGGGAAACTAAGAAATCAAAGTACATGCCAAATATTTCCCCCCCACAAAGATGTTTTCTGTCGTTTTAAGTAGTTCTTATCACGCTGATGTATTTTCAAGTGCTCATTTTTCGGATAACTTTGTTTCGAATTAGTCATTTGACAATATAAAAACGGGGTCTAACGTCATGATTGAAAGCTGTGATCATCCCATCGCCCGACTCTACTGCTCAGACTAGGGCTCCACATGACCTCACACAAGCAAGATGGCAGCTCGCGGGGAAACGAGATATTTTAGCTTCACTTTCCCATCGAGGTAGGATGTGGTCAGTGTAGTCAGTGTGGTCTGGTCACTGATCAGATGATCTCCAGCTGGTTGTCTCACAGCATGTGTCTGGTGGTCACAGTGTTCTGCAGGAGGTGCGGGCTCTGTTCAGCCCGGAGGCGGTGGTGATGCAGCTGGGCGCTGACACCATGGCAGGAGACCCCATGTGCTGCTTCAACATGACCCCCCTCGGCCTGGGCCACTGCCTCAACTACGTGCTGGACTGGCAGCTACCCACACTGCTGCTGGGAGGAGGTAGGGTGTGTGTGTGTGTGTGTGTGTGTGTGTGTGTGTGTGTGTGTGTGTGTGTGTGTGTGTGTGTGTGATCTGTCATAGGCTACTTTGGCCATGTTCACATTACAGGCAAATCCGTTTTGCTGATGAAGTCATTAATCATCATCATCTTGATTGGTTTCCCAAATCTGATTTGGGAGTGTGTCCACACTGCCACAAATCTGATTTTCAAGTCGGATCTGTGTGTCCAGACCTAAACAGCCTATCTGCATGGGTTGCTCAGGTAACGACGTGGGCGTCAGTAAATACGTACGTAGGTGACGTGGTTTTCCTGCGCAGAAGCATTTGATGACGAGTTGCAAGTGACGTTCAAATCAGATTCGGTGGATCTGCGCGTCCGCACTGAAGTCACATCAGTCGAAAGCAGATTGGAAACTACCTCCATATGTGGTTTGGGACAAGTGACACAAATCAGACTTGGAGCATCCAGACTCATAAAACCAATCTGGATAAAGTCATTATTAGGTCACTAAAGTTCACAAATCAGACTTGGAGCGTCCAGACTCATAAAACCAATCTGGATAAAGTCATTATTAGATTACTAAAGTTCACAAGATATAAGCTTGCAGTGCAGCCCGGCACAAAGGCTGATGTCACGGAGACTGAGGACACACCTCCCTGTGACAGACCAACTGCTGGCACCTCAGGTCGTCACGGGGGTCCCAGACAAAAAAAACACGATTTCAGACGGAAGCCCGTCTTTATTGTCACACGGACACTACAACACATGCATGCGGCCACAACACACACTCATGCTGACGGTGGCCGGTGAAATATGTCCTCTGTATTTGACCCATCCAGGCTTGTCCTTTCCTCCAGGGGGCAGGCCAGGAGCAGTGGTCGCTTTTTCTTTCCAGCGCCCGGGGACCATCATTGGACCATCATTGGAACCAACTTCAGATGTTGTCGTCACTGGTCGGATGACGATCTTCTGCATGTTTTTAGTGGGGGGTTATGTACGGAGGAACCCCCTTGGGGGTACGGGGAGAACATGCAAACTCCACACAGAAAGGCCCTTTTGACGAGATAGCCCACCTGGGCACTAGGCACTGAAGATATGGGGGGGTCACAACCCAGGACCTTCTAGCTGTGAGGCGACAGCGCTACCGACTGCGCCACCGTACCCCACAAGTTGCGTGTGAAGCACCAGATGGCGAAGCTCACTTATGACAGGTCAGCTAAGGACCTGCCTGAGCTGAACGTCGGCCAGCCCATCAGGATGAAGCTGCTCCCCGGGGACAGGACGGGCCGATGGAGAAAAGGTGTGTGTCTGCAGCAGGCGGGCCCCAGGTCCTACCTCGTTGACGTTGAAGGGACTATGTACCGCCGCAACAGGGTCGATCTCAGAGCAGCAGAGACGGCCCCTCCCCAGCCGTCGAGTGCAGCCCCCAGAGCAGCCCAGTGATGCGCTTGCAGCAGAGGGGCAGCAGAGGAATGAGGACAGCGCCGTAGAGGACGACACCAGTCACGGGGGGGCGGACCATCCATCACGCCCTCTCACACAGACTGTTGTCACACCATGTCGAGAGGAGCAGAGCCGTGCCTACTCGCAGAGTGGGAGGCTGATTATTAAGCCTCGAGACAGACTAGATCAGGGGTGCCCACACTTTTTCAGCTTGGGAGCTACTTTTAAAATGACCAAGTCAAAGTGATCTACCAAACATATTTATTTATATATATATACACTGAGTGTGGAACAGTGGAAAAACTGTGGAAAAACTGTGGAAACAGTGGAAAAACAGTGGAAAAACAGTGACAACAGTGGAAAAACAGTAAAAAAAAATAAAAAAATAAAAAAAAAAATTTTTTTTTCTTCCCCAATGCCACGCGATCGACCACACTACCTTCGCGATCGACCGGTCGATCGCGATCGACGTATTGGGCACCCCTGGACTAGATCTTTAAGTTGTGATTAGGGATGCACGATAATTATCGGACCGATAAATTATCGGCCAATATGGCCATTTGCGTTATTATTTATTATTCCGATAATGGCCTTTTTCCGATAAATTATCCGATAATAATCCTGCTTTATTTTTTGCCTCGGAAGCGGAGCTTTTGTTGTCGCACATTCGTGACATCACAGCTGCGACGCAAACATGGCTGCTGCCAGTATGCTGCAGTTTCAGAATTATCAAGCTACTGTAATTTGCAATCCATGTCCCACACAGGTTCCGAGAGGAGGGGAAACCAATAAGCTGGCATTACGTTAAACCAAAGCTGGCGATGATGCAGCGGATATGTTTGTTGTTATTGTTAGCGAGTTTTGTTAGCATTAGCTCGTCGTGCGGCCTACCCTGCAGACTCGTCCGCTTGGCAGACAAAATGCTTGTGACATTTACAGTCTGTGGCTTGTGATCAAACAGCCCCGCAAAAGCACTTAATACACAGAGCTGGCGTAAACTTATAGAACAGGGGTGCCCAATACGTCGATCGCGATCGACCGGTCGATCGCGAAGGTAGTGTGGTCGATCGCGTGGCATTGGGGAAGAAATTTTTTTTTTTTTTTTTTTTTTTTTTTTTTTTTTTACTGTTTTTCCACTGTTGTCACTGTTTTTCCACTGTTTTTCCACTGTTTCCACAGTTTTTCCACTGTTTTTCCACTGTTCCACACTCAGTGTATATATATATAAATAAATATGTTTGGTAGATCACTTTGACTTGGTCATTTTAAAAGTAGCTCCCAAGCTGAAAAAGTGTGGGCACCCCTGTTATAGAAACTAATGGAAACCCCTTTACCCGAAATTAAACATCCAGGGATTGTGTATTTAACTCGCAACCACTCGCTAACGTTAAGCTAACCGCGCTAGTTAGCGTTAGCTGCTGGACCATAGTGCTGGACAGAGCCATCTAACAGCCAATAATGAAAACAAAGGCGCAGTCGCGCGCACATTAGGCTACATAAAAAGCATCAGTCAGTCAACATAGGGTTCTTTTCTTTAATCTGGTGGCAGCATTTTTCAGTAAAAAGTGAAACGACACAGATGGTTTATATAGTGCCTGCCCCATTCATTGGGTCCAGGCTACAACTCACTGAGAACTGGAACCCATGCAAAATTTTAACAGATCAGTATGACAAGTCTAAATTACTATGCCTTTTGTCATTGTGTTTTATCTGCAGACTAAGCAGCTTGGCTTTCCGTTATATAAAAGCCTTTATTTTTGTATTGACTATAATTGAGTGATACACTTTATTAAAACAATCATATTATATCAGAAGTTTTCTTCGTTTTGCGTTCACAGTGATGTCAGTTAGATTTGGTTAGGTCAGAACTATGCTCACTACATCCATACATCTACCCTAACCCTTTTTTAACCCCAGGTGTGCATAAAATACAGGTTAAAAACTAAAAATATATATATATATATTTTTTTTTATATAATAATTATCGGTTATATCGTATCGGTTATCGGCCAAGAAGAATATATTTATCGGTTATCGTATCGGCTCTAAAAATCCATATCGTGCATCCCTAGTTGTGATTGACTGGTTGTTCACACAAAAAAAAAAAAAAAAGAGAAAATCAAAGTCTATGTTACAATGTGAAATTTGTTGTGCTTTCATGACATTTATTATGCAGTTGGTTAAAATAACTCCATGCACAGTTCCATAATCAGAATACTGGTTAAATTTAATCTCTGTAAGATTTTACATTTGGGCTTATTGAGATCCTGTTCATGAAGCTACCAGTCCAGTCAATGGGTTTGTTAATCTTGTTACAGAAAGGGAGATGTTACAGGGCGTCTTGTAATAGCTGGTTAGTCAACAGCGCCACCCTGTGATCAGTTCTAGTATCAGAGTTTAGCACCGGAAGTGCCCTGTGATTATGCCGGCTGTCAGTAAACACTTGGAGCTTGAGTCACAACTGACTAGCGTCGTTATTCACCATCATACAACACTAACCTCCCCCAGACCCTAACCCTAAACCTAACCTCTCCCACCCCACCCCCCACGCCTAAACCTAACCTCCCCCAGACCCTAAACCTAACCTCTCCCACCCCCCACGCCTAAACCTAACCTCCCCCAGACCCTAACCCTAAACCTAACCTCTCCCACCTCCCACGCCTAAACCTAACCTCCCCCAGACCCTAACCTCTCCCACCCCCCACGCCTAAACCTAACCTCCCCCAGACCCTGACCCTAAACCATGCTGCCTGAGATAAACAGGTCACGTGACCAGCTTGAGAGGAAAATCCACTCTGAAATGACATTACAACGGCGCTCCCAATTCACGAACGGTCCAGTGTGCTTGAGTGTAAAGCAGTGGTTCTCAACTGGTCTAGGCTCACGACCCACATTGTTTCTAGTTATTAAGTTGTGACCCAAATGTCAGATTCCTCAATGCCTATATGCTTTTTAAACAAGTTTAAACAGGTGATGCTCACAGCAAGCAGGCCATGTTTGGTACCAATGGATGACTTAGGCCTTCTAGTTAGAGGATACCAGTATCTTCACTCTGGCTTTAAAAGTGAGCTCACTACATTAGAAAACTGCAAAAAAAAACTTCTCTGCGACCCACTTTTGGGTCCCAACCCATCAGTTTGAAGGATGCAGTTTGAAAGTCAGCTCTCTTTGAGATCAAAGCTTCCTGTGTTCGCCAATTGTACGTGCAAAAGGGAACGTTTGCAGCCACTGTGTTCAAGACAGGCAGTGTGTGGTTTGTGATTTGAAAACCTGGTACCTGCTCTCATGCAAATTGTTTCACCAGAGAGGATAAAGAGAAGGCAGAGAAATACTTAATCATCACTTAATCAATCAATCAATCAATCAATCAATCAATCAATCTTCACCCACAGGGCCCTTGAAAAAGTCGTAGCCCCGGGGCCGGGGGCCCATGGCTACTTTAATCCGGTCCTGTTTGGAATGTCTGTGCCTTATAAGATAATTGTGCTGCATGTTTACTGAGGAGATCCTGTAAGTACTAGATGTAGATTTGAGAGGATAATTAAGCCCTGTGATACATGCTTCAGCTGGACATCCCAGTTCAAGCCCCTCTGTCTGTCTTTGGAGGTGCTGCTGTAGCTGAGCTTGACCTCTGACCTCATTGAGGATGGGGCAAGAGAGAAGAGAACTTCCTTCAGGGATCAATACAGTGATACAGATACATATGTTGAATACATGTCTCTCTTAATGCTGTTCTTATTGATATGTTAAGTAGTAAATATATATTTACTATTTTGCTGTGTCCTTTTACTATTTTGCTGCTGCATTGACTCAATTTCTTCATAGGGGTCAGATCAAATGTCAAGATATACACAAAAAAAAAATAAAGTGCTCCATTAAATGTTAAATGGCTGTTAGATACAGCATGTGTTTTCAACCTGCTCAGTGTACCCCTGGCTCTTAAGTATTGTAAGTGTATGCGTGTGTATGTATAAAAAAAATAAAAAATTATGTTTACCAAAGATCTACACTTAACTGTATCAGATAGAGAGAGAAAAACTCGTGAAATTTGCCCAAATGAAATAATCTCATCAGCTATAGACTACATTTTTCACTTGATAGAATTGTATGGTAAATGTTGCATCATAATACAGTGTTAACAAAGTGAAAGTCTGTGCAAACGACTATGACTGTCACTTTAATGCGTTTTACTTTACCTTCAGTAACTTTCATGGACACTCAGGTTATTCTTTGATCAGTATGTATTATGTACTTAATAAATACTTGATAACATTATTTGCTCTCGTTCCTGTTGAAAAAAAATGCTTCATAAAATTAATATTTCACCACTGTTTCATCTTTAATACACACCCTTGTTCTCTCTGCTGGTGCATTCAAACAAGCCAAGGTAAAACAGACATTTCCTTTTGCTGATTAGAATCACACAGACATGGTTTTATTCATTTTCAACATACAATCATGGATTCACCTCATCAGTTACTCTGCATACACAAAACATATGGAGAAACTACCCCAAAAAATCTACACGGTTTACAAGTACATGATGAATATACAATAAAACAAGGACAGCAATCCATTATAAACCACTCTCATAATGTAAGCACAGCGCTCAACACAACAACATGGTCGATTTGAATGGAAAGAAGCTACATGCCTTTGGTGGGAATGTCTGATGAAGGAGTCCCTGTCTGCAGTCTCTTTGACAGTCTATGGTCCTGCATGGGAACAGATGAGCTCTGAAGTCATGATCAGTCTCTTTGACAGTCTATGGTCCTGATCCTGCACAGCAACACATGAGCTCTGAAGTCGAGGCTACAGGCAGGTACTTTTCCACTGGGTGGACAGTGTGGACAGGTGAGCTGATGAAGTCTATATTGCACAGGTGTCACAGGTTTGCAATATGCTTGGGTGATGGGGAGATCACACAGGTTTTTACCGCATATCAGGATTGTTGCAATAGATTCAGGTTACTGTATGCTTAATAGTTAACAGAATAGTAGGGGTGTCACGATACACTCAGTTCACGATACGATACGTATCACGATACTGGGTTCACGATAACGATACGATACGATTTTAACAATATTTTTTTAAACTTGAATAATGACAATATATGACTGGAAAAGTAGCATTTTATTTGAAATGCACAAATACAAAACATGCTGTTGTGGGAAATTGTTATTACAATAACAACTAGAAAAAACATGAGATTGGAGATAAGGCTTATCTTGAAATAGAATGAGTTACACCGTCACTTAGATTTACTTTGAACTAAAAGGTTTCTCAGCAGTATAAATTCTCATTATGCATCTTCAGTTTTTCTTCAAACTCAAACAACAAGACTTTTCTTAGTCTATTTTTTATGCATCTTCAGTTTTTCCTGTCAAGTAAACAGTTTTGCCAGAAACTCAATTGAATGGTTTCTCTCCTGTATAACTTCTCATGTGTCAGAGACTTGTTCAACTGAACTACTTTCCACACATTGAACTTCAACAAACAAAGACGTTTCTTTGTCTATTTTTGAAAAAAAAAAAAAAAAAAAATTGTGATATGAGATTTCATCTCAACGATACATATCGTGACGTTTTACTATCGCGAAATTTCGTGGGACGATATATTGTGACACCCCTACAGAATAGTTTTGCTGCCTGTAGTGTAAACATCATTAAATGGGATCCTCTCACCCAAACTGTAAACACCGCCTGGACATCAATGTTTTGAAGCGCGTTAAAAAAACACCTCTCCTACACCCAGCTGAGTGACTACATGTTGGACCCATGAACGTCACTACAACCATCATCATCCACTGTATGTGCTGCTGATCATTACTTCAGTGCCCAGCTGGTGCTGTATCTCCTGCAGCAGAGACATCATGACACCCAGCGGTAGAAAACGATCACTGCAACAAACAACTTACAGTAGGAATGCACACAGCAGACCTTCCACCTTATAACTGTTCTTCTGCTATATAACACAGCCATGCCTTTTACACACTTCAGAAAGAGTTTATTCACAATTTAAAGCAAATGATGTGTCAACCTAACCCAAGTAGGATCATGCATCAAAAGTGACTTGTACAATCTGCTCTATTTGAATATAAGCTTAAAATACTTTAAAGGGCTGATGTACTGAAAACAAAGCTGATTTATGAACTCACCTTATACATTGTCTTTGTTTTTAGCATATCTTTCACATCACTTTTGGATTATGTTTTCCTCTTGTTTATTTACCCCCTAATGTCTGTCAATTTTATTACCAAAATTGTTTGTATTAATCTCCCTTCATGTGTCTTGCTGAAATGTTGCACCCTTGCTGTCTCCTTATCTTATGTTTTTGAAAAATCTAGGTTCGTTAGTCTGTTAATTATTTGCTAATGCTGGCAGGAAACACTTAATAAACATATTGCTATGATGAAAGATTGACAAAATAGGCCAACAGATTAGTTATTAGCACCTTGACTGTGTGTGCCTGAATTCTAATTCTGACAGAAAGCAAGCTTCATGTTTTACAGCATCATCACAGACATTCCCATCAAAAGCTTTGCAGCAACATGTTGTAAACATCAGCAGTGTGCTAACAATGTGAGAGCTTAATGGATTGTTATAAACTGTACTTATTCTATTGTATACTCATGTTATCTCCATTACTACAGTATACTATAGTTGTGTTGTGTGTATGTAGAGTAACAGATTTGAGGTGAATCAATCAAATGAGGAAAGAGGAAGAGGAAAAGTCTGTTTTACCTTGTGTTGTTGTTTGAATGCACCAGAGAAAATAAGGGTGTGTATTAAAGATGAAACAGTGGCGCACAATTATGTTATAAGGCACAGACGTTCCAAATTAGCTGATAATATCTAATCTACATTCATCTGTTGGATGTTGAACCTGAGAAACGACTGCTCACACTGTAGCTCCAAATGTCAGTGAGAGGCAGCCTGATTTGAACTTGTCCAGAAAAGACAAGTGAATCTACAGCTAGATGGGATGGGACACTCTTCTCTATTGCAGGCTGCAGGCCCACTTGATGATTTGGGATGTAAAGAACAGTGATTATTTTTAATAACACCATACCTACATACCATACAACATACCAAGTGTAGGTTTAAATCATCTCATAAATGCCATTTGAGCAGATCTTTTAATGACATTCATTGAGTGCAGGAGACTAATTATTGATCGAAAGTGCCATTTCCATGATGAGAACCTTCACCTACTCTTCTAGTTCAGGGGTTCCCAACCTTTTCCGACCAAGTACCACTAACGTACCAAACCAAACTTCCAAGGGACCACTCCCACTGCGTATACCAACCCCCCCCCCACCCATAAAATTGGCTCATGCAATAGCAGCAGAAAGGCTAAATAACAATATAAGGCTATACTAGCTGGTTACACACACACACACACACACACACACACACACACACACACACACACACACACACACTAACATTATGTGGTGAAAAAGAGGACAACTTTGAAAATGTTTTTTTTTTTAATTTGGAGTGTTACTTACACACACACACACACACACACCAACATTATGTGGTGAAAAAGAGGACAACTTTGAAAATGTTTTTTTTTTTAATTTGGAGTGTTATTTCGCTACCTTCCTGACAAACTAGCATGACATGGTTAGTACAAATGGATGCCTTAGGTCTTCTAGTTTCATATGATACCAGAAACTTCACTCTGGCTTTAAAACTGAGCCTAATGCAGCCTCTGAAAGTAAATGTTCAAAGTTGTGATATTTCCCAAATATCACGAATATTTCCGAAAATGGACACTGCTAAGTGTTCATATATGCTGTTGGTCATTGTCAGCAGTGCATCATCAACTGCCTAGTATGACCAAAGGTTACTATACTGAGTGCAAAAATATAAACACAGCACTTTTGAATTAGGGCTCGGCACGCAATATTACTTGCAGTGAAAATCTTGGAAGGCAGCCAGGATCCCACTAACGTTAACCCCCCCATATTTTATTTTGTAATTTTCAGAACAGAAAACAAAAATGGACTCAGACGAAAAACAAAAGCAAACAAAACATACATATACCAACATTAATGTTACAACATGGCACTACCAGCCACGTCAAGTACCAATGTGCTTATAAGAAATGTGCGTGGAATCCCAAGCAAGGGGTCCATGAGAAGTCAGCTGAGCAAGTTACTTGTCGTTCTTAACCTCATCTAAGTAGGCTAGAAATGGGTCCCAGATAATTGTGAATTTCCTAAATGAATTGGTCCTCAGGAACCGGAGTCTCTCCATACTGTATGTATAACCGAGACCATGTCCGTCAGCCAGAGCTAAAAAGAAGGTGGCGAGGGGGACTTCCACTCCTTCAGAATGAGTCTCTTGGCGATAGTCGTCGCCTGCGTCAGAGACTGTTGTACAGCCGTAGGGAGGAGCAGAGAGGATTCTGAGCAGCCGAAGATGGCGAGTTCTGCCTCCGGCTGAAGGTTATTTTATAGGCCTTAGAGTACCAGTCAAATATTTTGGCCCAAAATCGAGATAGTGAAGGACAAAACCAAAAAGCATGGGATAGACGTTACTGTACTTCTTGAAAAGACAGACAGCCTGCCCTATACGCTGCCTCTGATTGGCTTGCCCTGATATTCTTACCATAACCTTAACCAACAAGAGACACAGCCTATGCTTCCTCTGATTGGCTTGCCCTGAGATTCTTACCTTAACCTTAATCATTCCTATCGTCAAGTCTTTTACTGCTTATTTGTCTGACAAATCAAAACCCAGAAGAACCTACATTTGTTTACAACAAAAATATAACATTGAATGTATTGGGTGTCAACTTTTGCAATAAACTCAATTGTATAAGGCATATTTTTTTCTGGCATTGTGCTTTTTTGTAGGCTATTATATTTTATTTCATATATCACACACGTCATGTACTTTTTTTTTTTTTTTTTACAAAGTAGTTTGAACCAGTGGTGGAAATGGGGGGAACAGGTGGGAACAGAGTTCCCAGAGTAAACATTGAGTGAGAAAAAGAGGGGGAATGGCGTTCTTCCTCAGGTTCCCCTTAAAAATGGCTTGCAATGCAGTGGAGGGCAGAGCAGTAGAGAGCAGAGCAGAGCAGTGGACATCAGAGCAGAGCAGTGGAGAGCAGAGCAGTGGAGAGCAGAGCAGTGGAGAGCAGAGCAGAGCAGTGGAGAGAAGAGCAGTAGAGAACAGAGGAGTGGACGTTTAGTGAGCTTTGCGGTTAAAGGGCCATAGCTAGGGATAGGAAGGTGGTAGAGGTAGAGAGTCTGGATTCGAGGGGTGGGTGGGCACTTGTTATGTACATCTAATTGTAATGCGTAAAAGTAATAAGAAAAACAGTCAAGCATTCATCTCTTGATTTGAACAGAAATAATACATCGCATTACAATCAACTGCACAACACAGTCTGCATCAGCTAAGACTTTTTAAAATGAATAAGTAGCATTTATCAATACTTGAAGGAATGAGCAGCATTTGTGAATTGTTTTTTTTTAGAAGAGCGTTTAGTTCAAGAACGGTCCAGGTGTAAATCATAAGTTAATAATGGACATGAATGGTAGTATATGTGGGGACATAATCCAAACCACTTTTTATAATGCTATTGACTTGGACATTGCCAAGGACTGCATGTAGTGCAAAATGTATTATGAGCCCATGAGATCATATAATACAACGATCTTGATTACATAGACTACGAGGGCAAACTATTTCATTGCACTGCTATAAGCTATATTTGGGGGGGGTGGGGGCTCATTTACGGCTACCTATACTTGTCAATCAATGGTTGCTTCATTTTAATGATTAGCTTCCTATCAACAGGACATCTTGTCCTCTGTCAGTGAGTCATACCAATTGATATCAAAGGTTGTCTTTATAGTTGACACCTGTTCTTTTCAGACAGTTGATGTCATATAACGGGCAATAAGCTGTATCTAGTGGACAATTGCCATCTTCGTAAGTGTACCTAATACCCTCATGTCTCCATGTCTCCGGAGCGGGGGGAGTGGGGGGGGGGGGGGGGGGGTTGTCTGGACCACGTCCGGGGGCCCCCACCCATCCTGTGGGAGCCCTAAGTAGGGTAAGTAGGGTTCCCACAGTAAAACCTGGCTGGCCATTTCCACCACTGATTTGAACTACTTTTTCTGCGTAGCTTGTAGTTTACTAAACTACATTTCTCCCAGGGTAGCTTTGCTGTATAGTTTCAACTACTTCCATTGTGAAGTAGTTGGCCTTTTTCCATTCTAGTACATAAACTTCCACTGCTACGCCGACGACACCCAGATCTACTTCAGCACTAAATCCCTTCAGAACCCACACCTCTCCCATATCAACTCCTGCCTGTTTGCAATAAAAGTCTGGATGCAACACAACTTCCTTCAACTAAACAGCAATAAAACTGAACTCCTCATCGGCTCCAAATCCATCCTCAGCAAACTCAACAACACCTCACTCACCATCGACGGCACCATCGTTTCCCCATCGTTTCCCCATCTCCTCAGGCATGCTACCTTGGTGTAATCTTTGACCCCACCCTCTCCCTTGAGCCCCACATCCGCCATATTGTCAAAACCTCTTTCTAGCATCTCCGCAACATTGCCAAGATCCGGTCCTCCCTCTCACACCCTGCTGCTGAAACATTCATTCATGCCTTCATCTCCTTCCGTCTGGACTACTACAACTCACTCCTCTATGGCACCAACACCACCCTCATCAATAGACTCCAACGGATCCAAAACGCAGCCGCCGTCTCCTCACCCACACCAAATCCTAGCACCACATCACCCCAGTCCTTCAACAACTCCACTGGCTTCCCATCTCCTCCCGGATCACCTACAAAATCCTTGTCATCACATACAAAGCTCTCCACCAACTCCCCCCCCATATCTCACCAAGCTCCTCTCCCCCTAGCAACCCTCCCGTTCCCTCTGATCCACCCCTGCCGGCCTTCTCTCCACCCCCAAATCCAACCTCCGCAGTTTCGGCGACAGAGCCTTCTCCAGGGCAGCTCCCCAAGCTCTGGAACTCTCTCCCCCCGGACATTAGAGAATCAGACTCCCTCACTGTCTTCCAATCCCGTCTCAAAACCCATCTCTTCTCCTTTGCCTTCTCCTAGCTCCCCCTGACTATCCCTGTGTGCCTGTTTGTCCATTGTCTGTTGCACTTACGTCGTCCTCGCCCCTTTGGTGTTTCTTTTTGTAAAGCGTCTTTGAGTCCTTGAAAAGCGCTATAGAAAACCCATGTTTATTATTATTATTATTACTGTGATTATAGAGAAACCAAACACAAGCACTTTTGTGGAATTTACATTTTACACGTGCATACATTTTCCTTTGGTAATGTTGCATGTGGCCATGGACAGTGCATATACTTCACCCATGGTATGTATCATGTTGCACATTCATGTGTTTACATTACCTTCTGTATATTTGTGCTGTTTCTTAATTGATCTCCTCTGCTCCTCCTTGCCTCAGGCTGAAACACCTGCAGCCAATGAGCGAATTGCTGCTGCAGCTCTGTCTGGAGGTATAAGCTGGCTTGCTGCTGGCACACAGGTAGTCTTCACCTGAATCCAGCCGAGCAGCACCTGCAGTTTTGGTTTGGTACTATTTGCCCATTTCTTTTCTTTATTAGGTCCTGGCACAATAGGTGCCAGGCTTTATTGTTTTAGTTTAACCTGGCAGTTTTGGTAGTTATGTTCTCGTTCTTAGTTTTAGATTAGTTTATTCTAAATTATTATTTTAATGTTTTCAATTGTTAGTTTAAGGAGAGGGGCTGGCTTCGACGGCCCTATATGGGCCAGCCCAGACCCTTCTCCCCTTTGCTTATTTTGGCCAAACTGTCAGGTTATTTTGTTTTATGGTTTTGGGCACTTTTTCTTAAATATTTGGGGGAAGGAAAAATAAAAACCCAATTATTTTGATTATTGTGTGGCGTCCTTTTTATGTTGTGTTCTCCACTTGAGCCTTGTTTTATTTATGTATGTGGAGGCCGTAACAGGTAATGATTAAAGGTCCCATTCCGTGCAAAAGCTGTTTTTACTTGTAAATGCATATATACTGCTGTCATCCCTCCCTGTAATGAGTGGTCACAAGCTCAGAACACACAGTTGGATTTGTCCCTATCCAGCTTCCCCCTGCAGCCTCCTTCAAGCCACGCCCCTTACACTCTGTTCCCCCAGACCGGTTAATGTTACGTCACGCGGGTCCTTAAGCATACTGCGCGCGGTCTCTCTCACACCTGCACCATTTTGTCTATAGCCACAAAATTAACACAAAATTAACACTTCTAGCTGGAGCGACGCCAACTGTACGTGATCCAGCAACTGCGGAGGTGCATTCGGTAAGTCTAGGCATTTTGAGATGTCCTCTTTAGCGTAGCGATAGCTCGCAACCTAGCATGCTGGTCCACAGACGCTAATCTGATTGGCCGCTGGGAGCCTGGGGCGGGCTCTCCCTCAGTGGCCAATGGGAACTGTTAGTTCTGAATATATTATAGAAACAGACCATTCTAGGGAAGCGACGAGATGAGGAAGTGAGAACTCCGTCACAACAAACGGGATTGCTATATTTTCGACAAATTAATCCAGAATCATGTTTTATGGACCAGAGACACACGTTTTTAAGAGGTTACAGCTGCACGAATTGGGACCTTTAAGAAACATGCATTTCAAATTTACTTTTATCTAATACAAAATTTCTCTTAACAGTTTAGGAGTATATTTAGTATTTTTTTATTAAATATTCTCACAAAGTTACTTTTTCACTGAGAAATTAATTACAATTAAATTTGACCCTGTTGGTCATGTCTGCTAATACTGGGAGTGTTTGTGAATCTGTTCTAATATACATTGGGAAGTAGCCTACGAGGGTGCTCCCTCGTTTTGTACATTTGTTCAAACAAATTACTACCCACCACTCCTACATACAGTATGACTATTTACTGTAATAACTGATATTCTAACAGTGGTGAGGACAAAACATGGATCCTGTCTCACTGAGTAGAATTAGAGTTTGGATAACTGGGTGAAACCTTGAAAAACTTTGATTATCCATCTAACTCAGTAGGCAATCCAGCTTCGTGAGACAGGTTGTGCTTCCAATCAGAAGAGATATTTCCAAGTGCATATTGTGAAAAGTCGAAAGGATCAATTGTGGGTCAATTCAAAAACAAAATAAGGGTATTAATTAGAGCGAAAACTGGGCTTTATTTGTTGGTGTAATGGCAAGCACACTTCTACATAAATTAATATTTAGGATACCAGACCATTCAGCCCATAGACAGCCATGGTAACAAGATATTATAATGTGTCTGATTTATTGATGATTATGCAAGACCATACATTTTTGGATGCTGACAAAATTGTTGCGCTAAAGTAAATTTGTCATGCTTCTCAATTTTACTGATCAGATTTACTGATATTGACATACACGTTACACGTGATTACATGGACATCACTATGACAACTGCGCACACTACAATGGGGTACATGTATAAGAATCAACTTTATAGTTTTTTTTCTATCCACAGAACAACATGATAAACACTAGAGACATTTACATACATTGCATAATTATGTTTATTAGCTTATTGTGTCATTTTGAAACCACATCGGATTGTGGATTGGAGGAATAAGGAGAAATTCAATCACCATTAAATTCTGGGCAGTTTGTGATAACTGCTCGGAGCCAAATTGCATGTACAACAAATCATAAAGCAAACACAAAATGATAATTAAAAGTGGCAGCCATGTCTGCATAAACTTGATCCTATTCCCTTTGGATGTATGCTCTGATCAGATATATACAACCAATCAATAAAAATAACATGCCCAAAATAAAAACTATATCATTAAAAGCTGAGGTAACAATGCTTGCTATACAGTATAGAGATGGAACAAGCTACTTTACCAATTATCACAGTAAAGCTTTGGTACAGTATGTGTGAGCCACATAACCTTGATCTTGATGTTGTTATTGTTCTCATGGACACCAAATAAAGGGGTATAAGCCAAGCAAAAAACACAAACACAAATGTTTAGTCATCACAGAGTGGTAGGCCTACACCAGAGGTCAACATATAGACTAGCGGTGTCAAACTCATTTTAGTTCTCAAGTGGGCCAGACAAAGAAAATCAATGCATAAATAACACCTCCAGTATTTTAGTATAAAGATTAGGCCTACAGGTACATTTTAAGAACACATTTTCACATAAGGTTATCTCAGCTACTATCAAGTCTACTGTCTGTAACTGCATTACAATATATAATAATGCAAATATTATATATTGCAATTCTCTATATTCAAGGGAATTGAAAATTGTTTACCGTTTATTTGGTAATGAATACAGAAAACATGAATAGGCTACTCAATATTGTAACTTAACCTGGTTCCTCTTATAGCCTTCACAAGTGCATCAATATTAGGTGTCAAATCCTGAGCTTGGAAAATTGGAATGGACTCCTCAGTGCAATTTTCACACTTTGCAAAGTCATTCTTTGGGCTGGACTGGACCCTTTTGTGGGCTAGTTCTGGCCCCCGGGCCGTATGCTTGACACCCCTGATGACACACATCTGTCATAGGCCATTAGAGTTGGAAGAAACAAAAGCAAAGTGAGAGCAAAGACACTGACTATGGAGGCTAGTTTGTTGTGCCATTTAACCCTCACAGGGTAACTGACACATTACAGAGATGGGGACTTGGACTTGCAACTTGGAATTCAGTCACACTTAAGTCGCTCACACACAGTGACTTGAGACTCGACTTGGACTTGAAGTTTGAGACTTGTGAACAATCTTTATTTGTGTGCGCGTGTGTGTGTGTGTGTGTGCATGGCCGTAACTAGCTATGAGGACGGGGAGGTCCGGACCTCCCCTAATATTTCAGAGGAAAAAAAAAAAAAAAAAAAAAAAAAAAATTATAAAACAATCTGCATGGAAAAGCATGAAAAACACGGGATCGCTTTTATTTTGAAACGAAAGGCAGGTCAGGCAGGAAGTCATCTGACGACGCGTCCGCGGTAACTTGATTCCGAGAGAGCAGCAGCATGGTGGTGAGTGATGACTGTCTGTCTGCCTGGCGAGATAATTGAAGGTGAGCGAGCTGCGAGACAGTGAGCGAAGTGAACGACAGACAGTGAGTGACACTGACAGATTTTTTAGCAACAACCAAGAAAGTAAGTGTCTAGTCTGTCTCTTAAGTAATGTTACCTGTGTGACACGTTGGGATGCTACTGGCTAATCATGCATGATGCCAATTGCCAAGCTCCCGAAGTCAGGTATGCAGGTGGCTATATGCATGGTTTCAGTTTCATGACCCAATAAGTAACAAAAAGAGGTGGTGTAAAGTTAAAAACAACATAATATATTTTATTTTATTTTTCAATCGTTCCTATCAGGAATAAATAAATGTCCCTCTGTATGTTTTTTTTAATTATCGATGATGACTTTGTGTGTTGTGTACGGCTTGGGTTGTGTACCTGTGTTTGTAGGTGTCATTTTGATATGAATTTGGCTAAAACAGTTTGTGTTTGTTAGTTACAATTATGTTGACAGGAGAGCTGAGCAGGTGGTGACATGAAAGAGAATATACTGAATAATGACATCACAACAGTATAATCCTAATGTTGATTTAAAATGATATATTACTCTAAATATGGCTAAAAAAGGGGGAAAAAAACCCTCAAATTTTTTCCGGCGGCGCCCTTGCGGGCGCCACCGAATGCGCCTCCCCTTGCTGGACCTCCCCTATTTCGGAACCCTGGTTACGGCCCTGTGTGTGTGTGTGTGTATGTGTGTGTGTTTGTGTGTGTGTGTGTGTGTGTGTGTGTGTGTGTGTGTGCGTGTGCGTGCGTGTGTGTGTGTGTGTGTGTGTGTGTGCGTGCGTGCGTGCGTGTGTGTGTGTGTGTGTGTGTGTGTGCATTAACATTAAAGGGGGAACTAAGCCCCCAGAATCTTGCAGGGCCCCCAGAATTCTGGCAGACCTGCATCTACTTAGGATTTTAGAAAAATGCAAATCACGAGTCTCAACGTGGCGTCGCCCAGTTGAGTGGGGCTTATGGCTCATTTCCACCACATTTAACAGCCCTGCACAGCTCGTCCCCACTCGGCTCTAATCGTTTCGGCTCGATGGACGTTTTGCTTCCACCGCGGATCATCTGCCCCCACCCACCCCCGCCCCCGCATATCTGTCCTTCGCTTATAGCCGAAGTAGGCTATAACATAACGTTACAATTAAATCCATCCACAGAACTTTTAAACTGTTTATGAAATACTGGTGCCTCTAAATGACCTACAGTGTACATGGGCGAATGTGACAATCGGCCAGGAGAATGGATATCACTTTGTAGTTAGTCAAACTCAGGCATGCGCTGCGCTGCGCGCGGACGGAAGAGGCGCAACAGAGTGAAGCCTGCCCTGTACCCCACGGCCTCTCACCAGGCAAGACCGCGGCTTCACCAAACACCCGCTACGGCCTAGCGGAGCGCTGCAGCTCAACTAACTACAGGAGCTTGCTGAGCAGCAGACTTTTTTCACTCTGAAAACAATTGAAACCACCGCCACGACTTTATTTCACCAGAGGCGAATGCAGCAACACAAAATACTGATGGAAATAACATAACAGAAGAGAAGGTAAGCCCACTAAACTGGTATGCAGCGCATTGACAGTCAGTAGATAGAGTAAACACGATTCTGCCTGGCCAATCAGTCGTCTACAATGTTTTCACGTCACCGTATGAACCCGGGTTCACAGAATAGAACCTCGACGAAGCAGGTACGAAAAGTAGCACGACTCGACCCCAATACAACCCGGGCTGGGACAGTTTAAACCGGTGGGATGAGACAATTTATCGAGTCGAGCGGAGCGGGATCGCGCTACTACCTGCGGTGGAAATGAGCCATTAGACTGACTCTGGTTTCATCGGAACTGAAGATTAGCCAGGTGGCAGACCCCCAACTGCAAAAGTGGGTTTAAACCCCTAGAGAGCACTCTTGCTGCATGAAAATTATACGGTGTGTAGAACTGTGTAGAGAAAGAACAGTTAACTTTCAAATGTGGAGATTTTGACCAGAAAACCCTATGTATTGGTTTAAAGCTTTAAAAATGTGTTTTAGGGTTTAGTTACTCTTTAAGGAAATGTCTAATAATGTAATCTAATCAATGCTGATACTGTATATGCAATAAAGTAGTGAGGATAATACAGTACATCAGGGATACTCAACTTGCTTTGCCCGGGGGCCACTTTCGTGAAATGATAGAAGGCCAGGGGCCAGTTAATAAACAAACAATATACATTTTTCTATTGCGGATTGTAGGTTTTTGGGGTGTCAGCCGGAGTTTAGTCTGATAATGTTGTGCACACCGGATAGTTTGTTAGGTTAAGTTAGTTAGGTTAAGTAGGTGCCTGGGTAGCGAGCAGACGGCAGTATTTGACAATTTAGCAGCTAAATCATAGATTATTGAAAGATATTCCATATTCCAGACTGAAATGTTATAACAGAAGTGGAGTATTGGCCAGAATGGCATGAACATTTGGACACTTATTCAGCTGGTATCTTGCATGTTGCGTTCAGGTGCACTGTGGGGAAAAAAAAGAAAAAAGAAAATGCAATTCCATCGCGGGCCACACATACAGTACATTACGTCAATCAAAACCAATCAGATTCCCATCTTGCAATGGCTGTTTGCGCGAGGCATGCAATATGCTGTAATTCTCTCCATGCATAATAGAGTGTACTCACTCGTGCGAGGACAGAGAGAGCTTATTGACAGATCGTCTGTGGTGCCAACGGCCCTTCGGGTTATGAAGGTAAATAGCCTATGTCCATTGTCCAACAAGTTTTCTCAATTCATTTCCCTCTTTGCGATGTGATGAAAGTTTGGGTGGATTCGAATTGCCGACCCCCGCTTGGGAGTCCAACATGTTAACCGCAACACCAAGAGAGCCAGCTCCCTTGGCGGAGCTGGTTAACATGCCTTTATACCTGGGGAGTGAGTTTAACCAATCCACTCGCTACCACTCGGGACTCACGAGGAATCCGTGCTGATTCAACTCGGTTACACCAAGACATCAAATTATGCTGCTAAAATTGGGTATTAGCAGATAATTCAGTGAGGCAATCAACTATAACTCACTGAGAAACTTTTATCACATCGCAAAGAGGGAAATTAATTGAGAAAACTTGTTGGACAATGGACATAGTCTATTTACCTCCATAACCCGAAGGGTCGTTGGCACCACAGACGATCTGTCAATAAGCTCCCTCTGTCCTCGCACGAGTGAGTACAGTACACTCTATTACGCATGCAGAGAACAGCTTACAGCATATTGCATTCCTCGCGCAAACAGCCATTGCGAGACGGGAATCTGATTGGTTTTGATTGACGTAATGCCCAGCCTTGCCTGGCCACACCTGTGAATAATTCTGGTAGTTAAGACCGCCCAAATCCCGTTTGCGCAGGCATTTTGGGGCACAGATGATTTTGGCACAGCTCTAATTTAGAATTGCATCCCCAACATATTTCGGGGCTGTTTTAACTTAGCAATCAGGGAGGTCACGTCTACCAGACAATTATATCACTTTTAAACAGTTACATTTCTGTATAAATAATCACAAGTAAGCTCCCGTGAGGTGGGGATGCTTTTTTTTGCTGCTGGGCGGGGGAGCAAAACTCGACAGAACACCTGGCGGACGGCGCAAGGCGGACTGCTATCTTCCCATGTCTTAAGGCACGCGCAAACTGGTGCGCAAGCGCTATTAGGGGATAGCGCCTGTCGGAACATATAGCCCTAGAGGTCCTTTTCAAAACTCTTAGCGCAAAGTAATTGCGCACTGCTGACGATAGGGTAATGCCATCAATCCCACATTTTAGCGCTGAAACGCCTGCTTTCGCTTGTGGCAGCCAATGCCCAGTACAGTTATCACAGGCATGCGCTTGTGTCCGCCCCCAATTTGCATTGCGCACTGCGTTAAACGAGCGCAAACGCTAAATTAACGCTTTTGAGAAGATAGAGCCCATAGTGTTTTTACTAGATCCAGTGTTGCTAATCTGTGCTAGTATAGGTTCAAAAATCTTTTTGGCAAAGGTACCTTTTCTTACATTAGAACCTCCGAGTGGAATAGCCTAGACTTGCACATCAAATCTGCTCGCATCCTGTATATTTTAAAAAAATTAACTAGAGCATGGCTGTTGGATAAGGTGCCTCTTGTATTGCTTTTTAATTGACTTTCATTGCTATTTTTCTATTGATTGATTTGTAGTGCTTCCTTATTGACTTTTATCTGTCTATTTTCCATCTAATTCTTACCATTGTTTGATTTGTATTACTCCCTTAATGTTGTATGTTTTCGTATGTCTCGTTTTTATGAGACCAGGGACCGTGCTGGAAATAAGTGTTCGAACTTTAGCATGTTTTTATCTCTTGGATTGAATGTCTTGTATATCCATAATAAATCAAATCAAATCAAATCAAGTATCCAGCGATGACCTTGGGATCACTACTTGTGGAGTATGCATGTAACCATATGACCATTCGTGAAAACCCGTCTATTACACCATTGATGCAGATCCCATACGGTTTGAGTTTATCTACATGCCATAAAAAGTTCAGGCCTGGATTCTGATACAAACGTCGCCGATGGCGATTTACTCCGTGGGGATCCAGTATTGATTGATTGATTGATTGAATTTTATTTGACAGCTATTAAAATACAAATAGATCCAGGCCTCATTGGCCACACCATCAGTATCACATTGTCAGAGGAATTAAACACAATAAAGTCCAGGACTTATTTCCATTCCTCGCATGTCAGAAACAAAAGAAAAGAAAGTAAAACGAAAATGTTTTTCTAAAGCGGCGATCCTCAAAGTCCGGACTCCGGTCCGCATCCGGACCGAGACGCCGTCCTATCCGGACCGAGCCCTATAACCTACAAATCATTGATAACTTACATTTTCACGGAGCGTTTCTGTTTTAACCGGCACATGCTTTTATAGTATTTACTGGTACTACTGGTTTACCTGCCAGGAAGCTCACAGACCAATGCACGCGCTGTAAATCATCACACGTGATGCTACTCGGCCAATCAAATAAGCGAATCGTTTCTCTCTGTTGCTTCAAGTAGTCTGGGCACCTTCCACCCCGCTTTTTGTCATGGGGGCGTAAACCCCGGACCCAGAATTAACACCGGATGGCAATGCGCCTAACAACGTCTTTGTTGCCGTTAGCTTGACGCGGTGATGTTACCTAAACTAGAGTCTGATCAAAACAAAGCTAGCGTTACATAAAACAAAACGTTTATGCAATATGGCATCTCCGCCACCACCGCCTGACACACCGGTCAAAACGGTGAAAGAGGATTCTGATACTTGGGTCAAATTGTCAAGTTAACGTGAAAGTTGACGAGCTAGAAATGCTGCCATCCGGTCTAGGGCGGGCTCTAGGCGGGAACCAGTAGGGTGACAAAATCAATTGTGGGCGGGAGCCAGGCTCTTTCTCGCCGAGAAGAGCCTGGTGACGCGAGGTTAGCTTCAAGTGCTGCTGCGAGAGTGTGACACACACTCTATGGAAGCGCCACACATGAGCAAACACACATACACACACCAGGGCACACTCACTGCCCAACGCAACAGCATGCGAGGTTGATCGACAGACAGACAGACAGACAGACAGACAGACAGACAGACAGACAGACAGACAGACAGACAGATAGACAGACAGATAGACAGATAGATAGATAGATAGATAGATAGATAGATAGATAGATAGATAGATAGATAGATAGATAGATAGATAGATAGATAGATAGATCTAAAGAGAAAAGGTTGTTTGTTGGCTGAGAGTGTTAAATGTGAAATGGAGTGAAGAAAAGGGGAAACTTATTTATCTTAAATTAAAGCACTTCATTTTAAGATGCACATTTTTCCAAAGCACTCTGTTGTATGTTATTTTTAAATGCATTATTTTACTTGAAATGAGAAAAGATCATTTATTTATTATAATAGGCTAGTTATGTATAATTAATCCAGTTAAATATGAAAACTATAAATAAGCATTGTTGATGTTTATTTTGATTTAACAGTCAGTTGTTGACTACATACAGACATTGTACCATTAGGCTACTTCAGTGGTTCTCAAATGGGGGTCCGGGGACCCCCAGGGGTCCGTGGCACTTTGCCAGGGGGTTAGCGAAAAGTTTTCAGGAAAATAAAAATAAAACCCTTCTTTGTGCAAAAGCTTCATAGTTCAACGAAAATATTGTATGCTTTAAATCTAAAATGGTTCATGGATTATCCATGAACCATTTTAGGATTACATTATAATCTAACAAACCTATCAATTTAAAAGTCAAGCATGTTACAATTAAGCTTAGCCCAAAATCACAAATCAGAATGTGGGGGTCCCCGGTATATTTTCTATCTTGTAAGGGGTCCTTGGCTGAAAAACATTTGAGAACCTCTGGACTAACGAACCTAGATTAGGTTAGTCTGTTAATTATTTGCTAATGCTGGCAGAAATCACTTAATAAACACTATTGCTATGATGAAAGATTGACAAAATAGGCCAACAGATGAGTTATTAGCACCTTGACTGTGTGTGCCTGAATTCTAATTCTGACAGAAAGCAAGCTTCATGTTTTACAGCATCATCAGACATTCCCACCTAAAGCTTTGCTGCACCATGTTGTAAACATCAGCAGTGTGCTTACATTGTGAGAGCTTAATGGATGTTATATACTGTACTTATTCTATTGTATATTCATTTGATCTCCATTCCTACAGTATACTGTAGTCGTGTGTATGTAGACTAACTTTAAGATTTGAGGTGAATCAATCTAATCTGCAAGAGGAAAACCTTGTGTTTTACCTTGTGTTGTTGTTTGAATGCACCAGAGAAAATACAGATGTGTATTAAAAATGAAACAGTGGTAAAATATTAATTTTATTAAGCATTTTGTCTGAAAATGAGAGGAAGTAATTTTATCAAGTATTTATTAAGTACCTAATATCGAAGAATCACCTGATTGACTGAAGGTAATATAAAAGTAAAAATGTATTAAACTAACACAGACATGCTCAAAGCTTTGCACATTTCATGAATACATTTGTCCATATTTGAAATGTATACACTTAAACAATTAATTACAGTAAAGGCAGAAATTGAATAAGGAATTAAAAATCAAAAAATGTCTGTCATTAGAAGGAGTCCAATCACCAAAAAAAGTAATTTACTGTATATGTACCAAAGACTGCTATCATAAAAGTATTTGAATCTTCACATCAGCCTCTGATGTCAGCAGCCTCTAACAGCTAACTAGTGCAGCAGCACTTCAAACAGACAAATACAATGAGGCCTTATTGGTGTAAATGTGTGAAGAGGACACAAACCAGAGATTGATTAAAGCCAAAAACTATTCACAATTATTGCAAACAGGTTCAATACAGATTTCTTTATCATTTTAAATACGTCTATATTTTTGAATGTTTCCTTGGAATAACACAGACAATATGATTATATGAGCCAACAGGATGCATGACTCATACAGTACAGTAAATATATACAATGTGACCCAACATTTAAGGTTCTAAGGTGAAACCATGGCATCACCCAGGGGTGTTTAGGTCTGAAGACATTGAGAGCTGTGTGATACTGACACTCTCTGAGCCTGATGATCTGACAGAGCATGTGACTGTTATTTCTTTCTTATTTACTCCTGTATTAACCTCTGGCTCCTCCTCCTCTCCTTTGGTACAAAGTAACACAACTCATGTTCCAGATGTGTCAGTCAGCAAAAATACACCAAAGACTTTCTCACAGAGGAGAAGAGCAAAGTCCACCATCAGAAGCAAAATGATCCATATGAGACATGCTTGGACAGCTTAGAAGCAGCTGGGTTGATGTGTGTTGGGTGTTTATGACATAATTTCCCTCTGACCAAATGTTTCTAGATTTTAAGGAGGAAGACACCTCGTAACTTCTCCAGGATTATAAATGAGTACAACTTGAGCACCTCTTAGCCATTCTCTCATCACATCCAGTTTACAATGACACAGGCTTGACAGCATTGAGCCATATTGTCACAACTTTCTATCACCCCAGTAGACAAGAAGTTACTCTAGGCATGAGCTGCAACAAGTAATCGATTAATCAATTAGTCGATTGACCGAAAATGTATCTATTTTGAGAATCGGTTAATCATTTTGAGTATTTTTTAAGGACAAACAAATTCTATGATGCTTCTATGCTTATAAGGTGTGGATATTTCTGGTTTCTTTACTCCTGTAAACTGAATATCTTTGGGTTGTGGACAAAACAAGACGTTTGAGCAGGTCATCTTGGGCTTTGGGAAACACTGAACAACATTTTTCACCATTTTCTGACATTTCGTAGACCAAACAACTAATCGATTAATCAAGAAAAGAATTAACACATTACTCGATAATGAAAATAATCGTTAGTTGCTGGCTGCCCTCATGACTGAGTTTGTTGCCTCAGCATGCTCAGAGTGACTATAGAGTTCACAAAATCTGGCATCCTGGACACGTAGGCTATCATGATGTCAAAAACCCCAGATGTGCAGAAAAGCCGAGAATGTGCAACATTGCAGGACTTGTTGCTAATCTCCAGTTGGGGGCAGTAGAGAGGCATGTCTGTATCCACACCTCACACTGATCCCCTTTCTCGTTCTTCTTGTGGACATACAAAATGAGTATAATGTCTTTCAGCTCCTCTCAGCTTCTGAAGTTTTGTGAAAGAATTTCTTTCCCTATTTTGAATAAACTGCTCATCGTATCACACAGCCTGTCAGTGAGCAAGCTGGAAGGCACTATTAATCATCATCTAAAATCTACATCTAGCACTTATCTCATTGATAAACGTGCAGCACAATTATGTTATAAGGCACAGACGTTCTAAATAAGCTGATAATATCTTATCTACATTCATCTGTTGGATGTTGAACCTGAGAAACTACTGCTCACACTGTAGCTCCAAATGTCAGTGAGAGGCAGCCTGATTTGAGCTTGTCCAGAAAAGACAAGTGAATCTACAGCTAGATGGGATGGGACACTCTATCATACCTACCATACATACAACATACCAAGTTTAGGTTTAAATCATCTCATAAATGCCATTTGAGCAGATATTTTAAGACCATTCATTGAGTGCAGGAGACTAATTATTGATCGAAAGTGGCATTTCCACATGATGAAAACCTTCACCTACTCTTCTAGTTCAGCGGTTCCCAAACTTTTCCAACCAAGTAGCACTAACGTACCAAACCAAATTTCCAAAGGACCACTCCCACTGCATAGGCTATGTGGCTTTACAGAGTTGTGTATCATAAATAAAAAAAGGTAAAAACAAAAACGGGCAAAATAACCCCAGAAAAAACCCCCAAAAAAAACCAAAAAAAGGATATTTGTCTTTTTATTAGACAGTAAAACATAAAAAGGGCAGATACACACAATGCCAAGAATATTTCATTAAGTAGAAGTGGAACGCTCATGGGAGCAGGTGGACGGAAATTGAGCTTCACAGCAGGTGGATGGACAGTGAGCTTCACAGCAGGGCCTCCTCTCTCTCTCTCCTTGTCGTTGCCATGGTAACAGAAGAAAACTCCTTGGTCTTTGTACCGAGCCCCCGTCAGTGTCAGAGACAGATCTCCTTCTCTGTAGCCGTCAGCTGAGACAGAAACTCTGCCTTCAAATCCTGGACCATAGCTGACAGTCCCAGAGACAACATTCAGTTCATACACAGTCTCTCCATCCCTTTCCCACCTTAAGAACTTACTGAGGTCCTTCTCTTCACTCGTGGTAAAGGAGTGGCACCTCAGGGTGACATCTTGTCCCTCGATCACAGATTGTTCGTTGGGAAACAGAATCTCCAAACGGCAAGTGGTTAAAATACGGTCACCGCATCGGTACTCATAGTCACCCTTGTCGTTGTAAATGGTTGGGCATAAGATGAGAGAAAGATTTCCATTGTTTACGTCAATTACCGGTTTAATCCTGGCTCCATACTCCTTGTCCATATATACTCTACCATTGT
>NC_139628.1:28961960-28986960 GCF_964638095.1 Poromitra crassiceps
AATAGCAAAATCATCTCGTCACTGATGATGTCTTATGCTGCGTTCATGACAACTCGGACCACCGGAAGTTTCAACACGGAACCCTAGCTAACAATGCTAACCAGACATGCTGAATGCTGAATTTCACATAGTGCTCTAATCAGAGAGAAAAATAGATGACACAAATGCATATTAACGTTGACATTACATAATGAAGACATACAATTTTGTGTTAAAACATCAACACACGTCTTTATAATAATTCTGTGATTACAATTAACGATATAAGTCACCATTTTGATGTGGCTATGATGTCAACTCGGACAAAGCGGAGCTCTGAATGATACCCAAATTTTCGATCTGTAATTCCGACCTGGACGACCGTTCAATTAACTTTTTACAGGTAGGAAGTGAACCCATTTTTTCCGGCGGTCCGAGTTGTCATGATAGGCACTGATGTAAAGTTAAGCGACGCACGCACATCTGCGTATACATGAAGAAAAGTACATCTCCCACGACCAGACAGTATTGTTATCCAATACAACTTACATTTATTCACTCCTTCTTATGTGCATGGACTGTACAACCCATTTGTGTATAAAGCATGTATCAATGTTGTATTTCCCCTTTCCCCCAGCATTGTGAAGCCTCACATGGCGACTATTGAGGAAATGGCCAAGTTCCATACAGACGCGTACCTGGAGCATCTCCACAAGATCAGCCAGGACGGAGACAACGACGACCCCCAGTCCACCGACTTCGGCCTGGGTAAGACTCCTGAATGAATCCTACTCTGTGATGAGTTGTCTGCTTTATGCCCCACCAGTTGGCGTGAAAGCAACAAATCATTGATTACTTTATGTTAGGGATGTTCATTTTGAAAAATTTCCATAATCGAAAATCGGGGGGAAATTAACGATCAATTATCGATTATCGATCATATTAATAATAATAATAATATATATATATATATATATATATATATATATATATATATATATATATATATATATATATATATATATATTTTTACCAAATGAATGCCTATGGCAGAAAATACGAAAGTGTTCTCCTCAATGACCTCTTTATTTCAATGTGTCTCCTCTCCAACACTCTGCTGTCCCCGGCGCATGCCGGTGTGAATTCCCCATGTTTAAAACAGTTTTGTTGGCACAAAGGCCCGTGCCCAGCCAGAAAACTAGAGACTATATGAAGCTCCACCTCACATTAGTCGGCTGTGCAATGGAGTGGGGCGAGGAGGAACGAATTCCACCCAAACCTAGTCCGCAATTTTTTTTCTTTTTTTTATAATAAAAAAATCGATAAGAATTCCACATGATCGATTCCATTCCCTTAACGATCAATTATCGATTTTCAATAACTGATGAACATGTAAGTAAAATGTAAGTAAAAGTACTTGAATTTGATGTGGAAGAAGCCTGCCGCTGTGGTACGTAACCCTGAAAATAACTGTTTGCCTCAATTTCCAAGAGCAGGTAAACTGAACTAATCAGCCCTTCCTACATTTTCATGGTAACAGCTAAACTTCCTGTGGCAAGTTTCTTTTTGTGACTTATTTTTCAAACCAATCCAACAAGATTTTTTGTAATGGTTTCTGGCACTACATACATAATGTCGCAAATTAAAAGTTTTGGGCACATTGTGGAGCAATTTAGTGAAGGACAGAGCCGACAACAGAATGTGAAAAGGGCCCATTGATATATGTCACCCTACTTGTTTTCACTGCTGCTTCATGTAGAGAATCACTCGAGTGCAACAGAATGAAAATTACTAGACAGCAACAGTGCAAGTGTCGTTTAAAAATCGGAGAACATGCAAATTCTCCGATTATTTTCTTTAAAAGCTATCATTCGGGTGGCAAAATTTAAGATAATTTTTAATGCCATTTCTGTTTCACTGGCCAGCACACCTATCCTGTTTGTGATATTCATGGACAGGATTTCGAAGCGTAGTTGTGGGGGGGGGGGGGGGGGGGGGGGTTGCATCTCTGCTTAGTGCTTTTCTCGGACAATGTGGTCCTGATAGCATCAACGGTCTGGACCTTCAGCACTCACTGGATCGGTTCCCAGCCGAGTGGGAAGCAGCTGGGATGAGGATCAGCACCTGTAAATCTGAGGCCATGGTTCTCAGCAGGAAACCAGTAGATTGTCTACTACTTCTACTACTTTGACGTAGAAGTATGTTTAGGTCTTTAGGGGTAAGGTGCAAAGCTCAGTCATCCGTGAGGGAGTCTGAGTAGAGCCGCTGCTCCTTCGCGTAGAACGGAGCCAGTTGAGGTGGTTCGGCCATCTGGTAAAGATGCTACCTGGGCGCCTCCCTAGGGAGGTCGGAGGTGTTCTAGACACGTCCAGCTGGGAGGAGACCACGGGGGAAACTGAGGTCTGGGAACGCCTCGGGATCCCCCAGTCAGAGCTGGCTAATGTGGCCAGGGAAAGGGAAGTTTGGGGTCCCCTGCTGGAACTGCTACCTCCGCGACCCGATCCCGGATAAGCGATGATGAAGATGATGATGATGATGGACAGCACAGTTGAGAGAGAGAACGACAGTGAGAACTAGGAGAGAAATGCAGGTGGCCAGATTTACGGGTGCTAATTTCATACTCAGACCCTGGGAGGTGAGAAAACACTGAAGATGGAAGGGTGAGAGGAAATACCAATGATATTCATATGCAGTGTATGTTTGTTGGCAGCAGAGGGCGCTATAACACTGGAATAAAAAATCACAAAGCCTCAGCTGCCTAAAGACAGGGTTGCCACGGGTCTGGAAGTGATGGAAGTTAAAAGATAAAACAAATCAAGTTCTTGAAAGTGTTTGGATTTAAAGAGGTTCTTAAAAGTGCTTGAATTGAGCCTACCGGAACCTCGTGCGCTCCGTCATCTCTTTCATTGCTGGGACAAGCTTGATACACTTTCTTCCTATCTACAGCATCACTCTCTGTGCTGCGCTGTGCCATTGCTGGCCGCCTAGGTCTTAAGAGCATTTTATTTTTCACATCAAAAGTTCATTATTAAAGAGTTCATTCATAACAGTAATCTACAGTATGCTGACGCCAGTCAGTACTATCAAATTTCTACCCCATTTCAACCAATCATATCATGACATGACAGCTGTCAATCAATCTTCAGGCTAGGAGAAAAATCTGAGAAGGCAAAATGGCTGCCTAGTGTGCCTAGTGCGGGGGCACGGTGGCGCAGTGGTAAGCGCTGTTGCGTCACAGCTAGAAGGTCCTGGGTTCGATTCCCACCTGGGACGCCGTGGGCGCTGAGGGAGTGTGTGCCCGTCCGCATGTCCTCGAGTGCCCACCGCCCGGGTGGGGTCGTCAAAAGGGCATTTCTGTGTGGAGTTTGCATGTTCTCCCCGTGCCGTCCCCGTGGGGGTTTCCTTCATATAGGAACCCCTCACCAAAACATGCATGATCCTGTTTGCTGATGTGGTGCCTCCTCTGGTCATGAAGGGCGCCTGTTCGGAGGGAGGGGAACTCGTTGGAATAGCGTGATCCTCCCACGTGCTATGTCCTACCGGTGAAGCTTCCCCTGTCAGGTGAAAAGAAGCGGCTGGCTACTGCCCATGTCTCGGAGGAAGCATGGAGCCAGTTTCGGCTCTCCCCAGATCGGCAGAGGGGGGAGCAGCAACCAGGATAAATAAATAAAAATTTGCACTAATGGGGGATAAAAATGGAATAAAAAAATTGGGGAAAATTATTTTTACTGTGCCTAGTGCCTGTAACCTGGGCAGACTTTTTTAAGCCCATAAATATTAATATACTATTACTTGGCCAATAAGTATGTAACATACAACATAAAACAAACGGTAATGTCTTCATTTAATATAGAATGCAAAGGATGTAATTGGCTCGTTAAACTGTGTTTGTACATGGACTGTTATTGAAACGTGACCGGTAGGTTTCAGATTTGTCCAGTAAAATACATTATTTTGCGGGGCAGACTGGAGCAGTGCGGGCTTGTTCTGCCCCCAAAATCCAAAAGAGTGGCAACCCTGTAAAGAGAATAGCACTTCACTTTCAAGGTCCAGATCTGCTGTCAAATCTCTTTCTTTCTAACGAGCTTGTTCTTTATAAATTAGATGCAGCAAACTCAGTGACAACACACAGAAAAATAAGCTAGAAACCAAAATAAACTAAAGGGTATATCAAGACATATTATGAAATACAGCATAAGATAAATAAAAACACAGATGCTTTGAAGTGTAGCCTATAGGAGGAGAGAATAAAGGAATAATTAAAATGCATAAAAAGAGAATAACGATCAATTAGAACTATAAATAAAAACCCATATTACATAGACAAAAACAGAAACAAATGTAAGATAACATAACTACTAGAGATTCAGGAGACATTGAAAGAAATGGGATACATATAAGTCTTAATACTTTTTTAAGTGATCATCTGTCAGTCATATCATTTGATATCAGGGGGAAGACTGTTCCATAGTTTTGGCACAAAGGCAACAGTAGCAAGTCTTTATTAATTTTAGTCATTTTTTCTTACCTCTCGTTTCTGCCTCTCTTGGACACTGAGTGTTCCCTGACATTGTTCTTAAAAAACAACAGCATCCAACTTATTCTAGGAAAAGTCAGTAGGAAGGAAAGAAGATTTAAGGACTGTGTTCTCTGTGGACTGTGGTGTTTTGTCACTTAGCTGTGCAGGAGTGTCTCTGTATTGTTCACCTCTGTGTACTGACAGATTGAGGATGGGCTGGTTCCTGTCCAGCACCGGCCAACAGAGAGTCTCACATCATGAGTTCAATCCCAAAGTATTAGCTTAAGCTCAATCAACGTCATTGTTAAATATCTGACATTGAACACGTAGGATCCTGTCTTTAAAAATGCTAGCAATTTGTTGACAAAAGTTTGCACTGATGTTTCTACTTTTCTGGTACTGTCAGATAAAATAACACAGGTTCATTTCAAATGTATGTCTCAGAGGTGGAGAGTCATGTAACATGTTTAATACGTTGAGACTCTACTTGAGTTGTGTTCTGGTGACTTGGGACTTGACTTTGACTTGTACTTTGATGACTTGAAAAGGTTTCTAAAGTCTAGACCAAGGATCTAAGTTGTGTTCCATCACAACTCATGATGCCCGTACCAAGTTTTTATCTCATTAAAACCATATTGCATTGACAAATCTTAGATATTGACTTGGAACTTGACATTAAAGACATGGGCTTGACTTGGTAATCTAATCTACATTTAACTTTAGGACTAGAGACTTGTGCCTCAAGAATTGAGACTCACTTGAGTTGAGACTCGAGCAAAGTTGACTTGGTCCCACCTTTGCTAACAGCACAGAATGTAGCCACGTCAATTGCATTCTGTTGAGACAAACAAGTTACATTTAGAAACAAAATCAGATGTTCATAGCCACTGTTACCCAATATGGCCGCCACCACCTGGAATACATCAGATCGGCAATTAGGTCCTGAAAACACAAGCCTCTCCCCGTCGACTTCAATGTAAAATAGCACTACCCCCCAAAAAATTATAGAAAAATAACTGAATCAATCTCGTTTATTAATGACCCCAAAACACCATGACATGATAATATATTACAACTCGTCTGGCCATAGAATGGGCAAGATACACCGGAAATATTACATTGACCCATCTAAAATCATGTGACTCATGTCACATATTTACATTACAGCCCTGAGCCAAGTAGCCTACAACGATGCTGGGCTCCTCTACAACAGCATTTAATGTCGGAAGACTAAATTAGCAACAGGCGGACACCGGAACTAGGTCAGAGACGGGTCATGAGTCACATGATTTTAGATGGGTCAAAGTAATATTTCCGGTGTATCTTGCCCATTCTATGGCCAGGCGAGTTGTAATATATTGTCATGTCATGGTGTTTTGGGGTCATTAATAAACGAGATTGATTCTGTTATTTTTCTATATATTTTTTTGGTAGTGCTATTTTACATTGAGGTCAACAGCAACAGGGAGAGGCTTGTGTTTCCCCCCTAAAAGGGGGCGGGAACATGTGCCGCCAGCAGCCGCCTACAAAATGACGTATTGCCGATCTGGTGTATCCCTCTACACCAAAGTATTTTTCTTACTCATCAGAGCCCTGAATCAACATGATTCTCCAACAACCTTGCTGTCCTAGTCATGTCATCTGTATGCTTCACTCAGGGCAGCAATGAGCTTTTGCTGAGTTGAACCTGTTTCAACCCGACCAATGGGGCGGGGCGATGCTGAAGGGATCCCCATCGTCGTTGGTTGTTATTGGACGAGCAGCCAGCCTTCACCACCAGGCTTTATGTTTCTAACTTTAGACTCAACTTACACTTCACCCTCCTTGTTTTTAATATTTCCTTGACTCTCCCTCTGTCCTTCCTCTCTGTCGTGTCCTTAGCTCATCCCTCTCTCCCTTCCTCCTTTTGTCTCCTCCACACCTCTGTGTGTCTCCTCTGTCCTCCCATCCTTCCTCCGTGTAACTCCTCCCTTTCCTGGATCAAGACCTGTCTGTCTGTCTCTCTCTTCAGCATCACACTCCTTCATCACCTTCCATGTGTCTTTTCTCCACACCCCATTGTTTCCCCTCCATCACATCCGTTAGCCTTCCCCCGTTCTTTCTTTTCTTTTCTTTCTTTCTTTCTTTCTTTCTTTCTTTCTTTCTTTCTTTCTTTCTTTCTTTCTTTCTTTCTTTCTTTCTCCCTTGTCTTTCTCTTCATTCCCACCTATCATTTTTCCAGCTTTCTCTCTCCTCTTTTGTCTCGCCCCATCATTCTCTTTTCCCTTCCTCAAACTGTCTTTCCCTCAGACTCTCTCTCTCTCTCTCTCTCTCTCTCCCTCCTTTCATTCCATCATACATGAGGAGGCCTTAAAGGAAGCCTTTTCTGATTTTCACCCCGCATTGTATCATCACAGTGTGTAGGGCTGCTCGATTATGGCAAAAATCATAATCACGATTATTTTGATTGATATTGAGATCACGATTATTTAACACGATTATTGACATCATTGACATTGAGAACATCATGCATTTATTGAACATTGACACTGGCTTTTCTTTTTAACATTGGATGTCTTTGGATTTTAGATATAATTGAAAATAAATAAATAAATAAATAAATAAATAAATAAATAAATAAATAAATAAATAAATAAATAAATAAATAAATAAATAATAAAAGTGCAAAGATTTAGAAATAAAATAAAAACTAAAATAAATATACAGTATATGTAGGCCTACTATGTTGCGAACTGCCACAACCAACTGCAACTATTAATCTACATTCAATATGTTGGTAAACATCCAGGTGCGCGGGAAGCTATCTCCCACGAGGGGGTCTGAAGCATATACTCGGACCGCCGCGCCGCACCGAGCACTTTGCGCGTGCACGTGTGAGGTGCGTGCGCGTGCACGTGCGAGGTGCGAGCACACGCAAAGTGCGCTGCGCGGCGCGGCCTTGTGCGAGCATGCTGCGTGAAGTTGGCACTTGTAATGCACATTGTCTTAAAACTTGAATGGAATCAATCAGGGGTGCCGATTTATGTCTGTGCCAGTGCGTGCCCATGCTTGCGCATGCCCGTCGCCCAACCCATCCCCCGATAAAGCGATAAAGCTGACGCAAACGCACCATAGGAGATTTAACAGCGACCTACACACACACACACACACACACACACACACACACACACTTCACACACCACTTCAGTTCGACAGAATAGGAACAAGCGACCGAAGCATGCTGTAAACCACACTCATCTCAGCAACATAGAACATGAACAGCGTCAGCATCAGCGACCGACCCACACAGACACATTGATTGAGAGATCAAAAGTTTTAACCAACATTATAACATACACTACTACACCTCACCTGGAACTGGAAGTCGTAGGCTACTCGTCACGGTTGCACTGGTGGTGGTGGAAAACGCACTAGGTTTTGTGATCAAAAATCTCCTCATTTTGTTTTGGCTACTTGTGTTGAGATGTGTCAGTCTGTCACTCTCTCTCTGATACCGCTCAATGCACAAGTGTGTTTACTCACTACGTCAGCAGGGTCACATAGAGTGCACTGACTCATGCAGCCAATCAGATTGGGCTATGTTTTGATCAACTCGTTTTGTAACCCGGGGCCGCCAGCGGGCCTCGGGTGGGTGGAGTTTGCTATCAAATCAATGTAAAGAGACTCGACCCCGCCCAGCCACAGCCTAGAGCCCAGAGCAGAGCACCCACGGGGAAATGAGGGGAGAGAGAGAGAGAGAGAGATGCCTGTGACAGTCACTGAAGTTTCGCCAAATGAGGGTGGGGCTGCTGGGGGGGGCTGCGTCAGGAAGGTGCAGGGGCTGAGGCCGCCACCAGGGGGGGCTGCAGCCCCGGCAGCTCCCCACTTCCAGCGCGGTTGTAAACATCTGAACTAGTAGTCCTTAAACCTCAAATCTAACCAAATGAGAACGCTATTGAGTAACGTTCGTTTACATTAGGCTACATTAAATTACTCATTTGGCAGATGGTTTTATCCAAAGCGACTTACGTTTAGGTTCATAATAGGCTATTGTTAATGTTTATCTGTGAGATCGTTAGCTGTTGAATGCATATTCATGCATCATATCAATGCGGTCGCATTGTAAAGAGTGTCCTGAATCGATGACTGTGTTGTGGCAGGAGTAACTAGATGTCTTTTTGTTCATTTAGCGTTATTTCTTGGTCATACACCACTTTGTGAGTGGATTTCAAGAGATTAAACAGAGGGAGAGGTCATTGCGGGGTGCTGCCACGACCGCGCATATCTTGACAGGTGGGTCAAAACTCGCATCGCAATTCCATGCTGTATATTCGCATCGCTCATCAGTTACACATCAAGAGCGATGCGAATATACAGCACGGAATTGCGATGCGAGTTTTGACCCACCTGTCACAGCCACAGACTTGGAACAAACAGTGCAAGATATGCGCAGTGTAAGGACCTTTAAACTCGGCAAAACCATAGTGTTTCCACCCCACATACATTGTTTCACCTCTCTTCTCGACCAGCGGCTCTCTTTCTGTGAAATAAGCGGGGAGGAGAAAGCCTGTGGCTCTTCCCACGACAGTCACAACTCGAGCTGGTGTGCTTTGGGGGAGGGGCCGAGCAAAGGAAGGGGTGCGCTTGCTTTACAACACAAGACAGAACGAGAGAGACAAGAGCCGCAAAATCGTTTGATGTCAATTATCTTGTTTTCATAATCGTGGACAGCCCAAATCGTAATCTAGATTAAAATTCGATTAATCGAGCAGCCCTAACAGTGTGGGTAATATATGCAGATGGAGAGACTTTACCTTGTCTTCGTGGTTTCCTGTGCTGAGAGCTCTGCAGTTTATTCCAGGCACTTCCGTGTCAGAATGATGCAAACCGCATCATTCTGGACATTCTGGATGTGGACGTGAACAGATGTTCTGCTGGTGAGATTGGCTGTTCCAACTACAGATTGTTTATTATTATTATTTTTTTCTGGATGTGCATCGGGAGCCTTAATGAGCGTTAATGACTCATGCCAGCTGGCGGGGGCGGAGTTTCTGCAGGCAGACGAAAAGGGATTTCTCAATACAGAAAACATATACCGTAAATTCCGGACTATAAGGCGCACCGGTATATAAGCCGCAGCACCAAAATTGACTGTTTTTTACATATATAAGCCGCACCGGACTATAAGCCGCGGGTGTTTTGATGTTTAATTACCATATGTAAGGGTTCGTGCACAGAGAGGAATGTCGGGAAAGAGATGGCTGTTTGGGGAAGCTCCCATTTATTAACATTTCAACAAAACAAAACAAAAGTCAGGTCACTAATCCCCAGACAAAATCACACAACAATAGGCTATATGTGCAGCAAACGGCTGTAACCAGAGAAGTCAAGTCACTAATCCTCGTCTTCCTCTTCTTCCTGCGTACTGAAACCACCAAAGTCCTCATCTTCAGTGTCGGAAACGAACAGGTTCAGGGTGGCTTCGTCAACCACTCTCCTCTCTCCTTCATTGTCACTCAAAACCAACGAACTCCTCTTCGTCACTGTCGGCATCGAACAGCCTCTGAAGCCTCTGACGGCCCTCAGCGCCAGCTGTGGCGGCGTCATCCTCTTCATCCCGCAGCAGTCCAGCGTTTTGGAACCCGTTGGTGATTGTGGATGTTTTCACACTCCTATAATATTCCGTGATCTTCCTTTGTGTGAATTCGCCGAAGTTTGTGATTTTCTCCTGGTAGTCGGGAGGGAGTTGTTCAGTAGTTCTCGCCCGGACGGACAGTCCCTTTCGTCTCATGAATCGGAAGCACCAAGATGGGCCACCTATGAAATGTTCAATTTTCATTTCGGTGGCGACTGTTTTGGCCTTCAGTCGGATCTGCACCGTGGAAACGCCTCGGCCGTCTGCTCTCTGGGTCAACACCCAATCTTCAAGGGAATCTTCAAGTTCGGGCCATCCGCTTTTATGACCTCTGAAGGACTTTTTGGTCTTCTTGCACTGAGACAGTTCCTCCTGCTGCACCTTCCAACGCCTCACCATTGACTCGTCGATGCCCAGGTTACGCGCTGCTGCTCTGTTTCCCTCTTTTAATGCGAGATTGACTGCTTTCAACTTGAAAGCTGCGTCGTGTGAATTTCTGCGTACCTTCCCCATGGTAAGTGAGAGTGTTGCTTCTACTGCTCGTCTTGTTGTGAATATTCCTTGATCTTCCTTTGTGTGAATTCGCCGAAGTTTGTGATTTTCTCCTGGTAGTCGGGGGAGGGAGTTGTTGGCCGAGTGGCCGTTTGCTTACCGTAATTACCATATGTAAGGGGTCACGCACAGAGGGGATTGTCGGGAAAGAGATGGCTGTTTGAGGAAGCTCCCATTTACCGTATTACCGTAACATTTCAACAAAACAACATAACACAACACCACCTTTGTTTATTTTTAGTGCACACAGTGTCCGCGGTGTGGTGAAAAGAGGGCAAGAGAGGAAATTAAAACAGAAGTGGATTTATAGTTAGAAAGAGTGCTAAAAAAGAGAGATTTTATTTGTATTTTTTTTTTTTTTTCTGAAAAAATCCATAGATAAGCCGCACCGTTATATAAGCCGCAGGGCCAAAAAACGGGGAAAAAGCCGCGGCTTATAGTCCGGAATTTACGGTAGTAAAGGTAAACACTGTCCATCTGCTTATACTAATGAGATTATAATTAATGATACAAAATGGGGTAAAATTCAGCAAAGCCTTCCTTTAAGGTTAGACAAATGGACGTGTGTGCGAGAAAGTTTGCAAGTTCAAATCTGCAGATGGGAGTGAATAATTGAGAGATATACAAATGCCGTTCTACCGCTGGAGTGTCCTTGAGCAACGCTTTTCATACACAAGTTAACTATTTAAAAAAAAGGTCAAGAAGAGTTAAAAACTGTCATCTTTTTCCTTCTCTCCCTCTCGCTCCAGGCTACGACTGTCCCGTGGTGGAGGGGATATTCGACTATGCAGCGGCAGTAGGGGGCGCTACGCTGACGGCAGCCCAGTGTCTGCTGGACAACAAGTGTGAGGTGGCCATCAACTGGGCAGGGGGGTGGCACCACGCCAAGAAGTGAGAGCACTGCTTCACACATACATGGACACACAAACATACATTACATATTGTGCATATTGTGGTGCTTTAGTTCAGGGGTTCAGGGACCAACTGAGTTTTTCTTTACTGATTTCTGGAGTGATAATTGGATAATTCTCTCTTTTTTTCCCTCTCTGTTTCCCCCCCCAATTGTACTTGGCCAATTTCCCCCCCTGCTGCCCCGGTCGCTGCTCCACCCTCTCCTGATCTGGGGAGAGCCGTAGACTAGCACCATGCTTCCCCCGACACATGCGCAGTTGCCAGCCGCTTCTTTTCACCTGACAGCGGGGAGTTTCACCGGCAGGACCTAGCACGTGGGAGGATCACTCTATTCCCACCAGTTCCCTTTCACCCCGACCAGGCGCCCCGACCAACCAGAGGAGGCGCTAGTGCAGCGACCAGGACACATACCCCCAATCCGGCTTCCCACCCGCAGACACCAGCCAATCGTGCCTGTATGGACACCCGACCAAGCCGGATGTAACGCGGGGGCGCAAACCTGCGACCCTCGTGTTGGTAGGCAAGGAATCTAGTCTACCGCTACCCGGACGCCATGATTCTCTTTTTCTAATGGCATGTTATTGTCCCTCACCCAAAGAAATCAGCACTGTGTCTGTCTGTCAACTGTTTCCACTGATCTTGACATAACTTAAATGGACTTTGCATCTTCACACTGTGTTCCTGCATTAAAACAATAGAGCTGAACAGTCACGTGACATTTCTTGCCCCGGAAGAGAGTTTCCCATTCATGTTCTCCATAGACATTTATAAAAATCCTTATATAACGAGTTGTAAGGCTGGAACCAAGCCAACCAGTGACCTACTGAATCCTGAGTGACCATAAAACATTTCACTTGACGCAAAAACAAAAATAAAGACGGAGAAAAACAAAATTAACCCCAAAACGTCTTCATTTGATATGGAATAGATAGTTAAAATAAGCTATAGTGTACTACTGTAAAAAATGAAAAAGCTATTTTTTTCAAGAAATAGACTTTAGATCCCCCCTAGTGGAAAACTGAAACACCAGAGTTGCGGTCCCTACCCACAGGAAGTGTCACAAATTTGAAAATTAAATGTTTTCGTTGTTATTTTTTGTTTTTGCTTCAAGTGAAATGCTTTATGGTCACTCATGATTCAGTAGGTCAGTGGCCAGCCTTAAAACTTGTTATATAAGGATTTTTCAAAATCTCTATGGAGAAATTGAATGGGGAACTCTCTTCCGGGGCAAGAAACGTCACGTTCAGCTCTACTACACTGAATGGCCTGATGGGGGAGCTACATGTAAAGGTCAAGATTTCAAACAATTTCAAGTTCATCTCTCTCTTCCTCCACCAGGGACGAGGCGTCAGGTTTCTGCTATGTGAACGATGCTGTGTTGGGCATCCTCAAACTGAGGGAGAAGTACGAGAGAGTTCTTTATGTGGACGTTGACCTGCATCACGGAGACGGTACACACACACAGACACAGACACACACACACACACACACACACACACACACATGCACGCATGCACGCACACACACACACACACACACGCACACGCACGCACGCACACACATACACACACACGCGCACACACGCACACACACACACACACACACACACACACACACACACCTACACACACACACACACACACAAACACACCTACACACACACGCACACGCACACACACACACACACACACACACACACACACACACACAAACAAACAATTCATTGCAATAGCAATTCAAACTGTATTGTCTCCTAAGGGAAGCTGGGCTTGCAGACAGGTTTACAGTAGAAACACACAGTACAAGTGCAGAATGAAAACACAATAAATACAATATGAACACATAACATAAGACAACACACAATAAGATTACGTAATGAATCACGACAACAGATACAGGACAAACATCAGTTGATAAGATCATTCAGACAGCTTGACTATCTACTGTAAATTATTGCAGAGACTTACGGTAAGTGCATTTTCAAGTTATGTGACCTTATTTGAGGTCTGAGTAGTTTGGTTAACATGCCAAATATTACAACCACAAACCAAAGCTAACCCTTCTTAATATTCTCTTGTCTTTTGTCTTATTCCACTCATTTATAGTGTCAGAACTTCCATCAGCTATGCTCAATATGAAACAAGCTGCTTTTGTGTGCTTCGTTTCCTTATTTTGGTTTATAACTTGCTCTAAAGTTCACTTCCAAGTGACATGAAAGAGCTTTTTAAAAAGTCTTACATTTGGTTTTCTGAAACCTGCAGACTAGCCTGGTAAACATCATGTGACCTCACATTCTGTTTCGTACTGTGGATCAGTCTGGCTTCCAGCAATTTCCACTAATTACAAAGTGGAAAGTACAAGTACACTTATCGCGCGCGCGGAGGGGGGGGGGGCAACTGAAGTGAAAAACAAGTAAGATACTGTTATTATTTTTTAAATTGTGGTGGTAACCGGGTAACCGTGTTGCGAAGGCGGCTAAATGACGCTACAAAATTAGGCTAAATTCAGAAAATTGTGTCGCGACTTAATGACTAAGGAAAAATGTGGGTCGTGAGGCTAGAACAGTTGAGAACGGCTGCTGTAAATGACATAAAGTACTATACTAAAGGGCCTAAATATCCAACAGCAAAAATTCATCTTGGTGTTTTTCCTTCGTCTCTCGTCAGGTGTGGAAGACGCCTTCAGCTTCACGTCCAAAGTCATGACCGTCTCCCTCCACAAGTTCTCTCCTGGATTCTTCCCAGGTCGGTCAGCTCAGGAGACGAGACGTTTGCATATGATGGAGAATGTGCCATGATACAGTGTGCTGGGATGCAAGTCTGCCCCCCAAAGCCAAAGGGCGGTAACTACATGAGAAAAATGACTGCTATATCTTCAGCTTCATTATCTCCTCTCCTGACAACAGCGTTCTTGGTATAGAAGCGGGTGATATAGATTAGAGTACTGCAGGGTTCCCTCGTCTGGGAGTCAATGGGATTTTTGTATGGGGATTTTGGTTAGATGCCTGAAATCAGGTCTGTGATTAACAAAACAAAAGTTTAGTTCAAGTTCTATGATTAAAAATTTTGATTTTTGACAATCAATCTTTTATGATTCAGAAATCATAAAAGTGGTCCAAATTTGTCAAGATTATCTTGCTGAACACAAAGATCACAGTCTCATAACTTTTTTAACCACAGACCAGAAATCCTCATACAAAAATCCCATTGACATCCAGATGAGGGAACCGATAGGTCTTATTTAAAGAGAAAACTAACTGAAATCTTGAAAAACACAAAAAATATTTTACTATATACCGTGGTAGGGTCAAATTATAGTCATAATTGGAGTGATTCTCATGTAAGCTGTGTGTGTGTGTGTGTGTGTGTGTGTGTGTGTAGGTACCGGCGACCTGTGTGACACGGGGCTGGGTAAGGGCCGCTGGTACGCCATTAACGTTCCACTGGACGATGGCATCAAGGACGACAGATACTTCCAGACTTTCACCAGGTACACACACACACCCCCACACACACACACACAACCACACACACACACACACACACACACACACACACACACACACACACACACACACACACACACACACACACACACACAGTCACGTCTACAGACATTTACAGCTTAGAGGCACAGAGGATTCTTGCAACAGTCACCACCAAAGTCCACTCACATTTTAAACGTCTTTAAATTCCTAATAATTCTGTAACTAAAAAAGAGAGATGGGACGATTTCACAATGCGTGTCACGGGGCAGATAAATGAATTGTGATATTAGCTCTGTTTTACTCTACTGTAATAATCACAAATGAGATGCTTGACTGTCATATTTCACAAAATCTTCATACAAATTATATATAATAATTTAGAATTGTTTACGTTCTAGCGAGCCAGGGTCAGAAATAAACAATTCTGCACAGTCAGACTTTGTTGTCATTGAACTTTTATTTATTATGCCTCCGCCGGCGATAGCCAGGCCGGAGGCATTATGGATCCGGGTTGTCCGTCCGTCCGTACGGCCGTCCGTCCGTCCGTCCGTACGGCCGTCCGTCCGTCCGATGTTTGTTAACGCGATATCTGAGGAACGTCTGGACGGAATTTCATCAAATTTGTCTCAAACATCGACTTAGACTCAAGGATGATCTGATTAGATTTTGGTGGTCAAACTAGGTTAAAGGTCAAGGTCACTGTGACCTCTCGAACGCCATTTTCAAGCTTGTTAACGCGATATCTCAGGAATGCCTTGACGGAATTTAATCAAACTTGTCTCAAACATCGACTTGGACTCAAGGATGAACTGATTAGATTTTGGTGGTCAAAGGTCAAAGGTCAAGGTCACTGTGACCCCTCGAACGCCATTTTCAAGCTTGTTAACACGATATCTCAGGAATGCCTTGACGGAATTTAATCAAACTTGTCTCAAACATCGACTTGGACTCAAGGATGAACTGATTAGATTTTGGTGGTCAAAGGTCAAGGTCACTGTGACCTCTCAAACGCCATTTTCCAGCTTGTTAACGCGATATCTCATGAATACCTTGACGGAATTTCATCAAATTTGCCTCAAACATCTACTTAGACTCAAGGATGAACTGATTCGATTTTGGTGGTCAAAAGTCAAAGGTCAAGGTCACTGTGACTTCTCAAACGCCATTTTCAAGCTTGTTAACGTGATATCTCAGGAATGCCTTGACGGAATTTAATCAAACTTGTCTCAAACATCGACTTGGACTCAAGGATGATCTGATTAGATTTTGGTGGTCAAAGGTCAAAGGTCAAGGTGAGCTCTCGAACGCCATTTTCAAGCTTGTTAACGCAACATCACAGGTGCGCCTTTGGACTCCAGAATGAACTAATGGCAGAGGCATAAGTCCGCGTTGTGGTCGTTCTAGTTACATGGTAACGTGGTTTTATTGTGTCATGAACCTCATATCGCGTATTGAATCGTGAGATAAGCATATCGTCCTGTCCGCGTGTATAATTTTGCCAACCTAGTTTAGGTGAAACCACGCCCACGCCCGCATGACGCGCCGGAAAAAGCACCTAGCCGCTCTGCTAGCTTAGCAAGCTAGCAAAACGCTCACCTAAAAAGTGATTTATTAACCAAATCTTTGCTCTAACCGCCAGATTAAAACTTCAGAAGGATCACCCCAATTGTAACTTCAAGCAGAGGTGATTCGTTCGCCTTTGTGTGATCATCGCTTACACATAGTTCTTTACGGCGTTCTACAGCTGGCTGCCTGCAATCCGACTGCGGTCAAGCCAGCCTCCACCACGACATACACGGTCAAACTAGCCGACGCGGTGCGCCGATACAGTCGAGTGTCGCAAAATGCAGCATCATGTTATGCTCATTGACTTGTGGGCGTGGTTTCACCTAAACTAGGTTGGCAAAAGTATACACACGTCCTGTCCATTGACTGTATAAAAAATGGATGTCATGACAGCTCCTCAAAAGTGAAGCCAAAACATCTCGATCGCCCACTTGTGGCCGGCTGCAGTATAGGTCATAAGTCCCGCCCCCTCCATGTTACCAGATGGAAAACTAAGAAATCTAAGTACACGCCAAATTTTTCCCCCCACAAAGATGGTTTCTGTCGTTTTAAGTAGTTCTTATCACGCTGGTGTATTTTCAAGTGCTCATTGTTCTGATAAGTTTGTTTCGAATTAGTCATTTGGCAATATCAAAACGGGGTCTAACGTCATGATTGACAGCTGTGACAGCTGTGACAGCTGTGACAGCCGTGCCGTCATCCCATCGCCCGACTCTACTGCTCAGACTAGGGCTCCAAATGACCTCACACAAGCAAGATGGCAGCTCGCGGAAACGAGATATTTTAGCTTCACTTTCCCATCGCGGTAGGATGTGGTCAGTGTAGTCCACACATGGGCAAAATACGACGGCCTGCGGGCGCCACCTGTGTGGCCCGCGATGGAATTGCATTTTTTATTTTTATTTTTTTTATTATTAATTTTTTTTCTCCCACACACAGTGCACCTGAACGCAACATGCAAGATACCCGCTGAATAAGTGTCCAAATGTTCATGTCATATCTGGCCAATACTCCACTTCTGTTATATCATTTCAGTCTGGAATATGGTATATCTTTCAATAATCTTTATGACTAAAAGGCTACATTGAAGTAGAAATTTATATAACTCAAATAACTCATTGGTTTTGGATTTATTTAGCTTCAAGACTGCATTTTTGTTCGTGTGACCCTCAACACAGGCTTTGATCATCCCGGGACACTTACTGATACTTATGCTTAAATTAACCCACTCAGTCATATTCTGATTTATTTCAAGAAAAACATTTCAGCTAGTGGAAATTCTAATTGGCTGGTAACTTTCAAATCTAGCAGCCATATTGGCAGGTGGTCAAAAAAGTTAATTTCAAGCCCTGAGAGCAGGTGGTGACATAGGAGTGAGTGAGAAAAGGATCAAATATTGGTGGTTAAGACTGAATAATGACATCACAACTGTTAATTTAAAATGAGTTATTCCTCTAAACCTGGCTTCAAATGCACCAAATTTTTCGCACTGGCGCCGTTCGGCCCTCAGCAAAACCTGGTAGCGAGGACATTTTTTGTGGCCCTCTCTATCATCAAAGTTACCCATCCATGGTTTACGGCATGACAATATTTGTTCGGCCCCCGGCAACAATCTGGGTTTCTCATGTGGCCCCCCATGAAAAATAATTGCCCACCCCTGGTGTAGTCAGTGGTCTGGTCACTGATCAGATGCTGGTTGTCTCACAGCATGTGTCTGGTGGTCACAGTGTTCTGCAGGAGGTGCGGGCTCTGTTCAGCCCGGAGGCGGTGGTGATGCAGCTGGGCGCTGACACCATGGCAGGAGACCCCATGTGCTGCTTCAACATGACCCCCCTCGGCCTGGGCCACTGCCTCAACTACGTGCTGGACTGGCAGCTACCCACACTGCTGCTGGGAGGAGGTAGGGTGTGTGTGTGTGTGTGTGTGTGTGTGTGGTGTGTGTGTGTGTGTGTGTGTGTGTGTGTGTGTGTGTGTGTGTGTGTGTGTGTGTGTGATCTGTCATAGGCTACTTTGGCCATGTTCACATTACAGGCAAATCCGATTTGCTGATAAAGTCATTAATCATCATTATCTTGATTGGTTTCCCAAATCTGATTTGGGAGTGTGTCCGCACTGCCACAAATCGGATTTTCAAGTCGGATCTGTGTGTCCAGACCTAAACAGCCTATCTGCATGGGTTGCTATGGTAACGACGTGGGCGTCAGTAAATACGTACGTTGGTGACGTGGTTTTCCTGCGCAGAAGCATTTGATGACGAGTTGCGAGTGACGTTCAAATCAGATTCGGTGGATCTGCGCGTCCGCACTGAAGTCACATCAGTCGAAAGCAGATTGGAAACTACCTCCATATGTGGTTTGGGACAAGTGACACAAATCAGACTTGGAGCATCCAGACTCATAAAACCAATCTGGATAAAGTCATTATTAGGTCTAGGGCTGTCCCAAACGATTATTTTCTTATCGATTCGACTAACGATTATTTTTTCGATTAGTCGATTAATCTAACGATTATTTTTTATTTAATTTTTTTTATTATATAACAATAAATTTTCCCAAAACAAATAAATAACCAAAAACTTCTCAATTTCTGTATTTTATTTAACCATCTCATTCTCTTTAACAGTCCAACATAAAATCTCTCAAATAAAATTAAAGCAAGAGCTTGTCCTCAAATAAAATGAATATAGTGCAATTCAAAATAAAATAGTAGAATAAATCAAATTCAAGTCACTTTCAGGAGGAATACCAAAAACCTTGTGCAATGTCAACTGAGTTTAGCAGCAGTCCAACATAAAATCATCATCTTACAGTACAATGGTGTGCAATTTTCAGTAATTTTGGAGAAAGACAAAATGCTCCATGTAAAATGGTCACACACATGGACTGTACACACATCATCTAGACCAGGGGTGCCCACACTTTTTCAGCTTGGGAGCTACTTTTAAAATGACCAAGTCAAAGTGATCTACCAAACATATTTATTTATATATATATACACTGAGTATACAGTGGAAAACAGTGGAACAGTGGAAAAACAGTGGAACAGTGGAAAAACAGTGGAAACAGTGGAAAAACAGTGGAACAGTGGAAAAACAGTGGAAACAGTGGAAAAACAGTGGAAAAACAGTGGAAACAGTGGAAAAACAGTTAAAAAAAAAAAATATATATATATATATATATATATATTTTTTTTTTTCTTCCCCTCAATGCCATGCGATCGACCACACTACCTTCGCGATCGACCGGTCGATCGCGATCGACGTATTGGGCACCCCTGATCTAGACACAAGACTGTGTCTGTAGCATCCAGACCCAACATGGGTCCATGGGAAAGCATGGGAATGCCCACTGGAATCGACTGGAATGCGGCACGCGACCTGTTTAGAAGAGTGTGCTGACGTCAAATGACGCTCCGCTGATGGGTAATGTGGCTAATATGTTAGCGGCTAACTGTTACTTGTCGTTACTTTACATGGCAGTAAAATGCCACCGAATGACCAAATTGATTTCATTTTTAACCATTTCGATTTCCACTTTCCCTACGGACCCCCAGCATTGGTTAGTTTATAACGTGACTATATTTATAATGTTTATAACGTGCTCCAGCTTCCGGTTTATACTATCAGTCTGAATACAGCCAGGGGTTGTAGCTGTTGCGCAACACCGCAAACCGGTCGGAGTACGTTATAACGTTATAAATTGTCACGACGTTAACAACTAACCAATGCTGGTGGTCCGTATGGAAAGTGGAAATCGAAATGGTTAAAAGTTAAATCAATTTGGTCATTCAGTGGCATTTTACTGCCATGTAAAGTAACGACAAGTAACAGTTAGCCGCTAACATGAGCTACCCTATTTTTGTTTTGTGACGATTGGGGCGCGTCGAGGCACGTAGCGTGCGTCGACGTAATTACGTAGTCGACGTCATCGGTTACGTCGACTCGCCGGGACAGCCCTAATTCGGTCACTAAAGTTCACAAATCAGATTTGGCCTCCTAGTCTGAACATGGTCAGACTCAAGACCAGTTCATCTGGGGTAGCTTGTCCAATAGAGCTCAACAGTCACGTGACGTCTCCTGGTCCAGAAGAGAATCCCCCCTTCATTTCCTCCATAGACATTTTGAGAAAAACCTTCTATAATGAGTTGTAAGGCTGGAACCAGGCCAACCAGCGGCGTACTGAACCGCCAGTGACCATAGAACATTTCACTTTGAGCACAAACAAAAAATAAAAAGCGGTTTTATTTTTTGTTTGATTTGTTTACATGTGTCGTGATTGGTCACACACCATCGAAGTCAAGCGTTCTTTTCTTTCTTTGGAAGATGACAACTTCCTCTGGCCAAATTGTAACGGGCTGAAGTACAGACTGTCTCTGGAGCATTCAGAGATTGTGGAAGAGATAGACTGGCTTGAGAGACTTATCGTGATCATGGGTGTGTGTGTGTGTGTGTGTGTGTGTGTGTGTGTGTGTGTGTGTGTGTTAGTGCATGCTGTCTGCGTGTGTGTGTGTGTGTGTGTGTGTGCGTGTGTGTGTGTGTGTGTGTGCATGCGTGCATGTCATTGACTGTATATGGTGCGTGCGTGTGTTTATTTTGGGGACATACTGTATATGTTTTTGAGTGTGTGTGCATGTGTGAGCATCTCTGCATGCATGTGTGTGTGTGTCTGTGTGTGTGTGTGTGTGTCTGTGTGTGTGTGCATGCGTGTCAGTGAGAGTGCATAGGTGGTGAGTTTATGTTTATTAATAATAGGTATATTAAAATACTGAAAGGAAGATACAGAGTGCTTGCTTTGTGTGTGTGTGCGTGTGCACGCCTTTTCCTTTGAATCCCAATCATTCACTCGCTTGCGCACAATTACACACACAGACAGCATGCACTAACACACACACGCGCACACACACAGACAGCATGCACTAACACACACACGCGCACACACACAGACAGCATGCACTAACACACACGCACACACACAGACAGCATGCACTAACACACACACACGCACACACACAGACAGCATGCACTAACACACACACACGCACACACACAGACAGCATGCACTAACACGCACGCACGCACGCACGCACACACGCACGCACGCGCGCACACACACACACACACACACACAGACAGCATGCACACACACACACACACACACACACACACACACACACACACAGACAGACAGCATGCACTAACACACACACAAACACACACACACACACACACACAGACAGACAGACAGCATGCACTAACACACACACACACACACACACACACACACATGCTGCTCTGTTCCAGACCTCTCAGCCCTCCGCCAGATGATAGCTACTAATTATACGACACAATGAAGCCATTTTACTCAACTACAATCCCACCTCTCTTCCTCTCTCTCTCCCCTCTCCCTCTCTTCTCTCTCTCTCCTCTCCCTCTCTTCTCTCTCTCTCCTCTCCCTCTCTTCTCTCTCTCTCCTCTCCCTCTCTTCTCTCTCTCCTCTCCCTCTCTTCTCTCTCTCCTCTCCCTCTCCTCTCTCTCTGTCTCCCTCTCTCTCTCCTCTCCCTCTCTCTCTCTCTCTCTATCACTCCCCACTCTCTCTCCCTCTCTCCCACATTCTTTCTCTTCTTGTCTATATCCTCCTCTATTTCTTGGTTCCCATTATCCTCTTGATTTTACTCAACTTAAGCCCACCCTCTTCTCCCTTCTGTGTGTGTGTGTGTGTGTGTGTGTGTGTGTGTTGCTTCAGTTCTGTTGTCCCTGAGTTTGTAGTGAGATGTCTCATTAAAGACGTCCCATAATCCCAGCTCTTCCTCTCTTCACCCTCTTCTTCCTCAGTCTTTCTCTTGACGTGCTCTTATGTGTGTGTGTGTGTGTGTGTGTGTGTGTGTGTGTGTGTGTGTGTGTGTGTGTGTGTGTGTGTCTAAGTAACTGGCTGCACTCATTTAATTATCCTTTTTTGACGATAATGGCCTTGGTGGACAGACCCAGGGGAAGAACATCCAAAATTAGATATTTATTTATTTATTTATTAGAATGAATCAATCAATACAACAAATAAAAAAATAAACCTTATTATTAGGGCTGGGTTGAAAAATAATTATTAAAAATAATAATAATAAAAATAAGTACCGTAAATTCCGGACTATAAGCCGTGGCTTTTTTCCCGTTTTTTGGCCTTTTTTGCCCCCTGCGGCTTATATAACGGTGCGGCTTATCTATGGATTTTTCCAGCAAATGGCCACTCGGGAACCTTCAAAATCTATGGATGTTGGTATGAGGCAGAACGAGAGCAAGACAGACATTATGAGAGCGAGACCCTGATTGGATGATGTTGCAAAAAATGTGCCTCGCGACCTGATTGGAGCACTGTGCCACTACTCTCTCTCAGCCACTACGGTAAAACACCCTCCCTCCTCCCTCGCTCCGGGGGGAAAAAGGCAGCGATTGAGCCTGAAAGACAGTCTGAATGAAATTGAATGTAACATTCCCAATTCTATGTATTACATTCTAAAAAACTAACAGCAACATTTTGGAAGGCTAAGCCACACAACTAGCTCGTTGTAATCTAACATCATGCTTCAAAAGATGGAGAACTGGCTGTGTTACGACGATGGCGGCGATTGAGCCTGAAAGCCATGTCTGAGACAGTAGCGAGACAGGAACAACAACAGCAGCAGCAGCAAAGGATCATGCACAAACCCGAGACGAAAGGGACTGTCCGTCAGGGCGCGGACGACTGTGTCAGCAACTCCCTCCCGACTACCAGGAGAAAATTACAAACTTCGGCGAATTCACACAAAGAAAGATCAAGGAATATTCCATCGGACCGGAGCAGATCATAAATATGGATGAAGTGCCTTTGACGTTCGACCTGCCTCTCACTAGGACTGTTAACAAGAAAGGTGAATCGTCCATCACGTTGAGAACCACAGGTCACGAGAGAACGAATTTCACTTGTGTTCTTGGCTGCACAGCATCTGGAGTAATAAAGCTCCCGCCGATGGTGATTTTTAAGCATCTCACAATGTGTGATTTTGTCTGGGGATTAGTGACCTGACTTTTGTTTTGTTGAAATGTTAATAAATGGGAGCTTCCCCAAACAGCCATCTCTTTCCCGACAATCCCCTCTGTGCACGAAGCCTTACATATGGTAATTAAACATCAAAACACCCGCGGCTTATAGACCGGTGCGGCTTATATATGTAAAAAACAGTCAACTCTGCAGGTGCGGCTTATACACCGGTGCGCCTTATAGTCCGGAATTTACGGTATATCGATTTCATATCAATATTCATTTGAAGGAACTGATATTGATTCATAAATCCCAATATCGATTTTTTTTTTTAACACGTTCACTGCCAATGACGAGTTGATACGTCAAAAAAAATCCAACGGTTGACTGCCAATGACGAGTTGATACGTCAAAAAAAAAAAAAAAAAATTTTGACGGTGGGACGTGGATCAACGCCCCCCACGTCTCCTATAAAAATATTGGAGCCACCGAACGTGTACAACCCATTCCACCGACCCACTAAGTGGCGACAGTGCTCTCCAGACTAGAAAAAGCCGAGCCAAAACTGCAGGGGAACGCGCGAGGAAACCATTATCATACTGTAAAATGGATTGGCGAAAACGCTTTCGCTTTCGCGCATTATCGCGCTGGGAGCTGGCAGTGGGGGATTGCAAATTTGCATAATAGATTATGGGTGCAACACACTTTGAAACACCGGCAGAAAGCCCACAATCGCACGCAGCTTCATTGCAGCTGAGCTCACAACCGAAACGACTCATGCAGACTCGCCCAAAGAGCAGCCGCCAGCAGCCAGGCAGCACAGACAGGCAGAGCCTCGCTTGTGACAAACGCTGCAAAGCCACCAGAGACACACCCACGGAGGGAGGAGTTTGAAGGAGAGGGGGGTTTCCTGCTGCTATGGAAGAAATTACTGTTCAAAACTATTGTTTAGATGTCTGACGTCTTACGCCAAAAATAAATGGTTAAAGTGACTGTTCTATCGAATTTCACAAAAAGCCATTTATCTCAGAATAAATTTTCAGATGCTGAAACCATGCTGTATTCTACTGCTAATGCCTACATAACTACTAACTCTACAAACTAACTCTTTTAGACAGAGAAAGCACACATTCTATTAGTTCTTTTGAGATCATTTGTGTTCACAAAATCTTAGCAGAAAAGAATCCTCGGCTCTTGAAAGATGAGCCAGAATCCTCAAAAAAAAAACTTGGCAGAACCTACCTACAGTATTGAAAAAACGGCTGGCAGTGAATGTGTTAATATAATGCATTTTCCCATGGCTGCTTGAAGCTTTAACCCCGTTAGACTCGCGTGGTTTGGTTCTTAGCGTAAACATCTGTAAA
>NC_139628.1:28991960-28994460 GCF_964638095.1 Poromitra crassiceps
CTTGTCGCTGCCGTCGGCCGCTCATTGCCTTGCAAAGCATGCTGGGATACCTGTCTGCACGCGACAAACATTGCTGTAGTCTGCAGCACGGGCCTTCAGGGGTGCCTTGTCTCCTTTACCCCCTAACTTCCGAGGCAAACACGGGAAACAGCAGATGATGGATCAGAGAGTGAGGATGGAAGTCGCTGAACTAAAGTAGCTAGCTACTAGCTAGCTACTTTAGCTACTAGTTAGCTACTTTAGCTACTAGTTAGCTACTTTAGTTGCTAGCCACGCTGTTGTTGTTTTTTCATTCTATTGTTTTTATTGTTCACTTGTGATGGATCACAATTATTCATTCCGGTTTGCTGCGCGTTCTGTCGCTGAAGCTGTCCCCGTTAGATAACAACTCCCATGATCCTACGCTACGTCATCAAACTACTGTCTGTCTTTTGTTATTGTTTTGATTGGAGGACCCCTAGTGGCAGAAATGACCGTGCTTAAATAAAATGTCACAGTGCATGACAGAAGTGACACATTTTCATCAAACTTAAACACAGATCCGACAACATCCAGGTAGTTCAAGTTCAAACCATTTTACTTGTTTTGTCTGCTTCAATCTTGTTGATATTGATTAACCATCGAGTTTTCTTTGTTTCTTTTTTCTTTTTTGAACTCAGTTTATTTGAATAAAATCATCCAAATCTTTTTTCTTATTACTGAAGCGGTTCATTTTCATTTCACTGCAGTCGATAAACTCTAGACTAAGTGATAAAAATAGTACTCTAAAAAACACAAACATCAGTCAAAAGTTGGCTGCTCCCATCAACAATAGCACTGTAATATTCACTGATTACCAGACAAAATATTACCCGGCAGATAACCCAAACAATAGTGTTAGTAATACCAGCGCCATTATGCTCCAATATCTTATGAAAACATGGGTGAAAGTGCCTTTTGTGGTCGCAGTCGGGAGTCGAGGCGCGAGGTCGAAAGTCATTAACCCCTCCCCATTGACTTGTATTGTCTGTTAGCGGTTAGCTGAACCCTATTGACCCGCCATTGTGTGTTAGCGGCCGAGCTAATCTGCGTGTGAATCGGAGGGTAACAATATGCCGCCGGATAAGAATAGACGCAGAGGTCCGAGGTCAGCCGGGGTCTCCGATTAGGCAGGTATGGCGATTGTATTTGGGGTTTCTTGAAGAAAATGAGTCTTTTGTCTCCCCCGGTCTTATTACTTTAGCAAACGCTTCTCCATTCTACATGAACACGCGAGGGCCAGAGGACTGTTTGTTCCATCTATTGTCTTGGTGCTCTCTGGCTTTGACCTTTGACCTTGTGCTTTTGGCTGCTGGTTACATTGGAAATCTAGGAAGCTTTTCCTACTGTTGCATTGTCTCAGATGTGATTAATAGGTGTGTGTGTGTGTGTGTGTGTGTGTGTGTGTGTGTGTGTGTGTGTGTGTGTGTGTGTGTGTGCGTGTGTAGAAGCTGTTCTCTTGAGGAGAGTGTCATGCCCAAAAGTTGAATACAATAACAAATAACAACCCTACCCATGTGCTACTTTGAGAAGCATGCTCAAGCCAACACAAAGACTTATCTTCACTGGCGTGTGCAAGTGAGTCATAGCATCGACGCTAGAGAGTTAGCAGTTCCCCCGCAGGCACGCAGGAGGAGAGTTGTTGTGTAGCAGAAGCAAACGTTTCGGGCGTCTGGGTATAGTGCAGTGGTAGATAGATTCCCTGCCTACACACACGAGGGTCGCAGGTTCGAGCCCCCGTGTTAACTTGGTCGGGCGTCCGTCCATACAGGCATAGTTGGCCGTGTCTGTGGGTGGGAAGCCAGATTAGGGGTATGTGTCTCGGTCGTTGTACTAGCGCCTCCTCTGGTCGGTCAGGGCGCCTTTTCGGCGGGGGGGGGGGGGGGGGGGGGGGGGGGGCTGGGGGGGGATAGCAGGATCATCCTACGCGCTACGTCCTGCCTGTGAAATTCCTCGCTGTTAGGTGAAAAGAAACGGCTAGTGACTGCACATGTATCAGAGGAAGCATGAGCTAGTCTATAACTAGTCTCGCTGGCCAGCCTCCTCTCCCTTCCGTCCGAGGAGTCTGGCGCGGCAGGTCTCCATAGTGGGATTGCGATGGGCGCCGCTTAGCGGCAGTGCCCTTGGAAAATAGTTTCAAACAATCCAACTTGCCGTTTTCAGCGTGTAGCAACGAGCTAGCGTGTAGGTTTCTGCCGTTAGCTTGCTAGCTAGTTAGTAAATAGTTACTATTTACAGCGACACACAGGGAGGAGGGAGCGGAAGCCGCTCTGATTGACATGGCCGGAGCCAATGACAGAGTTTGTAATAAGCCGGGAGCGGACATCCGGCTGCCACCAAAACAGTCGGTCAAATGGGAGAGCAGAGTAGAGCAGGGGAGGGTTTATCCCAGTTATTGAGACCTGCGGCGCCAGACTCCTCGGACAGAAGGGAGAGGAGGCTGGCCAGCGAGACTAGTCTACAACTCTCCCCAGATTGGCAG
>NC_139628.1:28999460-29001960 GCF_964638095.1 Poromitra crassiceps
CGGCTGGGGAAGTGTGTGTGTGTGTGTGTGTGTGCGTGGTGCGTGCTTGCATGTGTGTGTGTGTGTGTGCGTGGTGCGTGCTTGCATGTGTGTGTGTGTGTGTTTGTGCGTGCGTGCGTGCAGGCCTCTGGGAATTTGTCTTGTTAATTCCCGATGTGTATGCGTGTCAAAGAAACTCGTTTTTATCAATGAATCATTCCCCCTCAAACAACTCCCACGTGTTTCTGGAGCAGTTTCTTTAAGCAACGTTGACTATATATTAGGGGTGTCATGATATTTCGTTGCACGATATATCACGATATCGAAACGTCACGATATGTGTATCGTCAGAAAAAAATTATATCGTAAAAAAAAAAAAAATGTTTTGCTCCTGAATAATAATAGAACAAATTTAGCAGAATCAACACGCATGAGTGAGGGGGCAGACTACTACTGGCATGGCAAAACAGCTCAAGGGGTACATAAGATCACATAAGTTTAGGGACCATTGAGCATGAGTTATTTAAGAAATAGATTGTATACTTTATTTTTCTTTCACCATGCAACAAACATTTAGTTTGTGACAGTGTGACACATTCTATTGCAAGAGAAGCATGTTGTTTTCTAGTTATTATAATAACAATTTCCAAAAACAGCATTTGTTTTGTATTTTGTGTATTTCAAATGAAAGACTATTTTTCCAGTATTTTCCCACTAAGCTCTATTGCAGCGGATTGGGCGTGATCAACCCTTCCGCGGGTAACGTTGCAGACAGAGTAGGAGGGCTGATCCGTGAGCGGCTGCTTCTGGGATGCGGGTCGGGGTCGTAATCGGCCTCGGCTGGGTCTACTGGGCGAGGGTGTATGATGTTGTCAGACCCGAAACACCCCACGACCCCAGTCAACATCACTGATGACGCGTCCCAGCGCATGCTGTAGCATGTATACTGAAACCAGGGCTCCCTTGAAAAGAGGTTTCGATTTCAACGGGACTCACATGGTTAAATAAATGATAAATAAATACATAAAAATGATTTACTTTTGTTAAAAAAAATATTGTTAAAATATCGTATCGTATCGTTATCGTGGAACCCAATATCGTGTATCGTATCGTATCGTGAAATTAGTGTATCGTGACACGCCTACTATATATGAGATTATTTGTGTGATTATTACCATGGGACAGAACGTGGTTGAAGAATGTTAGGATGTACCATTCCTAACTGATGAGCAAAAAAAAAATCATTTCCTGCCCTGTTTCCCTTGAAGGAACGATGTCTGTTACAGTTGTGTTTGTCTCTTTGTGTTTCTAGTTCACAGTCGAGCCTAAAGACGGGGTCATCACAGTTACTCTGTTATCTTTTTTTTTTTTTTTTATATTTTCATTTTAGGTGAGATGTTCTCATAAGCCCTCCTGTCCCTTTCTTTATCTTTATCTATACTTGCACCGTTTGTAGTTCTTTCTTCTCCTCACTTCTTTCTTATTTATGATTTCATACACAACCAAGTTCAACTTATTCACCTTATTCACCACGCCCACTCTTTCTCTCTTCCGCGTTAGACGCAATTGTATTTGTTCTTCCGGTTCAGCGCTAGTTGGCGGCCAATTTCAAAACAAAACGTCACTATATGAATGAAGAAACTACGCTGTGGCCAACTTCAGTTACATGTTCATAGCGTTACTGCTGCGAGGAGCCGATGGCTGTTACCCGGTCGGCATTTAACGTTGGTTACAAAAGCACGTCAACAGTGTTTTCTAGGGGTTGACAGATACTAGCTAGTCCGACTGGTCACACAGCCAGCCAGTCAGTCCTCGCTGCTCGTTAAATATTTCCAAATAGGCGTTATTCTGATAAACTGGTCACATATTTGGAATGTTACGTTCTCATGCGAAAAAATATTCAAACTTTGAAACAGCTTTTTGGCAAGTCTAAAAATGATTATGATAGGCTACTTCTGGGTCTAAAACGAAAAGACGATTACAAAATGACGTCATGCAGAAGCATCCTTATATGGGGAAAACATAAGGTGAATAGGGTGAGAGAGTGAGAGCAGGAAAGAGAGATGGAATAAAGAGAGAGCCTGGATTAGAATTGTCCAAAAAGGAATAGGTCCTAACTCCTACATGGAAATGTAGGAGTTGAGGTCAAGGAAAGATCCGGGGCTTATGAAAAGATGGCCGCAGTGCTACGAGAATCCAAATGCACTTACACTAAGCTAGGCCGGGCTCAAGACGCCACTGAGTGAGTGAAACACTAGCTAGCTTGCAAGGAAAAGTCGCACCGATTTCAACGGTGAAATCCGTTTAGGAATCAGTTGCTCGGCTGTTGAGAAGATTGTGTTTTTCCGCGTTATCAAGCTAATGCAGCTATTCCTTGCGGCTAAGCTGCAGCAAGGACGTCATTATCGGCCTTCTGTTCGTAAAAGGATGCTCCAGTGTATCCTAAGCATGCTAAAGGAGCTAAGTCAGGAAGCTCCTTTCCTTAGCGTTTAGAGCAGGGGTGGGCAACTGGCGGCCCAGA
>NC_139628.1:29006960-29016960 GCF_964638095.1 Poromitra crassiceps
TCACCAAAAGAACAATGATGATTTATTTTGCACAGGATCTGAAAAATGTAAACAGTTTTGCAGGCATTTATTTAGTTTGACAAATGACACCACTAATGACATCACTGGTCCACAACTCAACTCAAATTAACTCTCAATAACTGTCAAACTAAATGAACGTCCGCAAAAACTGTTTACATTTTTCAGATATGTGTGAGATCATGTGTGCAAAATAAATCAGCATTGTCTTTCGGTGAAGTTCTCCTTTAAGACTTCAGCAAATGCACTTATTAATAATTAAGGCGATACTTCTTCAGGATACACATGGAACGTTATCTCAGTAAGTGACCGTTTTATTTGTCGAATGTTTGTGGTATCGTTTTGCAACAGAGCTTCATATACAAATCTAGTTAAGGAGGAGAATAGGTGTTTTCACTCGTCTTGGCCTCAGTCACCTTGACTTGTTCAGTGTGTTTCGCTGAGTCTTTCACAACAGACCCTGCTCGTCCACTGACGCACTTTGTGGTCAGATCTGCTCTCTCTGTTTGTTTTGTTTTCATGGCATTGAGTCACGGCCCGACTGTTCTCTGCGAACGAAAAAAGAAATCTGTATAACTTCTGCTTGAACCCAATTCTCTGGGTTCCCCACCTGTTTTCTGGGCTTGTATTGTTTGAGTTTGGGCCGACGCCTCGTGAAATGCCGGGAGGCTTTTAGTTCTTGCGGAAATTATCTGAAACTATGTTTTTTGTTTTTTTTCATGTCTGTATTGTCCAGACAATATACTAGTTGAGGTCTGAGAGTTTTGTGGTTCTGGTTCTTCTGTGTTCTGCTTCGTATTTCCTCCCAAAGAATGAACCAGACTTGGCCGGTGCATTCTAGTTTGTTTATTTCCACTCCTAGACGACACACTGAGTGTAGAAGATATTAGGAACACATGTTCTCTGCATGCAGCACAGTGACCAGTGGAGTCCAGGTGAAGTGTAGAAGATATTAGGAATACATGTTATCTCCATGCAGCACAGTGACCAGTGGAGTCCAGGTGAAGTGTAGAAGATATTAGGAACACATGCTCTCTCCATGCAGCACAGTGACCAGTGGGGTCCAGGTGAAGTGTAGAAGATATTAAGAACACATGTTCTCTGCATGCAGCACAGTGACCAGTGGAGTCCAGGTGAAGTGTAGAAGATATTAGGAACACATGTTATCTCTCCATGCAGCACAGTGACCAGTGGAGTCCAGGTGAAGTGTAGAATATATTAGGAACACATGCTCTCTCCATGCAGCACAGTGACCAGTGGAGTCCAGGTGAAGTGTAGAAGATATTAGGAACACATGTTATCTCTCCATGCAGCACAGTGACCAGTGGAGTCCAGGTGAAGTGTAGAAGATATTAGGAACTAGGGGTGTCACGATACACTAATTCCACGATACGATACGATACACGATATTGGGTTCACGATAACGATACGATACGATATTTTAACAATATTTTTTTTAACAAAAGTAAATAATTTTTATGTATTTATTTATCATTTATTTAACCATGTGAGTCCCGTTGAAATCGAAACCTCTTTTCAAGGGAGCCCTGGGAAAATACTGGAAAAATAGTCTTTCATTTGAAATACACAAAATACAAAACAAATGCTGTTTTTGGAAATTGTTATTATAATAACTAGAAAACAACATGGAAGATAATGCTTCTCTTGCAATAGAATGTGTCACACTGTCACAAACTAAATGTTTGTTACATGGTGAAAGAAAAATAAAGTATACAATCTATTTCTTAAATAACTCATGCTCAATGGTCCCTAAACTTATGTAATCTTATGTACCCCTTGAGCTGTTTTGCCATGCCAGTAGTAGTCTACCCCCTCACTCATGCGTGTTGATTCTGCTAAATTTGTTCTATTATTATTCAGGAGCAAAAAAAAATTACGATATCATTTTTTTCTGACGATATCGTGACGTTTCGATATCACGATATATCGTGCGACGAAATATCGTGACACCCCTATTAGGAACACATGCTCTCTCTCCATGCATCACAGTGACCAGTGGAGTCCAGCTGAAAGCTACAAGCCCACCTCTCAAGTCCACTTCAGTTAAGGAGAGGGCTTAGAGAGGGATCTTTGCAGGGGAAATCCACTCTTAAACACATGTAGAAAGCAGCTGTTGGTGTACTTTGCATTTCTGGGTCCACTTCGTTTGGTGATTTATTTTTCTCATTTCCACGGCTATCTGGCCAAAGGTAGATGCCATGACATCACTTATCAGGTATTTATCACCTATTTCCATGCCAGTTCTTCACAGGACGAATGGCCTCCACAATTCGTACAGCATGTTGAAGTTTTGAAAAGAGAGAAGAAAGTCAAGGACATCAGGGAGGACCCCTAAACTGACACAAATTAGACCACAGACCCCCATTTGAGAAGATTTTGTTCCAGAGTCCCCCATCTGATAAGATTTTTGCTTTTAGATGTGTATTACATAAAGTGTACGAAACCCATGAGCAAAATAGCCATACGTTCTGGAACCCTCTCAAGGACCCCACTTTATTTGACTACATTAACTGTGTGTGGATGACAGCATCCATTCTAATGGGAGGGGAGGAGATGACCGAAGAAATAATCATTGTAACCATAAATCAGAAAAATCGTATAACAATCGTTCATGTGATCCGTGTGTGTTTGTGTGTGTTTTTGTGTTTGTGTGCACTAGTTCTTCATGGAGTACGGCCCAGACTACTCGCTGGAGATCAGCCCGAGCTGTCGACCAGACCGCAACGACACCAAACACCTGGACCAGGTCATCAGCACCATCAAAGGTAGATGTGTGCGCGCGCGTGTGTGTGTGTGTGTGTGTGTGTGAGAGAGAGAGAGAGAGAGAGAGAGAAAGAGATACACAGAGAGAGAGAGAGAGAAGGTAGAAGTGTGTGAATGTGTCTGTGGTTGGGTTGATAGTAGGGATGCACCAATATATTGGCTGTATATCGCTATCGGCCGATATTGGCCTTGTTGACTGCAATCAGCCATCGGCAAAAAAGGTGATATTCAGCGATTGCAGTGGCTGATATTTATCAGGGGGCTCACATCATTTCTGCCTAGCAACGGCCACTGGTTGGACGCGACTCTGGCTTGACGTCATTAAGTGGGCGGGTGCGGGCTAAAAAGGCTTTTGAAAGTTATTTTTCCCAAAATAATCTTTGTCATGTGACAGTAGGTAGGTTTGTTTGTTTCATAATTACATTTGTCTGATTGAATTTGTGCTCATTCACACAGATGGTGTGATGAAGTGCTCAACGGACTTTAAACCAGTCCACTTATTTGTTTATATTTTTATAATGAACATTTCTTCATTTCCCCGTCACAAAAGGGGTAATAAAAAAATATCGGCTATCGGCCAAATTGCTATTTCAGTATCGGCCCAGAATTTTGCAATCGGTGCCTCCCTAGTTGATGGGAAGGTGGGTGCACAGGTGTGTGTGTGTGTGTGTGTGTGTGTGTGGAGGGGGGGGACATTCACAGGTGTGTGTGTGTGTGTGTGTGTGTGTGTGTGCATGTGTATGTGTTGCACTGAACCCTCTCTCACCTTCGTCCCTTTTGTCTCGCCGTGGCTCTGTCTATGTGTGGTTTCATGTGTCTGTTTCTCTATATGTCTCTGTATGACTCGCTCCTCTGTCTTCCCGGAGTCTCTTAACTTCTCTTTGTGTGTGTGTGTGTGTGTGTGTGTGTGTGTGTGTGTGTGTGTGTGTGAATATTGCGTCGACCCCTCACTCACCCGCAACCCCTTAATCTCAGTCTTGAAGTCTGTGTGTTTCTTTATGTATTCTTTCTGATTTGTTTGTGAATGAGTGTGTGTATGTGTGTGTGTGTGTGTGTGTGTGTGTGTGTGTGTGTGTGTGTGTGTGTGTGTGTGTGTGTGTGTGCTTGTGCCTAGCGCAAGTCTTTTGGTCTGGGCGCTGACAGCCGCAGCCCTCAGGAGAACTGGTCCGACAGGGTGAAACGTAGGCGAAGGGTTGAGCGACGGGGAGACATATTGTCAGGGGAAGGTGGGGAACTCTGAGGCAGACGTCTATATGGAGTTAATTTTCATAAATAGGAGACTGTCTGTGCATTCTGTCAGTAAAGAAATGTGAAATGCATGCAGTGTCTATAATGTGCAGGATCCAGCCTGTTAACCGTGGACTAACAGGAAACCGCCCTTCCCCGCGTCAATGGAATGGTTCAGGATGCTATTTGACACTTACTCTTTCTGTGTGTGTGTTTGTGAGACCGACGGAGAGGCGCTAGAAACCACTGCGGTTTATGGTGAGACCCAGGCCAACGTCTGGTCTCTACACAAGCTTCACATCCAAACGTTTCTTATGGTGAGATGCGAGCGGGAGTGAGACCCAGGCCAACGTCTGGTCTCTACACAAGCTTCACGTCCAAATGTTTCTTATGGTGAGAGGCGAGCGAGAGTGAGACCCAGGCCAACGTCTGGTCTCTACACAAGCTTCACGTCCAAATGTTTCTTATGGTGAGAGGCGAGCGAGAGTGAGACCCAGGCCAACGTCTGGTCTCTACACAAGCTTCACGTCCAAAGGTTTCTTATGGTGAGATGCGAGCGGGAGTGAGACCCAGGCCAACGTCTGGTCTCTACACAAGCTTCACGTCCAAAGGTTTCTTATGGTGAGATGCGAGCGGGAGTGAGACCCAGGCCAACGTCTGGTCTCTACACAAGCTTCACGTCCAAAGGTTTCTTATGGTGAGATGCGAGCAGGAGCGAGACCCAGGACAATGTCTGGTCTCTACACAAGCTTCACATCCAAAAGTTTCTTATGGTGAGAGGCGAGTGGGAGTGAGACCCAGGCCAACGTCTGGTCTCTACACAAGCTTCACGTCCAAAAGTTTCTTATGGTGAGAGGCGAGCAGGAGCGAGACCCAGGACAATGTCTGGTCTCTACACAAGCTTCACGTCCAAAAGTTTCTTATGGTGAGAGGCGAGTGGGAGTGAGACCCAGGCCAACGTCTGGTCTCTACACAAGCTTCACGTCCAAAAGTTTCTTATGGTGAGATGCGAGCAGGAGCGAGACCCAGGACAATGTCTGGTCTCTACACAAGCTTCACATCCAAAAGTTTCTTATGGTGAGAGGCGAGTGGGAGTGAGACCCAGGCCAACGTCTGGTCTCTACACAAGCTTCACGTCCAAAAGTTTCTTATGGTGAGAGGCGAGCAGGAGCGAGACCCAGGACAATGTCTGGTCTCTACACAAGCTTCACATCCAAAAGTTTCTTATGGTGAGATGCGAGCGGGAGTGAGACCCAGGCCAACGTCTGGTCTCTACACAAGCTTCACATCCAAAAGTTTCTTATGGTGAGAGGCGAGCAGGAGCGAGACCCAGGACAATGTCTGGTCTCTACACAAGCTTCACGTCCAAAAGTTTCTTATGGTAAGAGGCAAGTGGGAGTGAGACCCAGGCCAACGTCTGGTCTCTACACAAGCTTCACGTCCAAAAGTTTCTTATGGTGAGATGCGAGCAGGAGTGAGACCCAGGCCAACGTCTGGTCTCTACACAAGCTTCACGTCCAAAAGTTTCTTATGGTGAGATGCGAGCGGGAGTGAGACCCAGGCCAACGTCTGGTCTCTACACAAGCTTCACGTCCAAAAGTTTCTTATGGTGAGAGGCGAGCAGGAGTGAGACCCAGGCCAACGTCTGGTCTCTACACAAGCTTCACGTCCAAAAGTTTCTTATGGTGAGAGGCGAGTGGGAGTGAGACCCAGGCCAACGTCTGGTCTCTACACAAGCTTCACGTCCAAAAGTTTCTTATGGTGAGAGGCGAGTGGGAGTGAGACCCAGGCCAACGTCTGGTCTCTACACAAGCTTCACATCCAAAGGTTTCTTATGGTGAGATGCGAGCGGGAGTGAGACCCAGGCCAACGTCTGGTCTCTACACAAGCTTCACATCCAAAAGTTTCTTATGGTGAGAGGCGAGCAGGAGCGAGACCCAGGACAATGTCTGGTCTCTACACAAGCTTCACGTCCAAAAGTTTCTTATGGTAAGAGGCAAGTGGGAGTGAGACCCAGGCCAACGTCTGGTCTCTACACAAGCTTCACATCCAAAGGTTTCTTATGGTGAGAGGCGAGCGAGAGTGAGACCCAGGCCAACGTCTGGTCTCTACATAAGCTTCACGTCCAAAAGTTTCTTATGGTGAGATGTGAGTGGGAGCGAGACCCAGGCCAACGTCTGGTCTCTACACAAGCTTCACGTCCAAAAGTTTCTTATGGTGAGATGCGAGCGGGAGTGAGACTCAGGCCAACGTCTGGTCTCTACACAAGCTTCACGTCCAAAACTGGACGAAATGGAGCTGAATTATTCATCTTGTTCGGTTCCAGTTTTTTAATTCGAGCACCTCGGAAGAACTGCGGGGTGGCTGCCGGATCTCGTTTCCCTCCAAACCACAGAAGTCAAAACTGTCTTCCAAAACCAAAGATCACAAAAAAATAAAAAAAAATAGTCTTGTCAGTTCGTAGCATGAGATTGGGAGTCCGTCTGTTCGTTCGTGTGTAGCATGAGAGGATGTAGTCTAGGCCCCTCCCCCCGGCTGCACAAGCGAGCGAGCGAGAGAGAGAGAGAGAGAGCGGTTTGGTGGTCGAGAGTGACTGGAGATAGTGAACCGTGAGCTAAAGCTTCTGCAACGTCATCGTCAACGCGACACTCACACAGATTAGCCGATTAACTTGTTAAACTTGCTAACGTGTACAAAACACATCTCCTTCTGCAACCGAGCAACGGATTTCAACACGGTTTGCACCATTGGAATCAGCGTGACCTGTACTTGTTAACGAAGCTCACTGGTGTTTTGAGCCCGTAGTTGCTCACATACGTAGCCTCGTGTCGCCTACTAAACTTGCACCACCTGGGTGTGATTTTTCTATTGGGTTTAGGTTGAGTTTAGTGAGTTATATTTTAACCTCTTTTTTCAGGGATTATTGACTCTGAATGAAGACTCTGATGAAGACTTCTCAGTCTTTCTTCTGGAGCAACTGTGGATCGACTGCCTTGCTCAAGGGAAACCCAACACTAGTGGTTGATGAAGCCCTTAATAGCCGGTCTGGCATTCAAACGTACAAAAGCCATTTCTTGTCTGAAAATCACCCTCCCAGTTCTTCTCCTGCAGCAATGGGCTATTTTCTGGAAAACGAGACCCGGGAGACAAACGATAAACAAACATAAACCGCTACGAAGGCGTCAGCTTTGCAAGTCGGAGGATTGTGCAGCGTGGGTGGACGTTTGCGCTCTCTCCTGAATGGACAGAAGAGAGAGTTATTGTACGTGTAGTGAGAATTTTGGAAGGTCTTTTGGTTTGTGGCTAGCAAGTTTGCCTCCTCTGCCAGACAGACACTTTGGCAAATAACCAGCTAGTGGAGTTCTTAAAAGGGAAGTTGGCTGTGAAGCTGTCAGAATCACCCCTCTGCCACTCTCCACCAGGATGAAAGCCAGTTTCCAGCCGTAGTTGTGGAGCGATTAGAGCTACATGAACTTCAATGCAACAAGTCCACTCAGAAAAAGACAAACGCCCCCTAGGGTCTCTAGGAGGAAAATCACAGGGTGGCTTTAATCCAGATGGATTTATGTTCTTTCATCATATCAGACCTACAGGCTGTCTCGGGGGACGGGACTTTATCCCCTGAAATTCAATTGGGTCTTTTGGCAAACATTAAATCATCGCAACCAGAGGGGTAGAAAGTACCGGTGGTTCCAGTCATAAGGCTTTTATTAGGGGTGGTTGGTGGGGATGGGGGGGGGGGGGTTGGATGGACGGAGGGAATAAAAGAGGAGAAATGAAATGCAGACAAGCCAGAGAGAGAGAGAGAGAGTCCCATCTGCCTCTCCTCCTCTCCTTTTATCAATCCCTCATTCTCTCTCTCTCCTCCCTCGCTCCGCGTTGACATTTATCCCAGGGATCAAATAAACCATTGTGTTAATCATTAGTTAAGTAAGGAAAGATGTCCAAATCAATGCCAATGTCTGACCGCACTGCAGTGGTGAAGGGCGCGGGGGTTGAAAGCCTCCAGTATTTTAAGTATGGAAATATGTCAGTTAAGGCTTTTTAAATTGTAGATTTCTTTTTTATATATATATATAGAATTATACTATGTGACACAGACATGGTTTGAGTTTCCTCAACTAACAACTAAAAGTAAACCATAAGGGGGGGTTGGATGGGGTAGGATGAATTCCCTATTCATTTCTAATAAGGCAAACATGTATACTTCATATATGATGATAGAAATTACTCCTTGCCTCATATGCGTTTGTTGAAATATTTTCATATTTAAATACTTTTAAATATTTTGTCTCCACTTCAGTACGGTACAGTTTGTTTTTTGGTTGATTTACAGCTTTGCCTCTTATCAACTAAGACAAAACAAAATATATTATGTGCGCACATATGTGTGTGTGTGTATTATACTCTCTCTCTCTATATATATATATATATATATTAGGGCTGTCAAACGATTAATTTTATTAATCGTGATTAATCTTGCGATTAACTATAGTTAATCGCGATTAATCGCATCTTTGTATCGCATATTTAAAATGCCATTATTTTGCATTTCAAAGCATTTTTAATTAGATATTAATCATTCTTACCAGTGTGTCATGATTGGGAATCAAATTAATGCAAATAAATGTACTTTGTGATCTTGAATTTTAGATTTATTTTCAATTCAATAGAAGTGGAATGTAGACCGGAGGTAACAATGTCTACAAAATATATCTAGAACCGTTACTTCCGGCGGCGGCGCTGTGGAGCAGTCGAAACACAAAATGACACAGCCGAAGAAGGTTGTGTCTGAGCTGAAAACTTTGGCACTTCCATGAATAATGGCTCGGTATTGGAAACTGTGTATTGATAACGTGTATATCGCGTGAAGCTATTGGAGCCGACCTCACAGTGGTTAGAGGACCCGCGCATCTGAGACTCTGAAGGAAGAATGAGCTAGCTAGCTGGCTGCTAGCTGGCCGCTAGCTACTTTTAGGTGATCGCTCGCCTCAAACTCGATGTACTTCGGTGATATTTTAATTCCGTTTTACACAAGGTGCAAACTACGGCTCTTGACTTGTCCACTGTGCCACTTTGGGAGTTTTTTTTAAGTAAAACGAGCCATTTAGAAACATATTGCTGTCGTTCTCTTCCATGCCTGCATGCACAAGCAGGAGACAGGAAACCGAACGGCTTTACTAAGTAAGTACGGGTGCGACGAAGGGACAAAATAGCGGCATGCGATTAACGCGATTAAAAAAAATAACGCGTTATGGTGGGCCCTTAATCGCATCGCGATTAACACGTTAACGCTGACAGCCCTAATATATATATATATATATATATATATATACTGTACACACACACACACACACACACGTGTGTGTATATATTTAAAAAAAATCTGATTATTCCATGCAGCTCTCCCATACATTATTTTTTATTGTACATATTCACCTTCTTGTATGTGGATGGAGGGATTGTTGACCCCTTCTGTCTTTTCCCTCTTTTTTTCCTGTATCTACTCTTTCTTCCGCTGGGCTCACCCTGTCACATCTGTTTTCTCTCTCTCTCTCTTTCTCTCTCTCTCTCTCTCTCTCTCTCTATCTCTCTCTCTTTCTCTGTCTGTCTCTCTCTCTCTCTCTCTCTCTCTCTCTCTCTTTCTTTCTCTATCTCTCTCTCTTTCTCTGTCTCTCTCTCTCTGTCTCTGTCTCTCTCTGTATGTATCTCTGTCTCTTCTGTCTCCAACATCTACTTCCCCTCAAGTCAGATTTATTCGGAAACGTCTTAAAAAAAACAAGACTGTCACAAAGTGCTTTTCCGGGCAATGTGGACGGACACCAAAACCTCAATGAAAAATGAGAAAATTACAGTTCTGAAGTGTGTGTTTAGGATTTAAAAAGAAAAAAACCTACTAACTTAACTAATACACACACACACACACAGAGACACACACATGAACACAGAGAAACAGACAGTCTACAGTCCA
>NC_139628.1:29021960-29024460 GCF_964638095.1 Poromitra crassiceps
TTATCATCAGTCTGTGACAGACCCTCCTCTGACAGTCTGTTATCATCAGTCTGTGACAGACCCTCCTCTGACACTCTGTTATCATCAGTCTGTGACAGACCCTCCTCTGACACTCTGTTATCATCAGTCTGTGACAGACTCTCCTCTGACAGTCTGTTATCATCAGTCTGTGACAGACCCTCCTCTGACAGTCTGTTATCATCAGTCTGTGACAGACTCTCCTCTGACAGTCTGTTATCATCAGTCTGTGACAGACCCTCCTCTGACAGTCTGTTATCATCAGTCTGTGACAGACCCTCCTCTGACACTCTGTTCTATGTCATCAGTCTGTGATGACTGCACTTATTCTGTGACAAATACTTTTCATTGGTACAATTTCACAACCTTTCTGGTGAACCAACCTCCCCTCGATCTTGCCTCCTGCAGTTCTACTTCAGTTAGTGCTTTCCTACATTTCCCAGAATGCTTTGTGACAAACACCAGAGCAGTGGGTTCCCAACCTTTTCCGACTCATGGCCCACTTGAAAATCTCAAGTGTTGGCGGCCCACATCTGACCCTAAACAGTACACAGGCCAAATCATGTTTTCTCAGAGCACTGTTTATTTGAACGATAACAGGAGCTGTCCATCAGCACCACACAGAAACCTGAAACTATACATGAGGGGCTGTCTGCACTAAGCTAATTAACAACTAATTGATTACACATCAAATAACGGTATCATTCAACAATAGAGAGATGCATTATCAGTGCCCCTGAGCAAGGCATTGGCAAAAGCACTGGAGTTGGTCCCCGGGTGCTGCACTGCGGCTGCCCACTGCTCCTAGTTCTAGGAAGTAGTAGAGGATGGGTCAAATGCAGAGGATGAATTTCAACAATAAAGGATAACTTGAGCTTAAAGTCGAGCTGAACCCAAAAATGACTTTTCTTTTCTTTTAGTTCAAATACCTGGGTATGCAGTGCACCTATTTAACACTTTCAGTGCCACGGCCCTTGGGCAAAAGGTTGCTTGCTGTGCCACATAGGCCGCAATGCATTTTAAAACAGTCATATAATTTTTTTAATAATTACTATGTAAACACTGAACACGCACAAATAACGATGAGACTCTCTTCTATCACCTGCAAAAAAAAGTTTATTGATCCCATTTTCCGTTCTTTAGTTATGAGCCGGAGAAGATAGCTTGATTGAACGAAAAACATACCTTTTTTTCTACGAGCTGAGATAATGAGCCTTTTGTGAAATTAAACATTTCAAGCACATCTCTGACTCTGAAGCTAATTTTCTGATGTCTGGGTCTGTCTGGGTGAAGTGTATGCTGCTCTGCTGCTCTCCGTGCTCCCCCCCCCCCCCCCCTCAACTGCACACGCCTCCTGGGTGTGTCTTATGTGTCTGGTGGCTCTCAGTCTCTGCTGAGTTTGCTGCGCACACACAGTGAATGGTGCGCGACATTCAGCTTTTTGGTTCCGCGTGTGTTTGTCACGGGCTGGCATGCTTCCAGTTCGGAATAATAATGCTGATTATGTGAATGTGCTGTTGCAGCGTACATGGAAGTGCTCAGTTGTGACAGCGGATGCTGCTGCTGGGGGCACAGCTGGCGTTGTGCTCGTTTATGGAGGCACGTCGATGCATACGGACGGATGCAATGCGATTTCCTCATTTTCACCAGTGACTATTTCTGTGTGTTTGGCTCCTTTTTCTCTGATCAGGAGAGTGCTGTCGCCACCTAATGGGTTTGTAAAATAGGTTATCGACCTCCAATAGCTACAATATTGTTAGAGGCGACGTAAGAAGCTTAGATCGACACCCCCCCGTCAAAAAAACAATTTGGAGTTATGACGCCATTTGGCGTCGCTGGCACTGTACGGTAAATTTCTAATGACGCCATATGGCGTCGCTGGCACTGAACGTGTTAATAATGTATGCAAAAAAAATCAGAAAAATCTAATTTCTTTGGTTTTTCACACTTTTTCACATCAAAAGTTCATTTTTCAAGATTTCATTGATAACAGTAATTTAGAGTTTGATGACGTCACCTAGTACTATCAAATTTCTACCCCATTTCAACCAATCATATCACGACATGCAGCTGTCAATCAAATCTTCATTTCAGGATAATGTTCTCTTCCAAATGAAGTAGAAAATGGCGCCTAGTGCCTGTCATCTGGCAGAATTCCTACCCCATAAACTAACTACTAACTTGGCCAATTGTATGAAACATGAACAAAAAACAAAAACTATAATCTCTAAGAATGCAAAGAAATGTAACTGGCTCGTTAAAACGCGCATTCCAGGAATATCGTATTTACAGAAATAGCGTAAATGGCGAGCGCTTGAGAGCGTGGTTGTCAGGGGTCGCCCGTCCGAGATTCCAGGCGGGCGGGCCTTACGCATGCATCGGATTGTCTGCTCGCTCCGCACGAAGCAGGTGGCTGCCTGGTACTCCGCGGATCCCACTCGCGTAGCACGACAACACGCTGAATCCCACTGGATTTGGGGGT
>NC_139628.1:29029460-29036463 GCF_964638095.1 Poromitra crassiceps
GGGTTTGTTTTAATAGAACGGGCTTTAGAGAGCGTTTGAAAGAGGAACCGCAACTGTCGGCCGCTTTCCTTTAGAAGTGACGCTAAACACTTCTGTTTCAGGCCCAATTAATGGCCTGGAAATTCACACCAAATGTCGGGAGGCGAGTCACCAGGCAAAAGGGCTGGCATGTGCTGAACACAAGTGGACTGTGTGTGCGTGCGCGTGTGTGTGTGTGTGCGTGCGTGCGTGCGCGTGTGTGTGTGTGTGTGTGTCAGAGAGAGAGAGAGAGGGTTCCCTGTGATCTTTATGAACACTGCTGCGGTCACCTCGGCGGTTTGAGCCCAACGTAGCCGGAGCAAATGAAACTCATTACATCGTTTACGAGTTCGGAAAAGGAGAGACGATTGAAATTCTATCTCGTAAACTGGGAAGGGGGGCGATGGCCCGGGGGGTTGTAAACATGAGAGACGTGAGAGAGGCTTGTGTGTGTTTATATTGTGTGTGTTTTTTCTTCTTCTTCCACTTCTTTCTTTTGCTTCTCTGAGTCAAATTAGAAAAAGTCGGGGGGCCCCCAAGAGGATTCGGGGCAACGCTGGAATCCCTGGATTGCGTTTCTCTCTCAAAAAAAAAACAACAACCGAAAAACAAGTCCAGATCAGCTTATGTTTATGAGCTGACGAGACACAAAAAAAAACAGGTTTTTGGTGGAGAGCGGCTCTTGTGGCTGTTTACAGTCGCATATTTGGCCAAGCAAAACTGAAAAGGCCATTACGGTTAAAAGATAATGGGCTTGAGATTTGCGTCCAGTGTCTCTTCCCCCCGTATACTATACTTTACTATACTTTCCCTGCATTCTCCTTCTCAAGTAGGCAGACTCATGCCAAAACTTCCCGCTTTTCTTCAGTCTCTAAACGTTCTCTGTGAGATTGGACCTCCCCAATTATCTTTTGGAATTGTGAGAACTAGCAATCGAGCTCGCAGCTCCTCGCCCGCTCTATTGGCACCAGGAAGGATGACATCACTGATGACATCACATCATTAGGTAATGAGGGCAATCATCTAATTAAAAGATCCGGCTCCGTCAGGTCACCCTGGGGTGCAGGGGTGCTCTTTACACTTGACCTACAAGTTTCAGCCCGATCGCACGTAACACGGCGTAGCATTTTCTCAACACTAAGCCATGAAAGACCACGACGCATGGCCCCCGATCAATTATTCTACTGATTATTCCAACAATGAATCGAGTAATCGGATAAGATTATGTGGTTCAGGCTGAAAACACAACGCGACGTTAGCATGAAGCTGTAGACTCTGGAAGTGAAACACGGCAGACTACAAATTTGAATAAAAGGAAACAAAAGATAACATAGAGTAGGAGCCAGATTCTGTGCTTGGGTCCGGTACTGTAGCTGCCCCAAAACCCAAATCATCAAATATCTTCTTTTGTCCTGACCAACAGTCCACAACCCAAGGATTATTACTTTCTGTCATAGAAGAGTAAAGAAGCCAGAAAATACCCAGATTTACATTTGAATTTTTGTATATATTTTTCTTAAATTAGTCTTGAAGCAGCTACGAGCAAGATTTTCGATTGTTATTAAACAGTATAATTATAATATTGATGCATCACATCTTACCTATAATAGTAGCTGAGACCAAAGCCGTGTGAATCGGAGATTGCTCTCTTGATGATTATAGAGTCTGTGTCTGTCTACCGGCGGGCCGGATAAACCCGGAAGTGAAACGAAACGGTTTACGGCAGCTGCCTGCCTTCAACCGTTTCGCTCTGCCTAGCAACAGACCATAAACACGGAGAACGCCATGCAGGGGCTTGCTACTCTCGTGAACATCTCTCGTTATATTCTAACAGTTTGTTTGGAAGTAATTTTGTTATTTTGTGGTTATGGCCGAAGTGGCTGCCGCAAACCTTTTCATTTCACTTCCTGATCTGCCCCCGGCCGCAGACAGACTAATCGTCAAGACAACACTGGCCGATTCACTCGGGGTTCAAGCGAGACTACTCGGCGTTGGTCTCGTCTACTATTAGAGGTAAGATGTGATGCATCGATATAAAATTTAGACTGTTTAATAACAATCGAAAATCTTGCTCGTAGCTGCTTTAAACGATTATCAATTGTGTGTGTGTACATGAAACGGCTCACAACAAGGTCTGTTTTATCTTGATTAACCGGATCATGTTTTCTGGAGAGAGACATCGCTGTTGAGTTTTTCAAATGTCTTTTTTAGTGCTTTGACCACGAAATGATAAATGAACTGTATTTATAGAGCACACTTTATATAGTCTATCGACATTCACACACTGATGGGGTGTGCAGCCATGCAAGGCGCTAACCAGCTAGTCGGAGCAGATAAGGCTTGTCTTGCTAAAGGACACTTCGACGCGCTGGCGCGAGGAGCCAGCCTCGAACCGGGAACCTTTCCGATCCCCAGGCGACAGCCCGAGTGCCATCCAGTTCCATTGTATTGGAGAGAAGGCAGACATCTCTACGACCGATCTCTCCAAATCTCGGCACCTCACACCAAAACGATCTAGAATGGATAAATAGCACTACAGGTAAGATTTTTTGAGTTTGGGGTGAACTGTCCCTTTAAACTATATTATGCGAACCAGGCTAATATGCAAAGTTGTCTACTTACAGAGATGGTCAGTGATTTCAATCGTGCGCAGAACTGCCATGAATGTTATTTGTAAAGTAAGAATTCCAGCGCAAATTTTCTTTCTTTTCTTACTTTGGTAAAGAAAGAGGTTCTCTGATAATCATCTATCATTTATTTTTAGCCCACGATTTCTTCTTCCTCCCGTCATGCAGTAGCAGAATCTGTAGAGGAAGCGTGATTTCGAATCGCACATAGGTTACGCAAAAACCACGCCCTGTGCCCGCCTACGCAGCAGTCAAGCGCCGGGATTGGCCAGGAGCAAGTCTTTTGTCTTCTTTTGACAGCTGGAATCTCCCACACCACAAATCGCTGGTCACGCAGCCCAGCGATTTCATGAACCAACTGAATTGCTCTTGATAGGGGACATTGAAATGAATTATTAGTGTATTAACGCCAATGAAAACAAACACAAGCTTTTAACACACAATCGATTTTTAAACATTTATTTCAAAACATCATTGTAAAATTCAGGCCTTTAGCCAAAGCTTCAATAACAGAGCTCAGCTGACAGTTTAACCTGCAAATGAAAACTATAAAAAATATCAAATAAAAAATACAATAGGCTACAGCACATAGGCCTAGCCGCCGACCCCCCCCCCCCCCTTCAGTCCAGCCGTTTGTTCCAGGCCAGTGAAGTCCCAACAATCTACAAAAACATGCAATAATATAAAATCATAGATAAAAAGTTTAATCATACACAATAAATAAAACCAAAAGTAAAGGGTTAGCCTTCCCAATGGCCAGCACTGAGGCGGGTGGTCAGAAAGTCAAATAACATTAAAATACATTGTATGCTTTGGTGCGATGTAGGATTTTGTCTTTCATTATCCTCGTTGCAGCCTTGTTGCAGCCTCGCTTGGTGTTGTTGCTTCTCACAGGAATGGTGTCCCTGTAACAGAGAGCCCAACATGAACATGAGCGCCTGGCCAATCCCGGTGCTTGACTGCTGCGTAGGCGGGCACAGGGCGTGGTTTTTATCCTGGCGCTTGACTGCTGCGTAGGCGGGCACAGGGCGTGGTTTTTGCGTAACCTATGTGCGATTCGAAATCACGCGTAGAGGAAGAGTTTGACATTTCCAGGTTTTGATATTAGGAGTTACACTAAAAGAAAGTTTGTCTTCAGTTCAATTGTTGGGGGTCAGATTGTTTTTTTTGGTGTTGTGGAAACTTTCTTTCTGTGCATTAGGCCTACTATTTACTTTTTAAGATTAATGAAAGTTAATTTTATTTTTTATAGTTACATTTTTGTTCCTGCAAAGTAAATAAAAATCTCAAATTATCTTCCATATAATATTCAGCCGTAATTCTTTTTTAATTAATTAATTTATTTATTTATTTATATATTGCGTGATTTCTTCTTCTACGCATGCAATTGTTGTCCTCCTTCCGTCATGATAATTGAAGGCAGTAGCAGAATCTGTACAAGATGGTTTTGGATGTGTTTTCCAGGTAGTGCAGCGGTAGATTCCCTGCCTACCAACATGAGGGTCACAGGTTCGCGCCCCCCGTGTTGCCTCCGGCTTGGGTCGGCGTCCATACAGGCACGATTAGGCCGCGTCTGCGGGTGGTAAGCCGGATTAAGGGGGTACGTGTCCTGGTCGCTGCAGTAATGGCTCCTCTGGTCGGTCGGGGACACCTGTCCGGGGGGGAGGGGAACTGGGGGGGGGGGGATAGCGTGATCCTCCCACGCAATACTGTTAGGTGAAAAGCTGCTGGCGACTGCAGAGCAGATTGGGCAGAGGGGGGTGGAGCAATGCCTGGGACACCCATAGCAGGGAATTGGCCAAGTACAATTAGGGGGGGGGGGGGCGGGTCCAGAGAAAGATCAGGCGACGAATCAAAAAAAACATAGTGATCACGTACAGCTGTATCCAGGCAGGGCGGTGGTGATTTCAGCTTAATTTCATGGTCACATGAACACTCATCAGGACAGCCAGCCCAGAGGTCTTTGGTGGGTGATTCATTAAATAGCCTACATGAGGTCACCACCATAAAACCAGGCCTGTGCCAATCCAAACGTCTTCTATTCTAGTCCGGTCGTTAGAGAGACCGTTTTGTTCCAATTTATAGGCGGCCAAAACACAAAAGCAAGGCCTAATAATGACGTTGTCATCACTTAAATACACAAATAAAGAAAATACTTCCACGACTAAAGAAAAAAGCTTTCACTTTGATATGCCGATCTCATTTTTGCTCAAAATATCAGTTACAGCCCTTCTGGCAGCAAGCTCTTAATTTCTAAAGTAGCCCTCCCACCCACCCCACTTTTTTCCCCCTCTCTTTTTTTAACCAAAACAGGCTCCCCCTCACCCAGTGTTTTTCTAGGGAAGAGCATAAACTCAGTGCAGACCAAACAAGAGGCTGCATTGTTTGTATTGTGTTCTATAGGGATTTATCTCATTCACTGGATTTGTTCCTGTTCTGGTTCCTATTCAGCTTCACCTACTGTATATGTGTCTCTATAGTGAGCAGACCTCGTCGCCAACCACTTTTATGCAAATAGCCCCTCGGCCCCTCTCTCAGCCAGCGCTTTGAATAGAGAGTATCGTTTGACCTCGGCCTTGTCGATGAGTTTAGATAAGCGCAATGCTCCGTGCTTCCTCTCGGTGTCCCCGTGCTTCCTCTCGAGGCTTTATTAAGAAAGAAGGGGTTTGCCAGTTGCTCTCCACATTTGCATCAGGCTCATAAAGTCTGTTTATGGTTTAGGAGTTAATTCCACCACCACCTAAAAAAAATGCTACAGGCTGCTACAACCATTTCCTGAGGTTGATCGTTCAATAAAAACGGTAAAAGTGTTTCATTTCGTCAACCAAGAAGTCCAAGTTATCCCCACAGCTACACAGATATGGAAAGTCTGGACATGTATGGAAGAAGAGTTGGGTATGTTCCCATGTCTTAAAAAGTTTGGAAATTGCACCAAAAACTCGATGGAATGGAAAGATGTTGTTATAATGTCCCATTGTGCATTCTTCTGTTGTTTTAGATGCGTGTCATCTGAAATATTGTGCTATTTTGTTACTGCGAAGAATAATCTTTGTAATCCGTGGATCAAACCCCTCAAATCAAATCGATAAGATCAGGTGTGGGGAAAAAAAAAGATGACTATCCTTTAAAACAGGGGGTTTCAAAGTCTGAGACTGTGGGCCTCCCCACCCCCCCCCCCCCCCCCCCAGACAAAACTTGCAAAAGGGTGCCCCCCCCCCCCCCCCCTCGCTCAATCCCTAGATGCCTATGGCAGTGGTTCTCAAAGTGGGGTCCGGGGACCCCCAGGGGTCCTTGAAGGGATTGCAGGGGGTCCCCAGCAAAAAGAGGGATCATTTATTTTTTCACTATAATACCATTCCACAAATAATAATAATTAAATAAGTAACACAATGACACAATTTATGACTGTTTTGGTCATGGGTTTCATACACTTTCTGTAATAAAACATCTAAAAGCAAAAGTCTCATCAGATGGGGGTTCCTGGGACAAGATCTTATCAAATTGGGGGTCCGTGGTCTAATTTGTGTCAGTTTAGGGGTCCTTGACATGAAAAGCTTTGAGAACCACTGGCCTATGGGATCATGATTATTATTATTTCATCTCATAGACACTCAACAATAGCCTGTTTGATCTACTTCAGACTACACCAAATACATAAAGAGGTCTGTCCTAAGGCATTTATTAGTTTCTGACTCTGGGAAAGAAGGAAAAACCGTTAAATTCCACAAAACTACTGAATCTCTGAACTATCTTTAACCAAATCACACACATTTTAGGCTATTATGTGATCTCCTTTTGATAACTGAGGTAATATGTGTTCACTTCCATACGCTGAGCCTCCCCTGAAACTGCTTGAAGGCCCCCCCGGGGAGGCCCGCGCCTTCCCACTTTGAAAACCCCTGCGTTTGGGACAAATTCTTCCCTCCAGTTTGCGCGGGACGGGATGGGACTGCTGTCGGCTTGACAGACATGCTGTAATTATTTGTCTGCTGCGATGGAAATGAAGGGGGAAAAAACGGTTTGTTTGATTTGCATAACGGCCCCTCCCTCCCCGGGGGGGGGGCGGGGGACAAAGCGACGGGGGCCCTCGGGTCTATACGTCCCCTCTCTGTCCTCATCAACATGTGAAGTGTCTCCGGTCAATGGACGCAGAGGGATTTACTCTCACAATGCAGACAGATGCCAGCTTTTATCTGTGTAACGGCAGAGAGGCCGAGCGCGTGCCACTTGACAGCGGCGCTGACGCAGTGACGTCCCCCACCGCCGCCCTATTGAGATGAATGAGGAGGACAGAGGGGAGGGACACTTTAGGATGAGTCGGTCAATGGTTGGTTCCTCCTCCAACAACCCATTTGGGT
>NC_139628.1:29036663-29101663 GCF_964638095.1 Poromitra crassiceps
GCGTGCGACACAGAAACGCAATGCTCCATTTGATTCTTGATGGTGTTTGCTACAGAATGAGCAACATCTGCCCCCACTATAGAGCGGCAGCTTTCCAAACTGCGGAGAGCGGCTCGGTCTGGTCGGAGCTGGACTGGATGCTCGTCTGCTGCTGTGTCCTTGGCGGCAACCCTCCTGAGTCTCCTGCTCATCATTTTCTCCCGATAGGATAGATAGGCCATATTTTCATCGCATTTTTTAATCGGCTCGTTTGCTGTGGGCTATTTGTTGAAAAACAGTAACACAGACAATCTAGACCCATTGCTAGCTATCACTGCTGTTTCCAAACAGTAAACAGAAAGTATGTTGCATTACAAATGGAGCCTGTATCGCTACATTATTAGCTCAGTGGTGAATGAAGCTTTTGAACAATTCATTTCTAATATATTTTCAGCTAAGGATCTGAAATGATCAATGTTTTTCGATTCCTGAAGTCCAGCACGTGATGGCCTCCATTGCTACTAGTTAGCGTAATGGTTAGTGTAGCATACTTTACAAGTTCAAACTAGCCTCAAGCTATGTAGCTAAGCTAGTTAGCTAGCTGCTTATCTTCAAACCATAGACTGTATAAAAATAAAGCACGCCACCCATTGGTTTGTGGAGCCATCTTGTTTTTGTTTGTTTTTTGGAGCCAGAAGTGACCATATTTGGACAGAGTGGTGCTGGGAAGAGGTGACGGCGACTAGCATACATTGGCTATTCACCTGTCACTCAAAGCACCCACGGCCAATTATGCACAACTAAAACTAGAAATCTCGCACGCTTTGCGCTCTCCTTCCTGGCGTCCCTCGCTGCCTCGTCCGCGGATTGCTCGCCCGCTCAACTGGCAGTGCTCATTTCTACCGTGCCTCGTTGGTTTTCCCCTCGAGGTCGCGGATGGAGCTTGCCCGCTCAACTGAGCAACTGTGTGCCGCGGAACCCCTCGCCTTATAGTAGTGAGATTTAGACAAGTCTATGGGGATTGACTCGCTTTTGGAGCAAGCCTCAAGCGGCCATTTGAGGAACTGCCGTTTTTGGCACTTCCACATTTGCTTCGTTTTTTCAGCCCCAGATGTTGCCGCTTGCTTCCCAACATCATGGCATCATTGAAAAGAAGCCCTTGGTATTTATATTCCAAGTCATATTTTCCTTCTTTGCAGGTCAAGTTTGTCAATGAGATTTTTTTCATTAGTATTTGTTTGTGCTCCGCCCACTGATCTTTCAACCAATCAGATTATTTCTACCTCGCTCCAGAGCAGAGCAGCTCTGCCTCAGAGAAATGTGATTCAAATCTTCTGGAAGTCCTGTGCCAGGTTTTGGATGGCAGGGATGGAGAGAGAGAGAGAGAGAGGAGAGAGAGAGAGAGAGGGAGAGAGAGGGGGGGGCGCTGTGGGCACAAAATGTGTTTGATTCAGCGCTCAGCCCGCAGAGACTTCAGTCAGTCTGTTACAGAGCGGAGAGGCGACGCACACTTTACTCTCTGACAGGACTTTACCGTGTCTCAGAATAAACACCGCATCTATTGTTCTGCGTCTATTTTCCACAACAACAAACAGCAAGGAGGACTCTACTGGTCCTGATCTCCACCCTGTCAAGGCTTTTCTCCAAGGTTGGTCCTCTCATGTCATTTCCTCACGCTGTGTTTGTATTTTATATAGCCTTAAACTGAGTTGTGTTTGTATGGTTTTTAACGGTCGGTCGCTGTGCGTTTCTGCAGTAAATCTCGTCAGTTAAAGTTTAAGCTTTGCAGTCTGATCCTCTTCAACTGTTTACATAACATTTTGAATGAGGTCACGCTTCGATCGTTACTTTTTTTTGCCGTTTCACCCTCAAACTTTTTGGCTCTGACTGCAGCAGTTATGTTATATCATCAGTGACTTTCTGTCTTTTATAAGCGTATTAAGTGCAAGCTAAAGTCACTTGACACTCATATTTAAAGCTTGCTAGAGGGTTAGATACTATGACAATAGCATCAAAATCATGGTAGTTTTTTGTGGTTATGGTGTTTTATGGGAAAAATGTAGGCTATATGCTTTTAGGCAATTTGTTTTCGTTTTGCGATTTACAAATCTTTATATTTACAACTAAACTAAAGGAAAATAGCCTACATGAACAAGTCAATCCAGAATGAGATTTTCTCCATTTGAAACATGTGACAGACTGACAAGATCATTGATGCTATTAAAGCTATTTTAAGCCGCATAGTCAACATAGTTATCTTGAGCCGTACATCCTCAGCAGTGGCTTTTTACAGGATGCGACCATTTATGTGGTTGTGTTTTATTGGTAATGAACATCGCATCATCCAACATTTTCTCCAAAATATTAAATTACATTGGAGTTTTTGAATGTTTTTTCCGTATCAAAGTGTCCGGCACGCGTCGGACTAAAGAAGACAAAACGAGGGGAAAGTTTCAGCTCTAAATCCGTTTCTCTTCCTCCAAATTGGCTTAATTAAAGCGTCTTCCATTTCCTCCCGTCACTGATGAGCTGGAACAATATGTTGCAGGCAATTAAAACAAGTGCTGAATGAATGCATCACGCGGGGGGGGACAGCATATGGTGCGTGTGTGTGTGTGTGTGTGTGGTGTGTGTGTGTGTGTGTGTGTGTGTGTGTGTGTGTGTGTGTGTGTGTGTGTGTGTGTGTGTGTGTGTGTGTGTGTGTGTGTGTGTGTGTGTGTGTGTGTGTGTGTGTGTGCGCGCGCGTGTGTGTGCGTGTGCGCCCCAGTGTGCGTGTGTGCGCGCCAGTGTGCGTGTGTGTGCGCTCCAGTGTGCATGTGTGTGACAGACTGACGTTTCAATTTGCTCGTCACGCGTTAATTGTGTAATTGAAGCCGTCTTTGTGTGTGTCTGTGGGGGGGGGGGGGTTCAGTGTCTCTTCCTCCCACTCACCCCTTTCTCTCTTCTCTCACTTTCCCTATTAGGAAAAAGGATATTCCCAAAATATTCCTAAAGGAACTTTTAGTGAGTCATATGGCATTTAATCTCCTATATGCATCACTATCATATCCCCCCCCCCCCCCTAATATGGAATCACTGTAATTCCCTATATGATAGCATGTCTGTTGGTGGCTGAGTTACAGTAAGAGTATTTCATCTTATCGATCTGTATTTAATGTAACGCTATCTCCTATTACTCCTATAATATCCCCTATAGGGACTTATGGTGTGTGTCTAATATTCAATCGTGAGTTTATAGTGAACTCGTCGTCATACTTTATTTGGATCTGTTATGATGGCATCGCTGTGATATTTCCATGACATAAGGGACTTAGTGATGTGGTATTTATATAATACCCCTCTAAAAGTGATTATAGGCTGCAGTTGTCAGCTGGCAGGGGGAGAAGACTTGACAGCAGATAAACTAAACGGTCCGTTCCAAAGCGTTGTAGACCAGTCTGTTAGCCAAGACAGCAGCAGCCAGGCCCAGACTGCTGCCGACTAAACCATTTACAGGGAGGGAGAGGGGGGGAAACTAAGCCGGGACGATTTCACAATCTCATAAAAAGTGCTGGAGACACAATGAGTGATGTCAACTGTGAGAAGCAGTTTGAACCCAGCATCCGTCTGCCAGCCTGCAAAAGAGAGCAGCATTTTGAACATTTTTGAACCTCTTCCCAGTTCAGAGATCCAGAGAGGAGATCCAGTTCAGAGAGGAGCAGATTATTAGCAGTGTTATTATAAAGCATCCACGCTGTGTAGCTGCCTCCTCCTCACACCCCCCTGAGCTTCATTTGTCTCCCGAGTTCAATGTCCAGGCGACAATTATGAAGTGTTTTCATTCCAAAATAAGTTGCGTTTGCAGTGGTTCTCAACGTGGCGTCCGGACCCCGGGACCCGGCAGGGGGGGTCCTTGGGGGACTTCCAGGGGGGTCCGCAGTATATCGATGAATTGTTAAACGTCCCCCTAATGTGGACTAAATGAGGGGTCCTTAATATGAAAAAGGGTGAGATCTTTAAAGATAAGATGACAAGTTATACCGTTAAGAAAACGTTAATAGCTGTGATCTTTTCCCTGCGATTCTAATTTGTTAGATTTACATTGATCCAGTTTCTGTTGCTTATGGAGAAGGCAAAATCTGTTCTCAGTAATGGATATGATTTAAAATGTAACTAAGTACAATACATCAGTAAAAAATATACTTAAGTAGAAGAAAAGTTACTGACTCAAACAAGTGCAAGGACACATAGCAGCTTCTCCTCTACAGTAACATGAGTAACTGTAATGAGTTGCTTCATAACAGCAGCGACATGGTGTTTGTGTGTGTGTGTGTGTGTGTGTGTGTGTGTGTGTGTGTGTGTGTGTGTGTGTGTGTGTGTGTGTGTGTGTGTGTGTGTGTGTGTGTGTGTGTGTTGGATCCAGGCCTCATGTGGTTCAGCTCTCTGCTTGTTTGTGTGTCTGGACTCAATGTGCTGGAGACACCATGTGCAGCCTGGCCCTGACACTAATCACTCAATGAATAATGAACACACACACACACACACAGTCTCTGTGCCCTGCCATTGACAGCTGTTTGGTATCTTTGTGTGTGTGTGTGTGTGTGTGTGTGTGTTAACTCTATCAGTCGAGTGCAGCTGCATGCCTGCCTGTAGCAATTATGTTCTCCCTAAATAAGAGCCAGTGCTGGGAGGAGGGGACCGTGTGTGTGTGTGTGTGTGTGTGTGAGAGAGAGAGAGACAGAGAAGTGTGTGTGTGTGTGTGTGTGTGTGTGTGTGTGTGTGTGTGTGTGTGTGCGCGTGTGCAGGGGAAGGGGCAGAGGATCGGCACATATTATTAAGTGATTAACTTACTCAAAGGATAGCCGTGTGTGTGTGTGTGTGTGTGTGTGTGTGTGTGTGTTCTCGCACACATGCTGTTTGAACTGTGTAATATAAACCAGCTCAGGGGGACTTTAACATGAGCCTCTAAAGAGTATTTTTGCGGGATGCGTTGCACCCCCCCCCCCCCCACACACACACACACACACACACACACACCCCCCCCCACACACACACACACACACACACACACACACACACTGCGTTTCACTTGTCCTTTTTACCTCTGTTCACATCTCAATTGCATTTTCTCCATCCGTCACACACTGCAGAACACACACTTTCTCTCATTTACACATGCTCACTCTCACTTTCACACACACACACACACACACACACACGCACTCTCTCTCTCACACACACACACACATACATACACACACACACACACACTCACACACACACACACACACACACGCACTCTCTCTCTCTCTCTCTCTCTCACACACACACACACACACACACAAACTCTCACACACATACACACACACACACACACACACTCACACACACAATCAGACATATGCTCTGTTCTCAGGCCCATATGTATTTATCCAGCCATGTGACCCAATCACTCTTGAGAATCTCAAAGGCCCCGTTGTGTTGTAAGTCCATTCACACACACACGCACACACACACACGTACCACGCACACACACACACACACACACACACACACACACACACACACACACACACGTACCACGCACACGCACACAGCCTATAGTATATACACTCACTAACCCCATTGGTATCCACAGGCCTTTCCCCTGTGGCATTTCCATGGTTAATTTGCTGCTCAATAGGTCAAGAGGAAAAGCAGACATCAAGCGTATACACACTCTCTCTCTCTCTCTCTCTCTCTCACACACACACACACACAGCACACACACACACACACACACACACACACACTCACACACACACACACACACACACACATGCACACACAGCGAGTCATGTGACTGTCCCAGTCTTGTTTCCCAGACAGATCTGTGCTCTGTGCTTTACTGGGTCATGAGAGCACGAGTTCACTGGGGAAACGCCATTCAAACACCACTCAACTATCACCACTCCTCCCTGCACTTAGTATTGATAGGATGGTTTAACACAGGACGAGATGCACAGACGCATCGAAATATGGCCTCTCCTATCATTTCTTCAGAAGAGAGCTTTAAAAAAAAATAACTTTATAACTCTTGGGTACGGCTGGGCATTGAATTGGCACCAGTTCCAAAATTCGGATTCCAAAAGAATCCAAATTTGAATTCCGTTTGAATTTCGATTCTAACCGAACCTATTAAGTGGCAGACACTGACCGTTACGTAAAGTGTTCATTTGAAAATTCATACCAAAAATTTATAAACTGTTGATGTTTACAAACGTTCATACGTTCTCCCGTGAAATAAGCATGTGACCTTTTTCCCCCCAATCAGGGTCACTCTTTTTATTTAAATTGTTCACATTATATCACAGGTCCAACAGAAAATAAGAAGAAGAGAAAAACGTAAACAAACGCCCCCCTCCCCCTGACCCCAAATACCACACATAGACATGTAAACATTACAAACATAACATATCGCCCTGTTTTGACCCCGCCCCGCAAAGAATCGGAATTGAGAATCGTTAAAGTCCAAACGACCACTTAACCCTCTTGGCAATGGAGCTAGTTAGCAATCGTTGTCGTTCTCTCCTGATTTCCTATCCCTATATGACATACAACTTTGAAGGACATCTTTCAGTCGGTACACATGCATAGACACAAACATCCGCACACTGAAAGCAGCTCACAAGATTCATTCACACTTCTTGCATTGCACCGTAACACGGGTGTTTCGGATCAGATCAACACAGCGGAAGTTATAGCCGTCTTTGTACAAAGACAAAGACAACATTTCAGATTATTTGGCTTTTTCAAATGGCTTTTTGGAAATCCGCCTAGGTATCTCCCTACAAAATCCACTGCCAAATACTCATGTTTTGGTATTTTTTCATCTTCTTTGAGTTGGGATGCGGTAAGGCCTGCGGCTATGTCTCCATTGGGTTTCTAGTGAAAAAAGAAACAATCCGCACACCGAGGAGCTCCCGTTTAGGTTATTTTTATTTGCAACACAGCGTGACGTTTCGGGCACACACCGGCCCTTCCTCAGACGCTTTCTGGAGTGGCAGAGAGACGCCGTCTTAAATACCCGTATCAATATACAAGAGATCACCAGGTGTCCAACAATCAGTAATTAGTAAAGTTAAAATAAAGATGTACACACATAAAAAATTCTAGGCACAAATGTATAGATTCTAACAGTATATATATACAGTGTAGACAAATAGGACAGAAATGATTCTACATGTCACCCAAGAGGGGAGTAGTTTGTGGGCTCTATATTATAATAAGTATTTAAGTAAAGTTTGAAAGAGGCCCAAAACAAATACAAAAATGCATGTAAATACATCTCTGGAGGCAACTTCATTGACCACAACATATTACATTTGCAGAAATGGGGACCTAGTCTATAACTTAAAACAAATAGTAATTAGAAAGTTTTTAAAAAATACAAAAATACAAAAATACCACTTATGAATGAGATCACCACTAGAAGGGAGAGAGCACAATAGAGAGAGAGCATTACAGTAGGGACATCCTAATACCAGGTTGAGTATAGGATTACATCACCCTCTATAGAAAAGGTCTCATATCAAAGTCCTCATTTAGGCCTTTTGGGGCCATAGTGCCCAATGTATATATCCAGAATAGTTCTCTTTTGAGTAGCAAGTTATTAATGTCACCCCCTCTGCGTGGCAGTTTAAGAGCCTCAATCCCAATATATTTGAGAGTGGATACAGAATGTTTAGCAGAGGTAAAGTGGACAGCCACCGGGCTAGTTGTTACATTGTTTCTGATTGTGCTGCGGTGTTCAGAGATACGAGTTTTGAGTGATCTCAGAGACTTGCCTATATATGAAAGTCACTGCCAAATACTCATGTTTTGGTATTTTTTCATCTTCTTTGAGTTGGGATGTGGTAAGGCCTGTGGCTATGTCTCCATTGGGTTTCTAGCCATAAATACAACAACCACAGGTAACTGTTTACACTGTAAAAGTGTTTTTTATTCTAGGCGAGAATCAACCACTGTGTTTGAGCTGGTGTTACTCAGGGTCAGTGACACATAGAGTCATTCTGACACGTGGAACAGAAACGTCAAAGTCTTACCTTTCAGAAAAGGTCGGGCAGGTGTCTGTGACCCTAGCGGTTCAGCCACGGTAAGCATTTTAGTTTGGGTGTGTCGTTTTCACCATTTTCTTCGGAAATAGGTGGCTTTAGAAGAGGTTTCCGTATGAACGATTCAACCTGGCCTGTCTCTTCATCAGACTAAAAAAGACAATAGAAACCCACTGCCAGCTTAGTGCCGCTGGGTTTCAATTGTCTTGTGTCTGACGAGCAACTTCAGCCCAAACGTCTCATCATACTGTAGGTGTTATTGTTGGTACCTTGGTACATCTTGGCAGCAGACGTTTTGCTCTGTACGCTTTTTGTTTTGAGCCTGCAGCTGGTTTAGATTGGGATGTGCATGTTTCCACTCTGAGCACAGTTGTTGTGCAAACGCCATCTGCTGTTATGGGTAAGATAGTGATGCAATAGGTATGAGACGCAGTGATGCAATAGATATGAGACCCACAGTGACATCATTAGCTGAAGCAATGTTTACAGAGAGGATGCCGAGGGGTAGTACAGTATATAATTGTTTTGCATCGGTGGCTGCTCCACACTAAAGTTCCCAGGAAGCATCTAACAGACAATGACGTACATAAGGTTCAGTGTCAGCCCCTCATTAAGGCAGCATTTGAAGTTGTATAACACAAACTTATTTAAGACGATTTCACAAAATGATGCAGATGGCAGCTACGGACTTTTGCGTTGATTTTGGTGCGTGTGTCGTCAACTATTTCAGTGATTTAGTTTGACAGTTATTGAGAGTGGATTTGAGTTACATTGTGGACCAGTGATGTCATTCATGCACAAATGACATCACCGGTCCACACCTTAACTCAAATCAACTCTCAATAACTGTCAAACTACTGTAAATGAATGACTTGAAAACTGTTGAGAGTTTTCTGATATACTACTGATGTTGGTATCATCCAAAGCTGGTTGAAAATCACCAGAGTGTTCCTTTAACTTCTTCTAAATGAAATCATGGAAAGTTGAACAACTCGTCAGTTTGCTGGGGGACCCCGCGGAACCCCCTCAACGACCCCTGGTGGCCCCCTGGGGCCAGTTGCACCAAGTGGTCTTAACTATGCCTGGTCGTAACTCCTACGTCGGTCTTAGTTAGTTAGTTAAAGTCCCTGGAAACCAAAATCCACAAAAACGTTCTAACTATGTTATTTAGGGTCTTATGTGAGTAATTGTGTGGCAGAAAGTATGAGCCATTACTTTCAACCCAAAGCCTTAAAATCGCCACTTTTCTACAAGGTCTGGATTTCCATTTCCTCATTGAAGAGAGCGGTGCGCGCGGTGCTAAAATGCATGATCTTATCACGTCATAAGATTTAATCAAATCACACACACGCATGCACGGGGCACGCCCACACAGTCCGCGGGAGAAAATACACTCTAAAATATAATTGATTTTCATGACTTTTGCCATGACTGTCAAACCTAAATTTATATACTTTGCGACGTTCATCATCGTTCAAATTTGGCTGGTGGCTTATTAACATAGGTTCCTGTGATGTGATGAACTAAAAATGCTAAATAATAAAAAAATATTTCTGGTTTCCAGGGACTTTAAGACCAGTCTTTAGAGTGGATTTACGCCTGTTGCACCAACAGGGCTTACGTCTGGTCTTAACTACGCCAGTCGTAGCAATGCGCGTCCATGTGAATTGCCGGGGAATGTCCCCTGATTGGGCCAAAAATGTGCCTCGCGCCGCCACCCACTACTGTATGTGCGTCACTACACCCTCCCTCCTCCCACCCTCCTCCTCCTGTGGAAGCTCCGGGGGTTTCGGGGGGAAAAAGGCGGCGATTAGTGCCAGGCAGTCTGAATGAAATTGAATGTAACGTTCCCAATTCTATGTATTCAATTCTAAAAAACGACCCTCAACATTTGGGAAGGCTAAGCCACACAACTAGTTCGTTATTATAATCGAACGTCATGCTTCGAAGGCGACTTTACGACGATGAGGACGGTGAGGACTCAATCACAGCACGGAGAGCTCTACAGGCACAGGCACCTTACGCCTCCTCCTGACCAGGCGTAATATTTACGACCGGTCTTAGTGAGAAAAAGGCTTACGCCCTCTTGGTGCACCCGGCGTAGCTGTTAGGTCGTAAAGTTACAACCGGCTTAGCTTAAGACCAGTCGTAAGACCACTTGGTGCAACTGGCCCCAGGACCCCACGTTGAGAACCGCTAATCTTCTTCAATGTCCAGTTGTTTCCCGAGGAGGCTGTGTTTTGTGTCCAGCAGCACCTGTGGTTTTTACAACGCGATGTCTGTCTTTCATTTGGTTAGCCATCATAACGACGTGTTCTAATGGGTCACAATGAAGAATGGCACACTGATAGTGACGTTGTGAAAACAGGAAGTATTTGCATCATCCCGCTTGTTTGGCAGCAGTGACTCAGGTGTGGATTTGGCTATTGGTTGACATGACATCATTTGAGATTGTATCGAGGCAGCATCTCCCAACGGTACAGTCCTATCTCTTGGGGATCTGGCCTGGATGATGTCAACTCCGGGTCTATCAGAGCAGGCTTCTGTTAACGCTCTTATCTCTTCCTCCTCTTGTCCCCGTTTGATGACATCACCTAACACACGCCCCCTCTCTCTCTCTTTTCCTGGTTCCTCCTCTCTCTCTCTCTCTCTCTCTCTCTCTCTCACAGGTACTGTTGTTCCTGGTGATGACCTCACTGCTGTTCCCTGCTGCGATGAAGGACCTCTCCTCCTCCTCCTCCCCTCTGACCTCCCTGCTCCACTACCCCTCCTCCAAGACCTCCGTGGTGCCCTTCTCGCCGGCCTCCGCCTCGCCGGCCTCCTCGCCCGGGTCCGCCCTCTCCTCCTCCTCCTCCTCGGCGGCGGCGGCGGCGCTCTCCAACAAGCCGCAGCCCTTCTGCCTGCAGAGCGGGCCGCACCTCATCGCCAGCATGCAGCTGCAGAAGCTCAACTCGCACTACCAGAGTCTGGCCAGCGGCGGCAGCAGCGGCTCCGCGGGCCACCCGGGCTCCGGCGGGGCTCAGAGGGGCTTCGTCGTGGGCGCGTCGGCGGCGGCGCTGGGCGTGGGGACCCAGATCTTGGGTCAGGCCGGCGGGCTCAACGGAGTCAACGGCGGGATGGGCGTCGGCATCGGGGGGAACCACCAAGGCTCCGGCGCCGCCGCGGGGATCATCGACTTCGACCCGGTGGACGAGGAGGTGCTCATGTCGCTGGTGGTGGAGCTGGGGTTGGACCGCGCCAACGAGCTCCCCGAACTCTGGCTGGGCCAGAACGAGTTCGACTTCATGTCGGACGTGCCGGCCGGATGCTGACCTACGGCCGGGGGGGGGGAAACCCTGGAACGGATCGACCAAGAGAGAGAAGACTTGCTCTCTCCTGTTTTTCCTCTTTCTTCCCTTTCTTGATTGATCAAATTGGGAGGAAAAAAGAGACACCGAGTTGTCAGAAAGAGATTAGAGGTGCGCTCTTGTTTTTGTTTTGTTTTTTGTTTCGCTTTCGCTCCGACTCAGGATGCTGAACTCTGCTCACGGAGGCGGATCGACGAAAGAGAGCGCTTGCTTGATTCAGTCTTTTTCGTTTAGTTTGATTCGTATCTTCATGGAGTTATACACTCGGGAGAGTCACAACGTTCCTTCCTTTTCATTTAACTCAATCGATCCTAGGATGAAACGGGGAACCGTCGAGAGCTCCACGGACCCTCTCGTCCTTCCCCAGCTCGTCTCAAATCACTGATTTCGACCGCCTTGGGTTCAAAGAAAGACAAAGCGATAAGGCCGCAGCGGACGGACAGAACCAGAGGACTCGCTCGCTGGACCGTGAGGGACGACGAGAGGAGGACTTTTTGTGTTCGCTCCTCTCCTCTTTCCCCCGTCGCTCCTTCCCACTCAGCTTAATGAAAAGAGAGTGATTGACGCGAGAGGGGGCGGGAGAACAAGGAGGACGACAAAGACGCACCTGTGGCGCTCGTTTTTTTTTTTCCCCCACGTCCCTTTCCTTAGAGCCGTCCCCTTTCTCTCGTCTTGAGTGGACGAAAAAGAAGACGGAATACATAGACTTGACTTTATGGGAGACTTGCAAAGGATGACGAAACACCAAGTTTCCTGTTTTCCTAATGGACAATAGTCGACTCCGGGCCCTCATGGGAACGGGACTCCTGTCTCTTCGCCTCACAAAGAAACGGATTGTTTGAGAAGCGCTTATCTCAATTTACTCTTTTCCTTCTTTCTTTTCTTTCTCTTTTTTGATTTAGTTCAAGCAGTGGTATTCATAGAACATGTTATTCAAGACCGCGTCTGATATCCATCAGGCCTCTCAGAAGGAGAAGGGGAGCGCTTCAGTCTATAATCAGTGCTACTTTTTCCCCAACCTAATGAAATGGATCAAGGAATGGCCAATCTTTGTGAGCGTGGGACCTGAATGGAGTAAATTGTATCTCGCCCCCCCGGAGGCCAGCGCCATTAGAACAGTCTAGTGCTTATTGGGTCATGTGGGGGGGCTTCCCCCTCCACACGTACACAGTGGGATCAGCGCTTGTTTTGTCCCCTGACCCGTGCTAAAAGAAACACCCAAAGTCACAGTGGTGTCACACAGCCTGGATCAGCGGTGTCGCACAGCCTGGATCAGCGGTGTCGCACAGCCTGGATCAGTGGTGTCACACAGCCTGGATCAGTGGTGTCGCACAGCCTGGATCAGCGGTGTCGCACAGCCTGGATCAGCGGTGTCGCACAGCCTGGATCAGTGGTGTCGCACAGCCTGGATCAGTGGTGTCACACAGCCTGGATCAGCGGTGTCGCACAGCCTGGATCAGCGGTGTCGCACAGCCTGGATCAGCGGTGTCACACAGCCTGGATCAGCGGTGTCGCACAGCCTGGACCAGCGGTGTCGCACAGCCTGGACCAGCGGTGTCGCACAGCCTGGACCAGCGGTGTCGCACAGCCTGGATCAGCGGTGTCACACAGCCTGGATCGGATTCGGCAGTGACCCCGCACAAAGACACCGAGCCACATTGTGAATGGAACCGGCGGAGGGCTTCGGCTGATATCAGCACAAGCCCTCCGCCGGCTTTAGGAGCAAAGTGCTTTAGCAAGGTTCCTATTCACCTTATTCACCACGCCCACTTTTTCTCTCTTGTATTTGTTCTTTCCGGTTCAGCGCTAGTTGGCGGCCAATTTCAAAACAAAACGTCACTATATGAATGAAGTTTGGCAACATTCAGCAGCTACACTGCGGCCAACTTCAGTGACATGTTCATAGCGTTGCTGCTGCGAGGAGCCGATGGCTGTTACCCGGTCGGCATTTAACGTTGGTTACAAAAGCACGTCGTCAGTGTTTTCTCACTGCCAGTAGAGTAGGGGTTGACAGATAGCCTACTAGCTAGCGTTAAGTCCGACCGGTCACACAGCCAGCCCGCTCCAGCCTGCAATTTCCAAATAGGCGTTATTCTGATAAACTGGTCAGATATTTGGAATGGTACGTTCTCATCTGAAAAAATATGAAAACGTTATAACAGTTTGTTTGTTTTTAACTTGAAAACAGCTTTTTGGCAAGTGTGAAAATGATCAAAGGTATGAGTAATCTACTTCCGGGTCTAAAACGGAAGAACGATTACAAAAAGACGCCATGCAGAAGCGGTGTGATATGGGCAAATAATAAGGTGAATAGGCTGAGCATTCAAGTTTGTTTTTGTTTTTCAACTTTTTTGTTGGAGCAAACTGAACCGAACCCAAGAACAAAATGACTCCGCATGCTTTAATTTCCTGTTCCACCACTTCGATGTTTGTGTCAAAACAGTTCAGTTACCTCCAACAGACGCTTTGTTATCGCCACACTTCCACTCTGTTGATAAGGATAATGTGACTGTTTTGTCAACAGTGAACAGAGCTATATGCGGGCTTAGCCTTTGACCACAATACTGTCTCATTTCCTCTCCAGTGTGTGGCGCTGTTGGTCCACCCTAATGCAGACTGCGGGACGGTTGAAAGTGTGTTGCAGTTATTCCCCTGACAGACTAACATGGTCCATTCCTACTACGGCGGATGGCTAACTCACTAGCGCGGCTTCCAGTTTGTGTTGATTCACTTTTAGTTCACTTTGTCAAAGTGATTCATTCGTACCACTTTCCTGTCGGGACTGTTGACGACATCTTGACAGGCGACCAAACAACTATCAAGGGCTTTCGGTCATGTAACGCACCCTTTGGTGGCCATATTGCAGGTCCGCGGCTCTTCAGTAACCGCGACGTAGAACAGCTAACTGCTTTTCTAACAGCCGTCTCAACAATCGAATGTTGTGTTGCGTTGCTTGTTAGCTAGCTAATGGTAGTACAGCATCTGGTCAGCTAACCATCTCGTTGTATAAACACATCTGGTTGCATGCTAAATTAGCATCTTGGCTAGTTAGCGCAAAGGCCAATGTGGTGGGGGGACGCGCAGGCCGCGCCGCACTGAGATCAAAGAAAAACATCGCAAGTTTTTCGGAACGCCACAATGTCACGTAGCCTGACCGAGAGAGGGGTGTATTCGTAGCGAGATCTTTCTGCTCCACGTGTAGATCAAGAAGCAAAGCTAGTATGACGGTTGTACTGTGTGATGGCAATCCATTATTTCAAAGAACTAGCCTACTAACAAATGTGTTAAAGTTTTTGGTCCCTTGGCAATGCCAGGCGCACCTGTAGCGCAATCGTGCAAGTGCACTTGATAAACATTCAGCGTTCACTCACAGTCTGCTGAGCGCGCCTCACGTTTTCCAAGCATTTTGGAGCACTGCATGTGAATCTGCCCTAAAGTGAGTCAAAGCAGTCAAAGGGGATTAAGATAGGCTAACCCCCACCTATAGGCTGTTTCTGTTAGCATAGGCTAACCCCCACCTATAGGCTGTTTCTGTTAGCATAGGCTAACGCCCACTTATAGGCTGTTTCTGTTAGCATAGGCTAACCCCCACCTATAGGCTGTTTCTGTTAGCATAGGCTAACCCCCACCTATAGGCTGTTTCTGTTAGCATAGGCTAACCCCCACCTATAGGCTGTTTCTGTTAGCATAGGCTAACCCCCACCTATAGGCTGTTTCTGTTAGCATAGGCTAACCCCCACCTATAGGCTGTTTCTGTTAGCATAGGCTAACGCCCACTTATAGGCTGTTTCTGTTAGCATAGGCTAACCCCCACTTATAGGCTGTTTATGTTAGCATAGGCTAACCCCCACCTATAGGCTGGTTAGCTGTCAAGGGTGTCCAAAACTTTTTTGAATGGGGGCCAGATAAGATAATGTGAAATTAGCGGGGGGCCGGCCGGCTGCTTCTCGCATCATATGAGTTATAAAAATAAAAATAAAAATCACATACAATACAATTGTACTGTAAGGATTTTGTTTAGCCTACCATCTGAAAACATTAGTTCTGCCTGTGTTGTTCCTACTTGGTGCTTGTCTACATGATATGATAGTACTGTCATCGTTAGGTGAACAGAATTGTTTTTAATTGAACTTGCTTGATTAACCAATAACCAATTAACCAATATTTTGAGAGACAAGCCGAGGGCCACTTAAGATCGGTCATCTGGCCCCCGGGCTGGACTTTGGACATGGCTGGCATAGGCTAACCCCCACCTATAGGCTGTTTCTGTTAGCATATAGGCTAACCCCCACCTATAGGCTGTTTCTGTTAGCATATAGGCTAACCCCCACCTATAGGCTGTTTCTGTTAGCATATAGGCTAACCCCCACCTATAGGCTGTTTCTGTTAGCATGGCAGCTCTGAGCTGTCTGTCATGGTAAGAGGAGATGAACTGTACAGCATGAACAAAGCCCTTTCACCTCAACCCAGTCTGTCTGTCTGTCATCTGGCCATTGTGTGTCTCCTGGACCTTGCACACGCACACACACAGACACAAGCCTGCATGCACACACACACACACACACACACATCCATACACAGAGACAAGCCTGCATGCACGCACACACACACACACACACACACATCCATACACAGAGACAAGCCTGTATGCACGCACACAGAAAAGGCATATGCAACCACACACCTATACATTCACTTCCATTCATGTTCACACAAACACACCGAGGCCAAAATGTATAGCCTATATGCAGGCTCAAAGGCACAGAAATAAACTTGCCAGATGCATGCACGCACGCACACACACACGTGTGCGCGTGCACACACACACACAGGGCCAGGGGGATGGTATTACAGCATGGTAATGGGAGTAGCAGCCGTGAAACAGGCAGTTGTTCAGTTACACACATCCTTTACTGTGTGTGTGTGTGTGTGTGTGTGTGGGGCGAGAGAGTGTGATGTGAGAAAGTAACTGAGAAAAAATAGTGTGTGTGAGTGAAAGGGACCGTGAGAAACTCTGTGAGAGAGACTGCAAGTAACAAAATGTGTGTGTGTGTGTGTGTGAGAGAGAGAGAGAGAGAGAGAGGGGGGAAACTTTGAGCAGTACGTAACCCATCCACAGGAAGACCACTGACAGGAAAAACACACGCTTAATTTATTTAGATATAGACTGCATCGGCAGGTCATCTTACACACACACACTCCGTCTCTCTCTCTCTTTTCAACTCTTCGGTTCTTCAAGAACACACACTATTTTGCTACACACACACAGGCCACTACCTGTTTTTGATGATGAAGGTCTCAGTTACAGTCAATGAGGCTGTCACTGAGCGCCAACTCTTTTTCTTTCTCTTTCTTTCTTTCTTTCTTTCTTGAAACGTGACAAGCGGTGATCAGTGATTAATGAAAATGATGAAAGAGTAATTTGACAGATTTTTTGGGGTGGTGGTATTTGCAGGTTACATCCATAGACCGTCTAAAAAAGATGGACTGAGTCACGGGAACGACTCCCATTTTGAGCCAGCCTCAAGTGGCCATTTGAAGAATTACAGCTTTTTAGTATCACTTTATCTGTCCAAGTCCAAGCTTTCCTTCTGGTCGTATCTAACAACCCCTTGCTGTCATGGCGAGGGAGCAAAGTCGACTTTTGGGGTGGTTTTTTTTAGAAAGAAAGAAAGACTAATCTCTTCACTTTCAGACCCAACAGACTGACCCTCCTCTTCCTCTGTCTCTGCCTGAATAGGTCAAAATAACTTTTTTTTATGAGGAGAGTTTCTATATGTTCAATGTGGTTTTGGAAGTTTTGCTATAATCCCAGTTGAGTTAACACACTGGTATTTATTTTTTATTATTATTTTGTTTTTTTCTGAATTTCTCCCCCAATTTGTACTTGGCCAAATTCCCCCTCCTGCCCCGGTCTCTGCCGATCTGGGGAGCGCCGAGACTAGCACCATGCTTCTTCTGAAATATGCGCAGTTGCCAGCCGCGAACCTTGTGTTGGTAGGCAGGGAATCTACCGCTACCACACTGGTATTTCTTGTGTGTGTGTGTGTGTGTGCGCGCGCGCGCGTGTGTTCTCCCTCGTGGAGTCCTCCATAGGTTGGATTGTTTGAATTGCTTGAAGTCTTTCATTTCCTCTCTCTCTGTCTCCTCGACCCCACGCTGCGGTTAACCCCTCCTCCAACTAGACATCGCTCTCAGCAGACATTTGGTCTTGGATGCTGGGAACTTGGACATTTTGCAAATGATTCATCACTTGGATTTTTAAAGGCATACTGAGCAGGATTCTTACTCGTTGAAATGGCATAAACACATCCAAAAACAAGCAAACAGTAAACATGTCCCCCACCACCAGTGATGCAGTTTCAGCCTTGGATCAGTCCCATTCATTGTCAATGCTGCCCCCTAGAGGCACAAAGTCAACACTGCAGTGTTTTTTCTTTTTCTTTTTTTTTATCACATCTGATAATTGAGTTAGGTCAGATTTGCGTTTACAAGCCACAATCGGGAAAATCCTACATACCGTAATAGCCTTTAATCTGCTTAGAGTGCCACATTGGACACTTCAGTGACAGTGTTGGCTAGTAAAATATTCTGAAGTCAATTAAATATACTTTTCTGTTATAGAGTAGGCTACCGTAGGAATGGGTCCGGACTAGCACTTCTGGTTCGTAAGGGGAAAAGTGAATGGTATTTTTGTATGGGGCGAAGGTTGTGTTCAGCAAGATAATCTTCACAAAGGAGGACCTTTTATGACTTTTGAATGTGTTTTTTTTTTTTTTTACAATTTTCAGAAAACATAAAAGTGGTCCTCCTTTGTGAAGATTATCTTGCTGAACACAAACTTCACTGTTTCATAAACTTTTGTTAACCACAGACCTTATTTGCATTTAACCAAAATCCCCATACGAAAATCCCATTCACTTTTCCCCTTACGAACCAGCATGGCGGAGATTTCTGGGTAAGCCCGCAAAAATACATCATCTCTGTGGTGCTCTATCAACAGCTTAACAGTCTGAAAGGGGCATTACCTATCACCTTTATCAACCTCTACTGGCAACCAGTGGGAATTACAACAACACTGATAGAACGTTTCTCCTCCGCATGCCTCAGTAAAAGAAACATCACATTTAAAACATTAGATTTGCTCCATTTAAACAAGTGTGAAGTAGACTCTGCATTGATTAAAGTGAGTTTTCAAAGAAATCACAGCACTTCACTGTATCAACCCCTAAAAATCGTACTTATTGCCTTTAACTGCCCTGATACAGCGAGCCCCACCCACCTGGTGTTCCCCGCAGAGTAAAACAATTACAAAGAACTAACAACCAGATGAGCAACTTGACTTGACATTGTGAGACTGACTGTGGCCCTGATTAGTGGATCAACATGTGGCAACTTTTGGGTCCAACTCTGATGGGAGACGTTGCTGAAGGAGTTGATGCAGCGTTGTTGCATCAACAATTGTTGATGTTGATTACATTAGACCTAGAACCAACATAACACAATTAGAACCAAGACACAATTGACAAGTGTGTGGGGGGGGGGGGGGGGGGTTTGCATGATTTTATTTCTTGTTGTCGGGAATGTTTGCACATCTGCGTTGTGCAAAAAGTTGCCGTGTATGTCACAGCTGGAAGTGATTTCGAAAGCATTCTTATCAACAAACCAAACCAAAAATGTGAGTCTGTTTTCACCATTCGAATAAATTCCAGTGTTAACGGTAGGCCTACTTGCAAATGAAGATAAACGTTTTTTAACTTCCGACATAATGTAACGTAGAAAAACATTTATTTCCAAAACATTAAATGTCAATATGTAAAGACATTTTTAAAAGGCTTATTTTCAGATTGACCCCTTATTCATTTGAATGAATTGGAATGGGTTTCAGAGGTGGATTTACATGTTCCATGTGACAAGAGTGATTTGTAACAACCAGCCACTGTATGAATGAAGAATAATTCAACACATTAAGAAGGACCATGTAAACCTTCAGTACGACGTAATGACATGTCGACATGTATCTTTTCAATGTTGCTGTCCCACGCTTTGAATGGAAAATGTGTCTGCTTGTGAATCAGTTGTTTAACTGAGATAGACTCTGCACTGATTTATTCTATTTCCAATGTCCCTCATATTTACTTTGTACCTGTGTAGACTGAATCTTACTGTCTTTTCCATTGTTTTTTCCTAATGATGAAATGAATATTATTCAAAGATGATTTTTTTAAAGCACTTTTGCGCACCAGCTCCCACTTGTACATCTATATGAATATGTAAATTACTGAGATCATATTGAGAGAAAAAAAGCTTGTATTTTTGATACTTCTCTGAGTTTGGGGGGGAAAATAAAGAAAGTGAAGACTGGAATGATCTGTTTGTCGTTAATACTGTAAACAAGCAATTGCTTTCAAATACTTAACAGTGAACATTCATTTTCCCAGTTTGCCATATTCAATCAAATTTTTAATTATAGAAACGGATAGCGGCCAGTGGTTCCCAACCTTGGGGACGCGACCCTAAGTGGGGTCACCTGGAATTCAAACAGGGTCGCCTGAAATTTCTTTAAAAGAAAAAAAGAAAAACATCACACACAATTTTAAACTACCCAGGAGGATTATGGCCACTTGTGATTTTTGTTTTGTTTTGTTCTGAGTTTAAGTCAGAATTCTGAGAATAAATTCAGAATTCTGAAAATAATGTTAGAATTCTGAATTTAATAGAATTCTGAAAAATAGTCAGAGTTTACTGTCCGAAATTTGAGAAAAAAGTGAGAATTCTGCGATTGAAGTCCGAATTTTCTGATTTGTCAGAAATCTGATTAAAAAAAGTCAGCATTCAGATTTTAATTTCATAATTCTGAGGAAAAAAGTCAGAATTCTGAGATTAGAGTCAGAATTCTGAGAAAAAAGTCAGCATACTGTTACATGTGATGTGACATCACCGATGATGTCACTGATGATATTACAGTACCGATGTACAGGAATTTGAATGTCTGGGGTCCCTAGATTTTTGTGACATCAAAGTGGGGCCAAAAATCATCTTCTTCTTCTTCTCCTCCTCCATTTATAAAGCACATTTACTCTGCACACACAGACACATAGACACAGGGACTATGGTAGTCTGACAGAAATTCAAATAGAATGACAATCAAATAAAAAATGCAACTCCCATACTGAGTTAATTAAAACGCCATGGACATGTGTGTTTTGAGGCGAGATTTAAAGATAGGCAGTGCAGGGGCCAGCCTAACATACAGAGGCAGCTCCTTCCACAGTTTGGGGGCTGCAACTGAAAAGCGCGCTCTGCCTTTGGGACGGCCAGACGTGACTGATCAGTGGACCTGAGTGACCTGCGGTTGAAGAAGCTCCGAGAGATAAGTTAGAGCTAACCCATTTTGTGTCTACAAGGAAGTAAAACAGGTGCAAGCAAGACATTGATTGGAGCCCCAGCATTGGAACACCTAAATGGATTGGAAGTTTCACCTGTTGTACTTCCCTTCCTGCCTTCTAGACACAAAATGGATGATTTGGGTGGGATGTGAAATAGGCTAAGATAAAAGCTATAGCAAAAATACAGGAAAAACAGCCCCAACTGTATTTAGCACTTGCACAAGTATACTAGCCTACACACACGCCCCAATAGACCCTTCTCACGGGGGCCATTTTGTGTCGAAAAGGCAGGATAAACACAGGTGCAAGCAAAACACTGAGGGTTTCCATCTTCCATGATTGGAAGTTGGAAACCCTCATTAGTGTTTTGCTTGCACCTGTGTTTATCCTGCCTTTTCGACACAAAATGGCCTCCGTGATAAGGGTCTATCGCTGAACCTCGCATCATCAGTGCTCGTGTGACATCACTGATGATGTCATAGACAGCTCAGCTGCTGTGTGGCCTTGCATGCTCTATGGGCATGCACAGCGCAATGTCATAGACATTGCAACATCATCAGTGTGGGACAAAAATTGAAACAGACATTGCCCACTTACTCCTAAGTGATGTCACTCAAGCAGTTGTGACGTCATTAGGGTGTGTGTGTGGGGTTTGGGGTGGGGGGAGACAGAGACAAATACTTTGTTACTGTACTTAAGTAGGATTTTCAGGTACCTGTAGGCTACTTGACTGCATATTTAGTTTTTCTGACAACTTTTTACTTTTATTTATTTTAACGTGCACCTACCCACTAGACACGGAGTCTAAACTGCAATCTTATAACTGCAATAAATACACTGAAGAGAGAGGGAACACTTCAGGAGGCAGGTAGAGAATGAGCCTAGGAATACTGTGAACAACTAAAGGGGTAACGGGCGCCCAGAAAGCTGTCATTGAATTTTTGAAGGATACAAGATTATATAATAGGATCTACCAAATAGATTGTGTCGTGTTAATGTGGGCTATTTGTTTAGGAAGGTATTAATTCCATTCTGTAATGTAGTGTAAACCATTTCGGCATACTCCGGTACAGTAGGTGGCGGTATGCACCTTCAAAGTCAAAGATTGCAATCCGCCATAAAACGAAAGAAGAAGAGGCAGGGAAACACTGGCCACGTCACATCCCTAATGTGAAAGTCGGAGCGGCAACACAGTCCATCTGCTGCAGAGTTCTTTCCGACACAGGTGAGTAGGCTAAATAGGACGAATCAGCGTGACCTCACTTTACACCCAGAAATGCGGAACCCCGCGGCAGTTAATAGTATGAGTTGTGCCAAACAAACGTTAATATCTCAAAAACTATAGACCAAATCAGCGGGGATGTTTACATTTACTTCCGAGTACCCCTGAGGTCCACACATTACAGCTGCTTGATTGCATTGTAAATAATTGTATCATGTGACCTGACCTGTATGTATTTAAGATGGCGTCTCACAGTTCTTCGCCAGTCTGATGAAGAGCTTTGCTCGAAACGTCACTTTTTTTGGTGTTTAAATAAAAAACACAAACTAGGAGCCCTTGCAGTGTGCGAGCTTTTTATTCATTTTTTACTTGCAGTCCATATGTCTGGCATAATTCATGCATGCTATACCGGTGTTAATTGCAGTATGCATTTATGTTTCACTGTGAGAAAATGTATCCTAGTTGTGGCGTGAAGAGAGTGTGTGTCAGCAGTGTCATTAAATAGCTGGTTTGCTTGTCTCATGGTCAAAGCGAGAGTTGGCAGACCTGTCAAGTTGTAGCTATTCATCACTTTTCCGCATGTCACACAGCCTGTTCAATCAAATGCGTCGGCGCATGTAAACACCAGATCATATTAAATCACATCATCCCATTTAAATCTTCAAACCAATTGGATTTCAATCAGATTGAGGAAAAAGTGTGTATGTAAACGCAGCTGGTGTGCCAGTGCCTGCACCTGTGTGTACCTAGTAGGGGTGTCACGATACACTCAGTTCACGATACGATACGTATCACGATACTGGGTTCACGATAACGATACGATACGATACGATTTTAACAATATTTTTTTAAACTTGAATAATGACAATATATGACTGGAAAAGTAGTATTTTATTTGAAATGCACAAATACAAAACATGCTGTTGTGGGAAATTGTTATTACAATAACAACTAGAAAAAACATGAGATTGGAGATAAGGCTTATCTTGAAATAGAATGAGTTACACCGTCACTTAGATTTACTTTGAACTAAAAGGTTTCTCAGCAGTATAAATTCTCATTATGCATCTTCAGTTTTTCTTCAAACTCAAACAACAAGACTTTTCTTAGTTTATTTTTTATGCATCTTCAGTTTTGCCAGAAACTCAATTGAATGGTTTCTCTCCTGTATAACTTCTCATGTGTCTCTTCAGAGACTTGTTCAACTGAACTACTTTCCACACATTGAACTTCAACAAACAAAGACGTTTCTTTGTCTACTTTTGAAAAAAAAAAAAAAAAAATTTTTTTTTTTTTTTTTTTTTTTTCACGATATGAGATTTCATCTCAACGATACATATCGTGACGTTTTACTATCGCGAAATTTCGTGGGACGATATATTGTGACACCCCTAGTACCTAGTACTTTTAACTCCAGTCATACCTGTGTGTACCTAGTAGCCTACTTTTAACTCCAGTCAAACCTGTACTTTTAACTCCAGTCAAACCTGTGTGTGCTGGCAGATCCTGTTAGTGTCCTGTTAAACTTTTGCATCGGAGGCGGAGCTATGAGTGTGTGGCTGCTTTTATTATTTTGATAAACAGAGCAGTGATACATAATCTAGCTGCATCCAGATTTCCAATTTCCCAGTTTTCTTTTGCACTGATACTTGTCAAATGATGTAATGTAACTGCATAACTCAAAATAACTTTTGATCATATATTCCAATGATCTACCGTAACTTTGATATTTTTGAATATTCAAGAATTGTGTGTTACAGTATTGTTATTTCACACTTTCACTTTTGGTGTCCGTGTCTAGATATGTCTGCTGCCACCAGTCTCCTCTCTGAAGAGCAGTTTCGATGCTCCATCTGTCTGGATGTGTTCACTGATCCAGTCTCCACACCATGTGGACACAACTTCTGCAAAAACTGTATCACACAGCACTGGGATGCTAGTACCCAGTGCCTGTGTCCCTTATGTAACCACCGTTTCAATAGAAGACCTGAGCTTCATGTCAATACTTTCATATCTGGGATGGCTGTTCAGGTCAGAAAGTCAGCTCAGATGAATGCCAGCAGCTGTGCCAAACCAGGAGAAGTTCCCTGTGACGTCTGCATTGGGACCAAACGGAAGGCCCAGAAGTCCTGTCTGGTGTGTCTGGTCTCCTACTGTGAGACTCACCTGGAGCCTCACCAGAGAATCAAAGGCCTCAAAAGACACAAGCTGATGGATCCTGTGGAGAATCTGGAAGGCAGGAGATGTGAAGAGCATGATAAACCACTGGAGCTGTTCTGCAAGATTGACCAGATGTGTGTATGTCAGGTATGCAGTGAGTCAGACCACAAGTTACATCAATGTGTCCCTCTGAAGGAAGGATATGAAGGAAAGAAGGCTGAGCTGGGGAAGACGGAGGCTGAAATTCAGCAGATGATCCAGGAGAGACAGCTGAAGATTCAGGAGATGAAACACTCAGTAGAGCTCAGCAAGGAAGATGCAGACAGAGAGATAGCAGACAGTGTGCAGGTCTTCACTGCTCTGATGCAGTCTGTGGAGAGAGTGGAGAGAGGCCAGGCTGAGCTCATTAAGACGATTGAGGAGAAGCAGAAAACAACAGAGAAACAGGCTGAACGCTTAATTAAAGAGCTGGAACAGGAAATCTCTGAGCTGATGAAGAGAACCGCTGAGGTGGAGCAGCTCTTACTCACTGAAGACCACCTCCACCTCCTCCAAAGCTTCCCATCCCTGAACACTCCTCCACACACCAAGGACTGGAGAGAGGTCAGTGTCCACTCATCATATGATGGGACTGTGAGGAGAGCTGTGGCTCAGCTGGAGGGGACTGTGAGGAGAGCTGTGGAGAAGCTGGAAGAGACTCTCAGGAAAGAGATGCAGAAGCTGCTTGAGGCTGAGCTGAAGAGGGTCCAGCAGTATGCCGTGGATGTGACTCTAGATCCTGATACAGCAAATCACTATCTCATCCTGTCTGATGATGGGAAACAGGTAAATCGTGCTGATGTAAAGAAGAATCTCCCAAACAATCCAGAGAGATTTTCTTATGTCAGCGTCTTAGGAAAGCAGAGCTTCTCTTCAGGAAGGTTTTACTACGAGGTTCAGGTTAAAGGGAAGACTAGGTGGACTTTAGGAGTGGCCAGAGAGTCAATCAACAGGAAGAGAAGCACCACCATGCTGAGGCCAGAGGATGGCTTCTGGACTATAGTGTTGATGTATAGAAATGAGTACACAGCTGCTGCTGTTGACGGTCCTGTCCTCTCTCTGAAGACACAGCCTCAGAAGGTGGGGGTGTTTGTGGATTATGAGGAGGGTCTGGTCTCCTTCTATGACGTAGATGCTGCCGCTCTGATCTACTCCTTTACTGGCTGCACCTTCACTGAGAAACTCTACCCATACTTCATTCCCGGTCGTAATGCTGGTGGTGAAAACTCCGCCCCTCTGATCATCTCTCCTGTCAATCACACAGATTAGACCAGTCAGTCATTCCTTTTTCTCTGATAGGATTTTCTGTCATTTAAGAGAACAAATGTACACATTGTTGTTTTTTCTGTTCTAGCTAAATTTTCTTTGATAGAACAAGAGAAAAAACACATCAGACTTGTCTTAAGCACATTTGAGAAGATTTATTTATTTCAATGGTGCTCTCCACTGAGAGAATAGACAGACTTCGCCCTGTTGGTGAAAAAGAAATCCCTTACTACTAATATAGCTTGTTACTTTACCCTTCGCTTGTTTGCCAACATGATTTAGTTGTATTGTTGGGGGGGGGGGGTAAAGTTAAAGTTGGAGAAACGTTAAACTCTGGTTAATGTTAATATGTTAATGTGTTAAATATGTTAATATGTTAATGGTTAATATGGTCAATTCTGCATTTTTCTTTATATCCGATTTTTCTTTTATATCTGTTACTTGTTGCCATAATAATAATTGTTGTTATTGACTTGTTGCAGAAAACACATTGATCATACTTTTTTTTTAAGCTAATCACTATTGCAGGAGTTCTGAATAATATACATTAAACTAATTTTCCAGTTTTGTTGTAACTGTATTCTCACATTAAAGGAAATTACTGAAATAAATAAATGCTAGCAAAAAGAGCTTGTATTACATGACTGTTATTTTCTGCACAGGCTACTTCAATTATTTAATGTTTGACTGATCTCAAAGCTTTACAAATGTCTTTACTTAGAGGCGGAGCAACACTGGAGAGACAGGAAAGCAAAACACATTTATTTTTGGTTTCCAGGGACTTCAGAGTTCACAAATTCAATCAACACCTTTTTTGTAACTACATTACATTTATTTGGAAAACATGAGGGCAATGTGTTTTATCCTGAGCCATCGCGATGATGAAATATGCTGCCCAGAGCAACAGCATGCATGTCTCTGTGATGTGTTTTAATAGTTTCATGGATGAGATGAGACTAGTGTTAAAGTTGTGTGAACTGTCACAGTTATAAACTGTGAATTTAGTAAAAAGTAGAACCTGCTAGAGTGAGTTCCCTGCTCGATAGGGTCCCATTATAAAGGTCTAAAAAGTATAAAGTGTGATTTCTAAAACAGATTAGATTAAAGTGATAGAGTCCTAAAAATTGTGACTCATTTAAAGTTTAAAAGAGTGTCTAGCTTAAGGTATGAAACAGTAGAGTTCAAAGAGGGCGTGGTTTCAACATGAACTGCTGTTTAAAACAAACGACATTTGCACCTGGAAATATTGCCAATCCGTTTGTTTACAAACATGCTGATTCCTCCTATTGACAGACACCAATGTGTGTCTATGTATGAAACCACAAGCCCAGCCACACCACTGCATGCTCATGGCATTACCGCCACCAAGTGGATTTTATCATGCTTTACACCTGCAAATACTGAACCTCTCTCGGTAATATGTATCCATTATAAACTAAATGTCTTCTACTTTTCTACTTTCATATCTGTCATTAAATTCTCCTAACTTCCGGGGTCCTAGAGTATTAAAAGTGGGACTGGAAATATAAAGTTCAGCCACAACAAAAATGAAGTGGATCCCCAAATGACCGCTGGCTGCCTGTTGGGTTGATGCAAAATGTTGCTTAATTGCTCTCATAAAAGATTTATGTTGTGAGAAATAAAATATGGGAAAGTGGGTTACCAGGCAGGCAGACTGAGCTATTTGTATATATACAGAGTAAATTTGTATATGTTTTCTATTAGTTCTAATTAGTGGAGTTTGTTCCTGGATGCGGGGATTCATTTGATGCTGAAATGTTCTTGATTGACCCTTTAAATAAACGTTAATTAACAATTTAAATAACATCACTTAAATAAGCAGTAAGGGTTGGCATCATTGGGTTTGAAGGGATTTATTTGATTGGAGACAAGAGATTAAGGGATGTTTTATGTCTTTTAATTTTCTTACGTGTGATTACATTAGAAAGTAAGCAGCCATATTAAGGGGCTGTTTAAATGGGCTTCAATGTGTTTCCTACATTAATAACTTCATTTTATTGGGGATTTCCATGAATTAAGGGGTGAATGAATGTAAAAGTTATTTTAAGCCTGTGGAGATCAGAGACAGTGCAGAGGGAGAGGATGTGCGCTCTCCTCATAAACAGACAGAGAGCCAGGAGGATTCTATCTGCCTCAAACAGAGCTGAGTCTGAGACACACTAATGTAGGCTATTTGTTTAGGAAGGTATTAATTCCATTCTGTAATGTAGTGTAAACCATTTCTGCATACTCCGGTACAGTAGGTGGCGGTATGCACCTTCAAAGTCAAATATTGCAATCCGCCATAAAACGAAAGAAGAAGAGGCAGGGAAACACTGGCGACGTCACATCAAAGAGCATGGAAGGAAAGAGACGAAACTCCGGCCATTTTTGGAAACAGAATGCGCCTCGCAGTGGTCAGCTGCGGTAGCGCGGGCCCCTATAATCAGCCTCTCTAAACAGTAACTCAACGGGAGAACACTCTAAATTTCGTGGATTCACATCTTTTCTGGGCGTACTGTAAATCTTGATTGAAGTGGTGTAGTGCAGGGATGTAAAACAACAACCATATTGTGGAAACTAAGCAAAATTTTTCTTTTTTTTCTTTTAGTTTTTTCAAGATAAATAGTAAATGCAAAGGACCCGAGGTTAAAACCACGGCAACGCACTTCTGACGGAGTGGACGACAGCCGCATTAGCTATTTATCTTGAAAAAACTAAACAAAGAAAACGAAAAATTTTGCTTAGTTTCCACAATATGGTTGTTGTTTTACATCCCTGCACTACACCACTTCAATCAAGATTTGCAGTACGCCCAGAAAAGATGTGAATCCACGAAATTTAGAGTGTTCTCCCGTTGAGTTACTGTTTAGAGAGGCTGATTATTGGGGCCCGTGCTACCGCAGCTGACCACTGCGAGCCTGTGCGAGGTTCTTTTGGCGCTGTCACGCTTCCAAAAATAAAAAATGGCGGAGGCTGCTGGGCGCTGATGTTGCAATGGGGCAATATGGAGCTTTCAGTTCTTTCCATAAAAGTTCTTTGGTCACATCCTTGAAGTGAAATTAAGCGCGGCAACAACACTGTCCATCTGCTGTGTAGAGAAGTTCTTTCCGACACAGGTGAGTTAGATAATATTGACTGTTTAAAAAGAGCGGTGTCAATAATAGGTGAAACGCACACCTGTAGTGGTGAGGTGCCGTCGAAAAACAATGATCAAGTAATAAAAGTAGCTGCACACTTGGGTATTTTCAGAACTGTCTCCCCTAGCTTGCTAAGCAGCTCGCTTAGGGCTACCGCACACTCATATCGTGCGTTCCTTTATCGCAAAAGAACTGGGATGTGGAGGCTAAATGACGTTACATCCGTTTTGTTAGCATTCCATTTGCAGAAAAGTTGAGCTGGGAAGTTCACTGTTCACTTCTCAGATTCACTCGCTAGCCATTGTTAGCAATAACAGTTGATAACAAGGCATTTCGTGGCATTTTGCGCATACAAACACTGCAGCCTCATGTCCACACAGATAGAAGTAGGCCGTGTGTGTACAGCTGATTTAATGAGACACAAACAAGACAGAAGTGCTAAATAGCATTTATACGATTACTGTTGTTGCGCAGATGAGCCAGCTTGGATTTTTGAGGTCGGGGCTGCGAGGCTCCTACGAGTTTGGAATGGGAAATACCAGCTGGTTTAATGAGACAGTAACAGAGCCAACGTTTCAATGTTGATCTAACAGCACACAGGTGGTTTAATGAGACAGTAACAGAGCCAACGTTTCAGTGTTGATCTAACAGCACACAGGTTTGACTGGAGTTAGAAGTTCTACACACACAGGTAAACCGTGTGACCTGACCAATCAATGAGTTACATTGGATCGGGTTGAAAATCACACTAAAGATGTCAACATATTTAAAATGTTCTATATTGTCACACATTCATCAACCTGCCACACATTAGAAAATACACATTGGAGAGAACATCATAACCAGAAATACAATATAATACATTGAAGAAGTTGAAAAATAGTATAAAAGTAGCAAAGAATAGTATCTGCAGTAAACACCAATATGTTGATTTTGTAGGTTTACGCCCCCCCCCCCCCGATATATGGGGTTATTTTTGCTACTTTGCTACTATTTTTCAACTGTAAATGTATTATATTGTATTTCTGGTTATGATGTTCTCCAATGTGTATTTTCTAATGTGGGGTTCATACCATGACCTGTAGGTGTGACAATATGGAATGATATTTTAAATGTTGACATCTTATTGTGATTTTCCATTCAACCCAATCCGATGTGACTCCCTGAATGGTCAGGTCACACTAGGCACGTTAACATGGAGCCTATCAGATTGTAATAGGTTTAAAAGCCCAAACGGATTAAAAATGCTCCATAAACACCTCAATCAGATTAAACAGGGTAGTTTAAACCTTTTCATGAACTGAGCATAAGATTGGAGATTTTCAACACTCCGTCTCCGATGATGCAAGGAGTAGGCCAGCGATCCTCAAAGTCTGGACTCCGGTCCGCATCCGGACCCAGACGCCGTCCTATCCGGACCGAGCCCTATAACCTACAAATCACTGAATAGTTACATTTTCACAGAGCATTTCTATTTTAACCGGCACATGCTTTTCTAGCCTTTACGGTACTGGTTTATCTGTCAGGAAGCTCACAGACCAATGCATGCGCTGTAAATCATCACACGTGATGCTACTCAGCCAATCAACAAGCAAATCGATTCTGCCTGCTGCTGCTGCGGGAAAGTTGACACACGGACGGAGGAGAGGCGAGACTCGGAGAAATGCGAGAGAAGTATTTCACATCGCGTGCTCAAAAGAAACGAGTAGACCGTGAAAACAAAGCTTTAGTTTTAATCAAGAGCAGGCAGACTCATGTTCATTCATTGGTCTCACGAGCAGTTCAAAACCAGTATGTCTCGTGAAGTGTGATGCGATCCTGACCAGCTGTCTATGGAAGTGCCACACATGAGCACACACACACTCAAATCCAGGGCGCGCACACATTCACTGCCCAACGGCATGCAAAGTTTGCATTGCGAGCGACCGATAGATAGATAGAAAGACAGACAGGCAGGCAGGCACAGACAAACAGAGTGGGAGCTCACTTCTATCAAGAGAAAAGGAGGTTTGTTGGCTGAGAGCCTGACGGATAAAATGTGAAATGGAGTTAAGAAAAGGAAGAAAAGGGGGAACTTATTTTTCTAAAATTAAAGCACTTTATTTTAAGATGCAAATTTTTCCAAAGCACTCTGTTGTGTTATTTCTAAATGCAGCCATTATTTTACTTGAAATGAGAAAAGAACATGTATTTATTATTAGTGTAGGCTAGTTATTTATAATTAATCCAGTTAAATATGAAAACTGTAAATAAACATTATTGGTGTTTATTTTGATTTAACAGTCAGTCATTGACTACATACAGACTAGAGCCCGACCGATATGGGATTTTTGAAACCGATACGATACCGATTTTAGGGAATAAAAAATTACCGATACCGATAATATCGGCCGATATTTTTATTTTTGTTTTTATCATCAAATGTTTATCCCCCATTAGTGCTAATCCCCCATTAGTGCTAATTTTTTATTTATTTATCCTGGTTGCTGCTCCACCCTCTGCCGATCTGGGGAGAGCCGAAAACTGGCTCCATGCTTCCACATGGGCAGTTAGCCAGCCGCTTCTTTTCACCTGACAGGGGAAGCTTCACCGGTAGGACATAGCACGTGGGAGGATCACGATATTCCAACGAGTTCCCCTCCCTCCGAACAGGCGCCCTTAACGACCAGAGGAGGCACCACATCAGCAACCCTCAAATATCAAACACTTGACAAAGATATGATTGAGTTGACATGAATTGAAATATGTGATGTAGGCAGGATATTTTACAGCTTATTAATAAACTCAATGCAATGAAACAGTAAACTTAACTGGGAATTTAATAATTATAAATAACTAGAAATACAAAAACACAATAGAACAAATAGTTAAGAAAAAATATCAAATATACACAACATGCTGTCCATGCTGTCTATAACTTATATATATATATATATATATATATATATATATATATATATATATATATATATATATAAAAAAAAAAACGGCCGATATTTTTATTTATTTTTACCGATACCGATATATCAATAATCGCCAATATCGGCCGATAATATCGGCGGGCCGATAATATCGGTCGGGCTCTAATACAGACGTTGTACCATTAGGCTACTGCAATCATTGAAGTAGCCTAAGTTCAATGGCACTGAATCATAACGCAAGCTCAATGTTCCGGACCTTCGCTTGAGGACATTTTCTCTATCTGGACCTCTTAGAATTTTAATTGAGTGCCCCTGGAGTAGGCAATATACTATATACAATATACTGTAGTAGGCTCATCAGGATTCCCTGTCTCATTTCCGTGTGACAGTCCATATGTCTGGCATAAGTCACGCATGCTATATTTGTATTAACTCATTGAGTGCCAATGACGACAATCGTCGTCAATTTGTTTAGTGACGTAGAGTGCCAATGACGACGATTGTCGTCAATTGCGTTTTTTGACGGTGGGACGTGGATCAAAGCCTAATATATCTCCTGTAAAATTTTGGGGCATGCTGAATGTGTATAACCTATTTTACCGACCCATTAGGTGGCGTCAGTGCTCTCCAGATTAGAGAAAGTTGAGTAAAAACAGCAGAAAAAGCCGTGATGAAACCATTCTCATGAGAATCGTTTGGCTTTTCGCTGTCGCGCTGGGAGCCGGCGCACAACGGTGGGGGTCTCCGAAAATAGACTCTGGGTGCAGCACACTTTGAAACGCGCAGCAGAAAGCCCAGAATCGGACGCAGCTTCATCCCAGCTCACAACCGAAACCCCAGAAACGAGCGAGCCCGATCCAGACTGCCCCGACGAGCGGCCGCCATCCAGGCAGCAGAGACTCGCCTGACACAAGCAGCACTCAGAGCGAGCAGAGCCACCAGAGACACACCCACGGAGGAGGAGTTTGCAGTAGAGGGGGGTGGGGGTGCTGTTATATTGAAGGAAATTACTGTTCAGATGTTTCAGGTCAGAAAATATTAGCTTCAGAGTCAGTGATTTGCTTGAAATGCTATATTTCACAAAAGGCTCAATATCTCAGCTTCTAGATGGAAACGCCTGTATTTGCTGTTTTTGACCTATCTTCTCCGGCTGATAACTAAAGAACGGAAAATGATATCAATAAACTTTTTTTTGCTGCTGATACAATAGAGTATCATCGTTCTTTGTGCGTGTTCGGTGTTTACATGGTAATATCACACAATATTCTGTGGGCCTCGAGAAATCACTGAAAACGCTCTGAAACAATGGCACTGGGAGCGTCCGTTCTCCAAAAGTGGCTGGCACTCAATGAGTTAATTACAGTATGCATTTATGTTTCACTGTGAGAAAATGTATCCTACTTGTAGCGTGAAGAGAGTGTGTGTGTGAGAAGTGTCAATAAATAGCTTGTTTGCTTGTCTCATGGTCAAAGCGAGAGTTGGCAGACTTGTCAAGTTGTAGCTATTCATCACTTTTCCGCATGTCACACAGCCTGTTAAATTAAATGTGTCGGCGCATGTAAACACCAGATGATATTAAATCACATCATTCTATTTAAATCTTCAAACCAATTGATTTCAATCAGATTGAGGAAATAATCTATGTAAACGCAGCTGGTGTGCCGGTGCCTACACCTGTGTGTACCTAGTACTTTTAACTCCAGTCAAACCTGTGTACCTAGTACTTTTAACTCCAGTCAAACCTGTGTGTACCTAGTACTTTTAACTCCAGTCAAACCTGTGTGTACCTAGTACTTTTAACTCCAGTCAAACCTGTGTGTACCTAGTACTTTTAACTCCAGTCAAACCTGTGTACCTACTAGTACTTTTAACTCCAGTCAAACTTGTGTGTACCTAGTACTTTTAACTCCAGTCAAACTTGTGTACCTAGTAGTACTTTTAACTCCAGTCAAACTTGTGTACCTAGTACTTTTAACTCCAGTCAAACCTGTGTGTACCTAGTACTTTTAACTCCAGTCAAACCTGTGTGTACCTAGTACTTTTAACTCCAGTCAAACCTGTGTACCTACTAGTACTTTTAACTCCAGTCAAACTTGTGTGTACCTAGTACTTTTAACTCCAGTCAAACTTGTGTACCTAGTAGTACTTTTAACTCCAGTCAAACCTGTGTACCTACTAGTACTTTTAACTCCAGTCAAACTTGTGTGTACCTAGTACTTTTAACTCCAGTCAAACCTGTGTACCTACTAGTACTTTTAACTCCAGTCAAACTTGTGTGTACCTAGTACTTTTAACTCCAGTCAAACTTGTGTACCTAGTACTTTTAACTCCAGTCAAACTTGTGTGTACCTAGTACTTTTAACTCCAGTCAAACCTGTGTACCTAGTAGGGGTGGGAGAAAAAATCGATTCACCCAAGTATCGCGATTTTTAATGTCACGATTTTTTGAATCGATCTTTTATTCCAGAATCGATAATCGCAAAAAAAAATGTTTTTTTTTTTGGGTGCCCGCAGTCAGGCCACTCACTGAACAGCAGGCCAGGTGCCGCCTACTGGTTTACTAGTGGTTTTATTACTTTATTAGTTGGTCTGAAGTAATAATTACACTTCAGGGTTAAAGTGGGTGCATCTCATTGTAAAATTGGACTTGGCCCAAATTGGGCTTCAAACTTTCAAATTTCACGCGCGTCGGCCCATATCGGCCTGGCCTGCTTGGTATCTAATGCCCGGCCTGAATTATGATCCCAGTCCGCCCCTGTTTTTAACTATATTGCCCAGCCCTACTCATGATATAATATACAGTCTCTAGTGTATGATTCAACTTTTCCCATGTTCTAATCTAGTGTAAAAAAGCAAACAAACTGAAAAAAGAAAAGAAAAAAAGAAACAAAAATCGCAATAAATCGTAATATCGAATCGCAATAATCGTAGAATCGCAATATATAGCGAATCGGCACCCAAGTATTGTGATAGTATCGAATCGGGAGATAAGTGAATCGGCACAGCCCTAGTACCCAGGGCTGTATTACTGAACGGGCATACCGGGCACTCGCCCAGGGGCCCGAGAGCTCAGGGGGCCCATGAGCTAGAGTCTCTTCGCAGGCCGCCACAGGCGGCCTGTGAAGAGACTAACTGATGGGGCCCCTGAGCTCACTTTGCAGCTGAGACTCTAGCTTATGGGCCCCTGAGCTCACTTTGCAGCTGAGACTCTAGCTTATGGGCCCCTGAGCTCACTTTGCAGCTGAGACTCTAGCTTATGGGCCCCTGAGCTCACTTCGCAGCTGAGACTCTAGCTTATGGGCCCCCTGAGCTCACTTCGCAGCTGAGACTCTAGCTTATGGGCCCCTGAGCTCACTTCGCAGGCGGCCTGCGAAGAGACTCTAGCTCAGGGGTGCCCAAATTCTTTCCCATGAAGGGCCAAAACTCAATCTGGGTGGAGGGCCGAGGGCCAAAAATAAACATTGTGGAATTACATTAAAATGTATTGTGTTTTATAGAAAATTAACATTCTAAATCTAAAATAACATTTCAATATAATAATCTACTTTTTATCTGTTTGGTAATTGTAATAATTTGCAATTGGTTATATATATTTAAAAAAAAACATCTGCATTTGTGGGGAGCTTAAACATTTAATCAGTAAACACCCAGTTAAAAACAGTTGTATTTTCCACCTTTGTAATCAAGAGAGAAATTTGACTTAATTCACAACTTGAAAAATCCTCAAGGTACTTTGAAAATCAGCTTTATTGTTCATCTTTTGTAAACAATTTGCCATGACAATTTGCAGGGATGCAATCTCAGGAGTGAACACAGTATATCTGCAGCCACATTCAGACACTGTTTCACAAAGTCACCACATGAAAAAGCTGTCCACCCTTTGCAATCAGTGCAGATATCTGATAACTTGCCCGAGTTGCATTCTGGATTAAAAAAAATCGGGGGGCAAAATTTTTTTTTTTTTTTTTTTTTTTTTTTTGCGCTGTGAGGGGGGGCCCGTGAGGGGGGCATGCCCAGGGGCCCGTGAAGTCATAATCCGTCTATGCTAGTACCTAGTACTTTTAATTCCAGTCAAACCTGTGTACCTAGTACTTTTAACTCCAGTCAAACCTGTGTGTGCTGGCAGATCAGATCTGTTAGTGTCCTGTTAAACTTTTGCATCGGAGGCGGAGCTATGAGTGTGTGGCTACTAGGGATGTTCATCAATTATAGAAAATCGATAATCGATCGTTAAGGATTGGAATCGATCCTGTGGCATTTGGATCGATTTTTTAATTATTTAAAAAAAATTTTTTTTTTTTTTTTTTTTTTTTTTTGGACTAGGTTTGGGTGGAATTCGTTCCTCCTCGCCCCACTCCATTGCACAGCCGACTAACGTGAGGTGGAGCTTCATATAGTCTCTAGTTTTCTGGCTGGGCACGGGCCTTTGTGCCAACAAAACTGTTTTAAACATGAGAAATTCACACCGGCATGCGCCGGGGACAGCAGTGTTGGAGAGGAGACACATTGAAATAAAGAGTTAATTGAGGAGAACACGTTGTCTTTCGTATTTTCTGCCATAGGCATTCATTTTGTTAAAAAAAAAAAAAAAAAAAAAAAAAAAAAATTGAAAATATTGAAAATTTTCTAAGTATTAATAAAATCGATAATCGATAATTGATCGTTAATTCTCACCGATTATCGATTTTGGAAAATTTTCAAAATGAACATCCCTAGTGGCTACTTTTATTATTTTGATAAACAGAGCAGTGATACATAATCTAGCTGTATCCAGATTTCCAATTTCCCAGTTTTCTTTTCACTGATACTTGTCAAATGATGTAATGTAACTGAAACTCAAAATAACTTTTGATCATATATTCCAATGATCTACTGTAACTTTGATATTTTTGAATATTCAAGAATTGTGTGTTACAGTATTGTTATTTCACGCTTTCACTTTTGGTGTCCGTGTCTAGATATGTCTGCTGCCACCAGTCTCTTCTCTGAAGAGGAGTTTCGATGCTCCATCTGTCTGGATGTGTTCACTGATCCAGTCACCACACCATGTGGACACAACTTCTGCAAAAACTGTATCACACAGCACTGGGATGCTAGTACCCAGTGCCTGTGTCCCTTATGTAACCACCGTTTCAATAGAAGACCTGAGCTTCATGTCAATACTTTCATATCTGGGATGGCTGTTCAGGTCAGAAAGTCAGCTCAGATGAATGCCAGCAGCTGTGCCAAACCAGGAGAAGTTCCCTGTGACGTCTGCATTGGGACCAAACGGAAGGCCCAGAAGTCCTGCCTGGTGTGTCTGACCTCCTACTGTGAGACTCACCTGGAGCCTCACCAGAGAAGCAAAGGCCTCAAAAGACATAAGCTGATGGATCCTGTGGAGAACCTGATATGTGAAGAGCATGATAAACCACTGGAAATGTTCTGCAAGACTGACCAGATGTGTGTATGTCAGGTATGCAGTGAGTCAGACCACAAGTTACATCAATGTGTCCCTCTGAAGGAAGGATATGAAGGAAAGAAGGTTGAGCTGGGGAAGACGGAGGCTGAAATTCAGCAGATGATCCAGGAGAGACAGCTGAAGATTCAGGAGATGAAACGCTCAGTACAGCTCAGCAAGGAAGATGCAGACAGAGAGATAGCAGACAGTGTGCAGGTCTTCACTGCTCTGATGCAGTCTTGGGAGGGAGGCCAGGCTGAGCTCATTAAGACAATTGAAGAGAAGCAGAAAACAACAGAGAAACAGGCTGAAGGCTTCATCAAAGAGCTGGAACAGGAAATCTCTGAGCTGATGAAGAGAAGCGCTGAGGTGGAGCAGCTCTTACTCACTGAAGACCACCTCCACCTCCTCCAAAGCTTCCCATCCCTGAACACTCCTCCCCACACCAAGGACTGGACAGAGGTCCACTTATCATATGATGGGACTGTGAGGAGAGCTGTGGCTCAGCTGGAGGAGACTGTGAGGAGAGCTGTGGAGAAGCTGGAAGAGACTCTCAGGAAAGAGATGCAGAAGCTGCTTGAGGCTGGGCTGAAGAGGGTCCAGCAGTATGCCGTGGATGTGACTCTAGATCCTGATACAGCAAATCCCTATCTCATCCTGTCTGATGATGGGAAACAAGTAAAATATAGTCATGTAAAGAAGAATCTCCCAAACAATCCAGAGAGATTTTCTTATGTCAGCGTCTTAGGAAAGCAGAGCTTCTCTTCAGGAAGGTTTTACTATGAGGTTCAGGTTAAAGGGAAGACTAGGTGGACTTTAGGAGTGGCCAGAGAGTCGATCAACAGGAAGGGAAGCACCATGCTGAGGCCAGAGGATGGCTTCTGGACTATAGTGTTGAGTTATGGAAATGTGTACTATGCTGCTGTTGACGGTCCTGTCCTCTCTCTGAAGACACAGCCTCAGAAGGTGGGGGTGTTTGTGGATTATGAGGAGGGTCTGGTCTCCTTCTATGACGTAGATGCTGCAGCTCTGATCAACTCCTTTACTGGCTGCACCTTCACTGCGAAACTCTACCCATTCTTCTGTGCCAGTCCTACTCTTGGTGGTTTAAACTCCGCCCCTCTGATAATCTCTCCTGTCAATCACACAGATTAGACCAGTCAGTCATTCCTTTTTCTCTGATAGGATTTACTGTCATTTAAGAGAACAAATGTACACATTGTTGTTTTTTCTGTTCTAGCTAATGTTGCATTTTCTTTGATAGAACAAGAGAGAAAAAACACATCAGACTTGTCTTAAGCACATTTGAGAAGATTTATTTATTTCAATGGTGCTCTCCACTGAGAGAATAGACAGACTTCGCCCTGTTGGTGAAAAAGAAATCCCTTACTACTAATATAGCTTGTTACTTTACCCTTCGCTTGTTTGCCAACATGATTTAGTTGTATTGTTGGGGGGGGGGGGGGTAAAATTGGAGAAACGTTAAACTCTGGTATATGGTAAATTCTGCATTTTTCTTTATATCCTGTTTTTCTTTTATATCAGTTACTTGTTGCAATAATTGTTGACTTGTTGCAGAAAACACATTGATCATAAAAACTTTGAAGCTAATCACTATTGCAGGACTTCTGACAAATATACATTAAACTAATTTTCCAGTTTTGTTGTAACTGTATTCTCACATTAAAGGAAATTACTGAAATAAATAAATGCTAGCAAAAAGAGCTTGTATTACATGACTGTTATTTTCTCCACAGGCTACTTCAATTATTTAATGTTTGACTGATCTCAAAGCTTTACAAATGTCTTTACTTAGAGGCGGAGCAACACTGGAGAGACAGGAAAGCAAAACTCAAAACACATTTATTTTTGGTTTCCAGGGACTTCAGAGTTCACAAATTCAATCAACACCTTTTTTGTAACTACATTACATTTATTTGGAAAACATGAGGGCAATGTGTTTTATCCTGAGCCATCGCGATGATGAAATATGCTGCCCAGAGCAACAGCATGCATGTCTCTGTGATGTGTTTTAATAGTTTCATGGATGAGATGAGACTAGTGTTAAAGTTGTGTGAACTGTCACAGTTATAAACTGTGAATTTAGTAAAAAATAGAACCTGCTAGAGTGAGTTCCCTGCTCGATAGGCTCCCATTATAAAGGTCTAAAAAGTATAAAGTGTGATTTATCAAACAGATTAGATTAAAGTGATAGAGTCCTAAAAATTGTGACTCATTTAAAGTTTAAAAGAGTGTCTAGCTTAAGGTATGAAACAGTAGAGTTCAAAGAGGGTGTGGTTTCAACATGAACTGCTGTTTAAAACGAATGACATTTGCACCTGGAAATATTGCCAATCCGTTTGTTTACAAACATGCTGATTCCTCCTATTGACAGACACCAATGTGTGTCTGTCTGAAACCACAAGCCCAGCCACACCACTCCATGCTCATGGCATTACCGCCACCAAGTGGATTTTATCATGCTTTACACCTGCAAATACTGAACCTCTCGGTAATATGTATCCATTATAAACTAAATGTCTTCTACTTTTCTACTTTCATATCTGTCATTAAATTCTCCTAACTTCCGGGGTCCTAGAGTATTAAAAGTGGGACTGGAAATATAAAGTTGGCTTTTTTGACCGCTGGCTGCCTGTTGGGTTGATGCAAAATGTTGCTTAATTGCTCTCATAAAAGATTTATGTTGTGAGAAATAAAATATGATGGGAAAGTGGGTTACCAGGCAGGCAGACTGAGCTGTTTGTATACAGAGTAAATCTGGATATGTTTGTATTAAGTAGTGGAGTTTGTTCCTGGATGCGGGGATTAATTTGATCGCTGAAATGTTCTTGATTGCCCCATTAAATAAACATTCATTAACAATTTAAATAACATAGCTTGAAAAGCAGTAAGGGTTGATATCATTGGGTTTGAAGGGATTTATTTGATTGGAGACGAGATTAAGGGATTTTTTTTATGTCCTTTAATTTTCTTACATGTGATTACATTAGAAAGTAAGCAGCCATATTAAGGGGCTGTTTAAAGGGGCTTCAATGTGTTTCCTACATTAATAACTTCATTTTAAGGGGGATTTCCATGAATTAAGGGGTGAATGAATGTAAACGTTATTTTAAGCCTGTGGAGATCAGAGACGGTGTGCGCTCTCCTCATAAACAGACAGAGAGCCAGGAGGATTCTATCTGCCTCAAACAGAGCTGAGTCTGAGACACACTGAGAGTTCAAATGTATCCAGGGAAGTTTAATGATGCACATCTGATGACCTGACAGAGGGAAATGGGGGGTGTATTTAATATTTTGAAACTTAATTTGATCCAGCCAATGATCTGTTCTCTCTCTTTATTTGTGTGTGTGGGGTGGGGGGGGGGGGGGGGGGGGGGGGGGCGTGAAGTCTTTATTGCAGTGTTCAGCTAATTCTTGTTTTGTTTTAATGTCACACACATCACATTAAGTAGAAAATAAATACATAAATATACTGCCATAGGTAAGGGAGGATTCATTTTTTTAACATATATATATTTTACATTACACAACTTCTAAACAAATATTTTGTTTTGTTTACTATTATTTTTGCACATGAAGTGTGCATGTTATAGATGAAAAACATCCCCCACAATATATCTCAATATATCAGCCATTTAATGTCTCTATAGATGAAAAACATCCCGCACAATATAAAGGTTCACAAAGAAAATAAGACAACTGAATCTATTGCAAGGTTGATAAATGTCATGTGCCATACTTGTTTTTTTTCGGACTCACAGTATAATTCATATCTTCTTTCAAAAAGGAGTTTCCTCAAAAGAAAAAAGTGGAAAAAATAAAAGCAGTGAAATTGAATATGTTTTTCCAACATATTCTTTGTGTAGGCCTATTGTCTTGACAAAGGTAGCCTATGTTGATAGGCTACATAGGAGGATAATATAGATTGCTAGCATAATGTATCAACATTTTTTGTTATAGAAATGTAGGTTAAACATGGCGTTTCAGCTTTTGAAAAATACTATTATTATTTCCTGCTGATAGTGATGATTAGCTTTGCAGGACACGAAATAACTGTTTATGAAGGTAGGGAGCAGGATTTCCAGTGTGACTTTCAGTACTTTGTCCCTCGCAGTCCGCCGTAGGCGGTCTTATCGTTCAAAACCGGAAAACGGAAGATCCTTTTCCCCGCAGACTCCAACATGGTGAGCCGTATTTCCTCACGATTCCTCTCCGAAATCATCTTCAAACATCACTCTTTACAGTTGTCACACCACACGGCTATACGCTATAGCCTCAAATTCCACATCTTATGCGATGGATAATCCCTAAATTGTAGTGAAAGTACTGATTCTTGCTATAATATCCATAGCGTAAAGAAATCAGACCCCCTATTTGGTGGTTATCATCTGTGGCTAACGTCAGCTAGCATCAGTGTAGCATTTGGCTAAAATTGAAAACCGACAAACGGGAGAGAGACAAATAAAATGACCCAAATGTCAATTTTCTCCGCCTGAAATAATGAGTTGGGTTTGTGATTTCACAGAGGGCGAAAACGAACGGATAACGTTATTGTGTTTTATTCTTGCCTTTCTGCGAGATCACATTAGGCCACAGTCGGGCGGCGCTAATTAGCCTTCCATGCTAACCTGTCTTGAATGTTCACCCCCCGTTTACAGTTGTGCCGTTTCAGAGCCATGCGTCAGTTCATTGTCCTGCGACGTTAAACGCCGGTTGTTTTGTGCTGTTGTTGACCGACTCATGTCCCGTTTCCCCAGGCTCGAGGACCGAAGAAGCACCTCAAGCGCGTTGCAGCGCCCAAGCATTGGATGCTTGACAAGCTCACCGGAGTCTTCGTAAGTAAACGTTCACACAGCTGGTTGAGAGACTACATGCCATTTAGTCGTATATCCTTGCTAAATCTGCATGTTGATCCTCATGTATTGTAACCCAAATAATTTGATTTATTCATTATCAGGGTTAAGCAAAAATAGTCTAAAGTTAAATGGCTAGGTCTGCAGGCATTGCCCACTGTTCATATTGTTGTCATAGCGACCTCACTTGTTCTCCATGTCCAAAGATAATCAAGAATAATAGAAAACAGGTGATGCATTTAGTTATCCCTCATTGGTGAATCCAAAGCAGTGTACAGAATGGTTCACTCACTATTCCCCATGTAGTGTTTACCATAATAGTGAACTATGTGGGGAACGACCAAACGAGTGCATTGCATTGTGGTAGTTGGGAGAAAATGTGGGCCACATTCGCTGTTGACTAGAAATTGCAGCGCATTGTGGGTATTTTATATATAATGAATCAAATTAGCAGTTGAGAATTAAAAAAAATTGTGAACACGATATCGACTATCTCTGTGATGGGGAACGGTCATAAGACCCTCCCCTGAACAAGTTTATTCTGGAAATGTACTCACTGGAAGTTACTATACACTTAACCCCATATGTTCCACTTTTCTCCCTTCCTCTGCGATGTACTCTGAACTAGCGTCACACAGCATTCAATAAGGAAATTGGGGGGGGGGGGGGTGTCGAGCGTTCAAAACGGTCTCCCACCCGTCTTCAAATATCCGATCGCAGATCCGTAGATATAATAATCTCCCTATGGAAGCCAGTAGTTTAGGCAGGGGGGTTAAAATGATACTGCTGCATGAAACAACCATTTAGAAGCAAGTCTTTCCACAGCCTGTGTGCTGAATTTACAGCAGGGTGTGTTTGATCTCACTTTAATGGTGCACTGCTTGCACCAAACAACATTGCAGTCACACGGATAGGTGTGATCAAATCCAGCGCACCTGGGAAGCAAAACTCCCACGGTTCTTGTTGGCACGGACGCTTCTCCTCTCCTAAATTCGGCACAGGCTGTGGAAATACTGCCTTATAACGGTTATTCACGGAGCATATCATTTTAACCCCCCCCCCACCTAAGCTACTGGCTAGGGGGATTATTATATCTTCGCATCTGCGATCAGACATCGGAGGCGGGTAGGAGAGCGTTTTGAACGCTCAACCCCCCCAATTTCCTTATGGAATCCTGTGTGACGCTAGTTGAGACTTGAGAGTGCATCGCAGAGGAACGGAGAACAGCGGAACATATGGGGCTACTATACACTGTGCTACATGCCTAAAATGTGTGTTGGGAATTGCTCATCCCTAACCCCCTGTCCTATCCTCCTCCCCCAGGCTCCTCGCCCCTCTACCGGTCCCCACAAGCTGAGGGAGTGCCTCCCCCTCATTATCTTCCTGAGGAACCGCCTCAAGTATGCCCTGACCGGGGACGAGGTCAAGAAGATCTGCATGCAGAGGTTCATCAAGATCGATGGCAAGGTCCGCACCGACATCACCTACCCCGCCGGATTCATGGGTGAGTTGGCACGAAAGGTGGGGACACACACATGGGGAGGACGACAGGGGTGTAGTAGGTGAGGATGTGTTTGGGACAGTGGGACATTGCCCTTCAGTTGTGCTCCGACTGTTATTTTTCTTCTTGTGTACTGGTATGCAATTTGCATCCTTGATTAGCATTTCTTTGCATGTCAATTAATGAGATGTGTTTTGTTTTGCAAGAGTGCAGTGGAACTAAGCAAGCTGTAAATCACAGGGATAGGTGATGTTGTCAAAGATGGATTGGACTTCACTGAATTGACCTTGTGGCTCTTAATGCCTGTGTGTATGTGTTCTTTACTAGGAGGCAGATGGAGCAGTGATGACTGTCTGGTTTTGATCAGCAATGAGCTGAAATTACACAACCAATTCCTCTAAGAAGTTCTGAGCTCCAGCCACAAAACAATTTTTTTTTAAATTCCATTCCGAGTTGTTGCTCATGGCCCAAAAAGTGTCTGCTGTAGCTATGTTGATGTCAGCTGTGTGCCGTTTTTCATACTTTTTTGTTTTTTTTAGTCATGGGAAGCCTGTAGATTTGACTTATTTATGCAGTAGTTTCCTAGGAGAGCTGTTTTAACGTTACAGTTGTGGCATTATTGTCAAATAATAATGAAATCTCTACAAGTTACTTTTGATGTGTAGCTAGCTAGCTAGCTGCCCACGCTCAGTTTGTGTCACGAGTATGGAAACTAGGGGTGTCCAAATTAATCGTTTGATCGATGCATCGCGATGCGGACGTCTGAATCGTTGACAGTTGAATCGTTTGCTTAAATTTATGTTGACATTAAGATTTTAAAGCACGTTCTAAGGAAAAAAGGGAGTTGATATTTTATCTGACTGCTTGTATTAATTGTAGGGATGCACCGATCGATCGGCACGTGACCGGAAATGGCCGATTTTCACGTGATCGGCCTCGATCGGTGATCTGTTCCGGTCACTCTAAATAGCCGATTCTGTGAGCCGATTTTCACATGACGTGCGCGCACCCCAAAGCACCGAGACAGGCACCCAGCCACCACACACGCCAGCATACCTTCCTCGTTGTGGATTTTTTTCACCGTCAGTGAAGTAGACAAAGCTCGCAGTTTGTCACACATGCAAGTCGAAAATAAGCCGTGGAGACAGAGGTGCGGCCGTGTCCCGCTCGGCTGGAGTCTAGTCTGAGCGGCTCGCTTCACCTCACTGGCCCCCCTCTCTCTGCTCTCTCTCCCCGGGAAGCGGTGCTCCAGCAACCCGCCACCGCGCACAGCCGGCTTGGCGAGGTGAACGCGAGCATTGTGTCCAGTCCCCGACCTGCTTTTCCATTCCACATCAGCGCTGCTGCCTCAGCCTGTCAAGTCATGTTGTAACGTGACGTGGATACAGGAGAGACTATTTGTTTCGTATTGCAAATAGAACGACATGAGAACGAAGGACATAATAATAAAAATGCATCGGACTCACAAGTGTGCAACGTTTTCTGTGCGTGACGATATTTTTTCGGATGGCAGATAAAAATACGCATACCAAACTTCGGACTGTGTGTAAACTCCGCCTGATATTCAGACTGAAGATCGTTACTGTAACTCATAAACTCATTTCCCCTCTACTCAAGAGGACTGGTCTGGAGCCAGTCTATAAACTCCTTGTCCATGGATCATTTTGATGTTCTGTTGCACCTGTTTTCTTTTGGAAAAGTAAATGCATGATAGCTGTGGGATATAGGCTATTGGATTTAATTTAATTTTTGTATTCATTGTATTTGCACAAAAAAGCTCTGTCCAGTAGCCTAACCTGGAACACTTTTATTTTGAGATGTGTTTGAGTGAGAAGGTCCTACTTCATGCAAATGATAAGAATTGTTTATTTGTTTATTTGGATCCCCATTAGATGTAAGAATTGTTCTATGAATCTTAATTTTTAAACAAAGTTACAAAAACGTTTGTGTAAGCTGTCAATTGTTGTTTTTAGAAAAAGAAAAAATCGGAATCGGCAAAAATCGGTATCGGCAAGTCAGACTATTCAAAAATCGGAAATCGGAATCGGCCAAGAAAATGACAATCGGTGCATCCCTAATTAATTGATGAAAAAGTAGCCATGTGGAGTAATAATATATAAAGTTGAGGATGTGATACTTGGAGCTGTATGGAGATGCATTGTGATGCATGGTGGAATGGTTGACAGATGAATCCTAATGGAACGATGAGGCCAGTGAAGATTCACAGCCTTAATGGAAACCAGTATTTGTCTCATTTTTGCACATGGCAGCAGCATCAGTTGTGGTCAGTGGAAGCGATCTTCTGCTTCACTGAACTAGATTGAAACATATTTTTTTGTCCAAATCTTACTATTCGATGCCTTTTTGTTTCTTTGCTCTTACAGATTTTGAGTTATGCGTGTCCATTGTAAGAAAGATACACGGCGTGCTCTGAATGAGTCACATTGCACCTGTGACTTTTGGTGGGAAAAAGCTGCTGCCTACAGGTTGATATGAGATGTAGTCAGTGGTTATTGTTGGGTAGATGTGTCTCTATCTATAAGGCGGATTTTTCGGTAGGGACTAAGTCACTTTAATTCAGAGACATTTGTTTTTAAAATGTCATGTAGCCTTTTGGAGGTAACTGCCCAGTGCTAATGCAAGATATTTGGAAGTTTTTAGCCTAGATTGACACAACAGAGAGTGGGGCAACTCCACCTGATTAGAAGAACTGTGATTGGGAACGAAAAAACCCAACATCCCCCACTTTGTAAAGCCAACTTTGTCATCAACACTTGTCACTTCTGCTGTACCCTTCTTTTCTAACCAATATGTAGTGTTTTGTCTAGGATTAGAGACACACACACAACCCCAGAAACGTTCATTCAAGTCGGTTGTCAAACGACGCTTCCCTCGTGCTCGAACGACGCTCATGTGATGACGAGCTACGAAATAGAACTGCTGCGCAGAGTGAGGCGCTTCAAAACCACGGGGATCGTTTCCTGTTATCACAGAGGTGCTGACCGTCACGCCTCCTCCGGACCTCTCACCCAGTCAGGTCCCTCTCTCCACCTCCACGCCTCCTCCGGACCTCTCACCCAGTCAGGTCCCTCTCTCCACCTCCGCCTCCTCCGGACCTCTCACCCAGTCAGGTCCCTCTCCACCTCCACGCCTCCTCCGGACCTCTCACCCAGTCAGGTCCCTCTCCACCTCCACGCCGGCCAGCAGCCTCACGTGGAGGTGTGGCATTTTAATTTCCAAAGCCATGGGGGAAGCCTTTGCAAGTACGATGATCGCGGCCTATATATATACTAACCAGCTCAGTGGCCTTGTGGTTTGAGTGTCCGCCCTGAGACTGGGAGGTCGTGAGTTCGATCCCCGGCCGAGTCATACCAAAGACTATAAAAATGGGACCCATTGCCTCCCTGCTTGGCACTCGGCATCAAAGGGTTGGAATTGGGGGGTTAGATCACCATATGATTCCCGAGCGCGGCGCTGCTGCTGCTCACCGCTCCCCCAGGGGATGGGTCAAATGCGGAGAACAAACTTCGCACACTCAGGTGTGTGACAATCAGTGGGACTTTACCTTTACTTTACTTATATATATATATATATATATATTAGGGATGTTCATTTTGAAAATTTTCCAAAATCGATAATCGGTGAGAATTAACGATCAATTATCGATTATCGATTTTATTAATACTTAGAAAATTTTCAATATTTTCAATTTTTTTTTTTTTTTTTTTTTTTTTTTTTTTAACAAAATGAATGCCTATGGTAGAAAATACGAAAGACAACTTGTTCTCCTCAATGAACTCTTTATTTCAATGTGTCTCCTCTCCAACACTGCTGTCCCCGGCGCATGCCGGTGTGAATTTCTCATGTTTAAAACAGTTTTGTTGGCACAAAGGCCCGTGCCCAGCCAGAAAACTAGAGACTATATGAAGCTCCACCTCACGTTAGTCGGCTGTGCAATGGAGTGGTGCGAGGAGGAACGAATTCCACCCAAACCTAGTCCAAAAAAAAAAAAAAAAACATTTTTTTTTTTTTTTTTTTTTTTTTTAAATAATTAAAAAATCGATCCAAATGCCACAGGATCGATTCCAATCCTTAACGATCGATTATCGATTTTCGATAATTGATGAACATCCCTAATATATATATATATATATATATATATATATATATATATATATACATACACACTACTACTAAACACTGCCACCTCGCTCTTCTCAGGCCCAGCAGCAGATGAAGAGTCTCAATGGTGTATCCCCATTTGAATTAGGGATGTTTATTTTGAACAATTTCCATAATCGAAATTAACGATCGATTATCGATAGCGTAATAATAATAATAATAATGATTGGATTTTTATAGCGCCTTTCCAAGTGCTCAAAGCGCTTCACAGAATCATTATTCGTTCACACCATTCGTACCGGTGGCGAAAGCGTGGCAGCCACACATCGGCGCTCAACGGCTCCTCCGACCACCATCATTCATGTCTACATTCATACCAATCATACGAGGCAAGGAGGATTAAGTGTCTTGCCCAAGGACACAACGACAGCAGCTGGGAGGGAGCGGGGATCGAACCGCCAACCCTTGCGTCATTGGCCGACCCGCTCTACCTCCTGAGCTAAAGCCGCCCCAATAATAATAATAATATATATATGTTTTTTTACTCTGGTCTGGTAATAACGTTGCGCGTTCTCGGCCAGCTATAATGGCGATGCCGCTGTGTAGTAAGAATATCAGACACTAGCGCTGTGGCCAGGTAAACAAACATGTTACATGTCAGTTTACATGATGTAAGGCAATCGGCGTCTTCCAGCTTAGTCAAATCAACAGGCCTGAGCTCGGCGCGTCCTTATAACGTCATGAGCGCGCCCGTGGCGACGTTGACAGTCCATAGTCAAACAGCCTTACACTAGGCTACTGTACTCACATTTTGAAAGTAGGACTCAGCTCACCGGCCGTGGCTTCCAGGCTTATAAACTCGTGACAAAAACCTCATCTGTCCTGATGGTCGAGTTCCATCCAGCTGCTCTGTCCGACGCGTGGATATTATTAGCCACGAGATGTGTGTGAATTGATTCAGGTGAGTGTTAGCAGCTAAAGGCTAGCTGAGTTCATGCTGGCTGCTGCTACTTCATAGTTCATAACGTTATAAACAACAACTTGAATTCACTTAAACACGTGTACCGTCCGTTACTCACACTTTGTTGAAAATTAAGAGAGAAGTGTACGAAGTGAACAGCCTCACTGAGGTCCGCAGACCGCTGGGTGCGTTTGTTTGTGTCCCCGGCTTCATGCCAGTGTGAATTCCCCATGTTTAAAACAGTTTTGTTGGCACAAAGGGCCCCGCCCCGCCAGAAAACTAGAGACTATATGAAGCTCCACCTCACGTTAGTCGGCTGTGCAATGGAGTGGGGCGAGGAGGAACGAATTCCACCCAAACCTAGCAAAAAAAAAAAAAAAAAGATAAAAATTCCACGTGATCGAATTCATTCCTCAACGATCAATTATCGATAATCGATTATTGATGAACATCCCTAATTTGAATAAAATTCGTGCCTGGTCTTAGTAAATCCCCCCTGAATGAGCAAGAAGCTCAGTATGTATTGTTTTATAAGATACATGCGTCTATACATTTCTTCTATACATTATTTAATTTTTTTTGCGTAGATCATGTTTTTCAAAGGTAGATTGTACTTCAGGTAGATAAACAGAACAGAAACTGGGAGATAGTGTTTTTGGAATTAAGCCCAGCTGCAATACTGCAGTCTGTATTCTGGCTGTCTGTTTTGATCTTTAGATGTCTGGCTCAGGCAGCAGGGCGGGAACAGTGCCGTCACTTCAAAGGTCATAGGAAAACGCTGAGCATGGCCGCTGGGCAGATTCAGCAAAGTGTCCTTGAGAAAGATGCTGGACCCCCTACATGCTGCCTTTAGTGAAGTCACTCTGGCAGGATTGTGTAAAGTGATGCGGGACTTGACCAGGAGCCAGTGGAGATGGATGAGGGTTGGGGGTGATGTGCTGCCAGGTAGTTGTGTAGCCGTTTCCATCGGATCTGGTGTTTTTCTGTGTCTGTATGAGCAGCAGGCTGCAGAAGAAGAAGGGGAAAGTGATGAAGTGCTGAACGGAGCGTGCCGTGCATGGAGGGATGCTAAAAGTGTTTTTGCCTTTGTCTTTTCTCTGCAGATGTGATCAGCATTGAGAAGACGGGCGAGCACTTCCGTCTGATCTACGATGTGAAGGGACGCTTCACCGTCCACCGCATCACCGCTGAGGAGGCCAAGGTAGGAGCTGGAAGGAGAAGGGACTTGGTTAAATGCTTGTACTCTATGACTCCGGATCTTCCGTTAAATGTCCCTTAAATGCTGCGCGCTTTTGTGTTTTCATGTGCAAAACACGTCTCCCTCTCCAGTACAAGCTGTGCAAGGTGAAGAAGATCATGATCGGCACCAAGGGGGTCCCCCACCTGGTGACCCACGACGCCCGCACCATCCGCTACGCCGACCCCCTGATCAAGGTCAACGACACAGTCCGCATCGACCTGGACACCGGCAAGATCACAGAGTTCATCAAGTTCGATACCGGTAGGTTCAACTCTCGCCGCTTATGGGACATGAACTAGGTCCTTTCCAGGTCTCGTTTGAAAGTTGAGAAGGTAGGTTAAACTCTCGCCGCTTATGGGACATGAACTAGGTCCTTTCCAGGTCTCGTTTGAAAGTTGAGAAACTACGAAAGAGGCTTAAGCCCAATTGTCTGCCGACACTTTTGAAACGGGCGCCGACAGAAATGAGGACTTGAGTCCGACACTTTCAAGTGTCGGCGAGCAGTGTCTGCTACCTAGTGAAATGTCTAGTGTCGCTGACTACGTCATAGTATCGCGCAAGTCTGATTGGCTATATCGCGCTTGACTTCCTTGTTTTGGTTGTCTCCTCCCCTTTCCCCTTATGAGGCAGGCCGGCATTGTAAATAAGAATTTTGTTCTTAATTGTCTCGCCTGGTAAAATAAAGGTAAAATAAAAAATAAAGTCGCTCGATTGAAATGAATGTCCCCGCTATTGATGGGGTCTGTTTACAACCAACTCTGACCGATGAGTCGCGGGGTTTGTCTTTGAAACCACGATGTGTGCACAGTTCTGCACACAGTGACCAATCCCTTTGACGAGGGCGGAGCAATGATGACCCTTTTGGCTTTGATCAGCAATGAAAATACACGACCAATTCCTCTAAGAAGTTCTGAGCTCCTCGACTAGACGTCCCGTGACCGTAAAATCATGTTTTCATTTCGGAGGATTCGAGGTGTTTTATTTGTCGCTCCGTTGTAGAAGTACGCAAATTCTTATGCTTAGGGGCTCCATTACAGGACATAGTGCAAGTACAGTAGGTGCATAATCACAACAGTAAATGCGTATAAAAGTATGTAAATACAGGGTATCTTGAAAAGTATTAAAAGTTGATGAATCAATTTAGGGAAAATGAAGGCCCTTAAAAAGTCTTAATCACCATTTGAGAGGTATTCACTTTTGTAGCTATTATGCCGATTGGTGTTAAATGAGCATATGATATCGTCCCATATCGATCGCAGACCCCTGAATTGAATGGAAATCATATCGTGGCAGACTTTATGATATCAGCTACCTAGTGAAATGTCTAGTGTCGCGGACTACGTCATAGTATCACGCAAGTCTGATTGGCTATATAGACGGCACGCGCTTGACTTCCTTGTTTTGGTTGTCTCCTCCCCTTTCCCCTTATGAGGCAGGCCGGCATTGTAAATAAGAATTTTGTTCTTAATTGTCTCGCCTGGTAAAATAAAGGTAAAATAAAAAATAAAATCGCTCGATTGAAATGAATGAACGTGTCCCTGCTATTTTTATCAGCCTGTCCTTGATGTATGACTTCGTGAAAATCACAAAGAACATCATGACCATTTCCCAGAGAGAGGATGTGAGTTGTGTCGTTTATATGCGGCTGCAGCCAAGTACGTTACATCTTGCCTCCGAGGTGGTTTCACTGTGCATTCCATTCCCTCTCTTCTCTTGGCTGTCTGCACTATAGCGTTCGGGTGTCACGTGACCGTTGAACCGAGGCGAACGTCCTCTGAAGTATAAATGCAACACCATGAGCGACCATGTGCTGAGCGACACTTTCTAATAATTATAAATTAATCTTTGGGTTCCATGTGAAAAGTGTTTTTTGTTCTGACTCTCAAACCTGACTTTCTCACTATTCTGACTTTAAACTCTCAAACCTGACCTTCTCACTATTCTGACTTTAAACTCGGAACACAATTTTTCCATGTGGCCCTAATCCTCGTGTGAGAAACTGGGTCCAGTTGCACAAAGCAGTGCACCTTAGGTTAAGATTTCCCTTAGTGTCAGAGTTAAGGTGTCCATAAAATAGAATCGGCTGCACAAAACACCCTTAAATCTTGTGCTTATGTTTTCCTTAAAATGTTTGACCTTATCGAGAAGATTTAAGGGTGTTTTGTGCAGCCGATTATATTTTATGGACACCTTAACTCTGACTCTAAGGGAAATCTTAACCTAAGGTGCTTTGTGCAACTGGGCCCTGGTCTTTAAAAGTATGCAAGAAATACAATCTGTAATTCCTCCTGATAGACGTGACTTTATGAAGATGCAGATCTGTCATTTTGCAACAAAAACGTTATTTTGCATACAAGATGAAGACTCTTTGAGTGGAAACGCGTTGGTATCCCTGTAGAATAAAGGATTTTTAATATAATTCAGAGTGCCTCGGATGTCTTCTTCTGCTGCTTTCAACACCTGGGAAACTTCCTGCAACCACACTGGACAGCTACCTCTTTTTTTATCTTGTATCTATATATGCCCCATCCTGGAAGAGCACCTGATTTTTACTCTGCTAACCTATATTGATGTCTTCTTGACCCAATGCAGCACTCCCAATTGTATCTTTTTAAAGTTATTTTGCATGTTGTTGCTGCTGCTTATGAAGAAATCTCCAACTATAAGAGTGATAATGTGATGTGTTGTTTATTCCCTCCTTCCTCCAGCTAACCTGTGCATGGTGACCGGCGGCGCTAACTTGGGGCGTATCGGTGTGATCACCAACAGGGAGCGTCATCCTGGCTCCTTTGACGTCGTGCACGTCAAGGACAGCGCAGGAAACACCTTCGCCACCAGGCTCTCCAACATCTTCGTCATTGGCAAGGTGAGGACACGCATCACAATCGATGGGGTCTGTTCACAACCAACTCTGACCGATGAGTCGCGGGGTTTGTCTTTGAAACCACTAGGGATGGGCATCGAATTTCGAATTTTCGAATAATCGTTGTTATTATCAAGGTCGACTTTTATTATTGAAATTCGAAATTCGTTTATTGAATTTTTTTTTTTTTTTTTTTTTTTTTTTTTGTGAGTGAAATGTTGCATTGTCTCCCCTGATTCTAAGTATAGTCGAATCGCTTGGTTTGAGCAAGTAAAACAATTTTTATAAGCAACCTCTCCCTCTTCATGGGATTTCATCCGCCATTCATTTTTCCATAAACCTTGCTTAAAATGCTTATAAAAATTGTTTTACTTGCTCAAACCAAGCGATTCGACTATACTTAGAATCAGGGGAGACAATGCAACATTCACTCAGAAAAAGAAAAAAAAATTACATTTTTAAATTTTTTTACATTTTATTTTTATTTTCGAATTTCGATTAAAAGTCGACTTTGGCCAGCGAATTTCGAATAGTGTTTTTGCTAGAAATGCCCATCCCTAGAAACCACGATGTGTGCACAGTGACCAATCCCTTTGACGAGGGCGGAGCAATGATGACCCTTTTGGCTTTGATCAGCAATGAAAATACACGACCAATTCCTCTAAGAAGTTCTGAGCTCCTCGACTAGACGTCCCGTCACCGTAAAATCACGTTTTCATTTCGGAGGATTCGAGGTGTTTTATTTGTCGCTCCGTTGTAGAAGTACGCAAATTCTTATGCTTAGGGGCACCATTACAGGACATAGTGGAAGTACAGTAGGTGCATAATCACAACAGTAAATGCGTATAAAAGTACGTAAATACAGGGTATCTTGAAAAGTATTAAAAGTTGATGAATCAATTTAGGGAAAATGAAGGCCCTTAAAAAGTCTTAATCGCCATTTGAGAGGTATTCACTTTTGTAGCTATTATGCCGATTGGTGTTAAATGAGCATATGATATCGTCCCATATCGATCGCAGACCCCTGAATTGAATGGAAATCATATCGTGGCAGACTTTGTGATATCAGCCAATACCATATTGTTGTCAAAAGATATAATATTGTATCGTGATGAAACTTGTGATTTACACCTATCACCGAGGTCTTGAAAAAGTCTTAAAAAAGGTCTTAAAATGTATTGAATTTAAGTTCAGGATTCCTGCATATACCCTGAAATAAGACAAACGGTGACAAACCCAATCGAATAGAAATAAAATTGAATAAATGCAGAGCGCCAGAGTCTGAATCCAGCCTTAATTTTCCTCTGAGCGTAGTTTGGAAAAGGATTATCGTCACAGAAGGGAGTTGCAGATTTCCAGCACATGCTGTGTGCTCTCTCTGCTGCGTGACGTGTTATCAGACCCGACCTGTCTGCTCTCTCTCTCTGCTGCGTGATGTGTTATCAGACCTGAGCTGTCTGCTCTCTCTGCTGCGTGATGTGTTATCAGACCAGAGCTGTCTGCTCTCTCTGCTGCGTGACGTGTTATCAGACCCGACCTGTCTGCTCTCTCTCTCTGCTGCGTGACGTGTTATCAGACCCGACCTGTCTGCTCTCTCTCTCTGCTGCGTGATGTGTTATCAGACCTGAGCTGTCTGCTCTCTCTGCTGCGTGATGTGTTATCAGACCAGAGCTGTCTGCTCTCTCTGCTGCGTGACGTGTTATCAGACCCGACCTGTCTGCTCTCTCTCTCTGCTGCGTGATGTGTTATCAGACCTGAGCTGTCTGCTCTCTCTGCTGCGTGATGTGTTATCAGACCAGAGCTGTCTGCTCTCTCTGCTGCGTGACGTGTTATCAGACCTGAGCTGTCTGCTCTCTCTCTGCTGCGTGACGTGTTATCAGACCAGAGCTGTCTGCTCTCTCTGCTGCGTGACGTGTTATCAGACCTGAGCTGTCTGCTCTCTCTCTGCTGCGTGACGTGTTATCAGACCAGAGCTGTCTGCTCTCTCTGCTGCGTGACGTGTTATCAGACCTGAGCTGTCTGCTCTCTCTGCTGCGTGACGTGTTATCAGACCTGAGCTGTCTGCTCTCTCTCTGCTGCGTGACGTGTTATCAGACCAGAGCTGTCTGCTCTCTCTGCTGCGTGACGTGTTATCAGACCTGAGCTGTCTGCTCTCTCTCTGCTGCGTGACGTGTTATCAGACCAGAGCTGTCTGCTCTCTCTGCTGCGTGACGTGTTATCAGACCAGAGCTGTCTGCTCTCTCTCTGCTGCGTGACGTGTTATCAGACCTGAGCTGTCTGCTCTCTCTGCTGCGTGACGTGTTATCAGACCAGAGCTGTCTGCTCTCTCTGCTGCGTGACGTGTTATCAGACCAGAGCTGTCTGCTCTCTCTCTGCTGCGTGACGTGTTATCAGACCTGAGCTGTCTGCTCTCTCTCTGCTGCGTGATGTGTTATCAGACCCGAGTGTCTGCTCTCTCTGCTGCGTGACGTGTTATCAGACCTGAGCTGTCTGCTCTCTCTGCTGCGTGACGTGTTATCAGACCTGAGCTGTCTGCTCTCTCTCTCTGCTGCGTGATGTGTTATCAGACCTGAGCTGTCTGCTCTCTCTGCTGCGTGATGTGTTATCAGACCAGAGCTGTCTGCTCTCTCTGCTGCGTGACGTGTTATCAGACCTGAGCTGTCTGCTCTCTCTCTGCTGCGTGACATGTTATCAGACCAGAGCTGTCTGCTCTCTCTGCTGCGTGACGTGTTATCAGACCAGAGCTGTCTGCTCTCTCTCTGCTGCGTGACGTGTTATCAGACCCGAGCTGTCTGCTCTCTGCTGCGTGATGTGTTATCAGACTCGAGCTGTCTGCTCTCTCTGCTGCGTGACGTGTTATCAGACCCGAGCTGTCTGCTCTCTCTGCTGCGTGACGTGTTATCAGACCGCTTCAGCTCTCGCTTCTTTCACCACAGTGTTGCTGCACAAATAAATGTTCTGTCCCTTTATGCTGGTACTTAACCTATTGATACCTGATGCAGCATTTGTGTGTCTATCCCTTTGGTTCGCGGTCTTAAAGGGATACGCACACAAATGAGGGATATACACACAAATGCTGCATCAGGTATCAATGGGTTAAGGTTTTAAATCACTGGCTGCTTCAGTCATTTTCCTTTGGCCACATGAAAACGTCACGTACATCAGCTTGTCAAGTTGTTTTGGAAGTTTTTTTTATTACATTTAGGACTGTAGGGATTTAAGCATTTGTCGTTAACCCTTTCAGCAAAGATACTTCATACACTATCTCAGGTTTTACGAGGTTGTTTCAAATGTGCCTTAGGTTTCAGAATGCGTTTCCAAAGGGCGCCTTCGGTCTTCTTAATGGGTTAAAGCTTAGCGGCTGTATTTGAAAATTCATACTGCCTCTCTGTCATTGACACCTGATCTAGAAAGGAGCGTAAACTGAACTGTATAAAGCTGAAAACATAGTTGTCTTATTAAAATAGTGTGACTCATCTAAACATCTAAAGAAGAACCTTTACACTCAAATGTTTTAGATTGAATAAAGTTCGGAAACCTCACTTTACCTGAACAGCATCATCATGCGAGAGGTGAGTGAGATAACTGAACTGTTTTAACTTTTATGGTTCTTCTGAAGGTTTTAATGAGCCGATGTTGCCTCTTTGTGCCCAGAATGTCTTGCGCAGGCTCGAAAGACTGTAAAAACGGACACGGTTAACCTTGAGAATTACAGCATTTGACTTACATGCATAGTTATGCTATAATGTAATGTCGTAAATTGTTATTCGGCTCACATCGCAGGCTGGAAGAAGATCTTGTGGAGAAACGAAGCTTTGTCTGGACCAAGCATTGGTCTACATTGTGACTTGCAAGGCTTTTCATGAAGATGTCCTTCATCTACGTACTTTTTCATCACCTCGTCAATTTCTCCTCTCTCTCTCTCCTCTCTTCTCGTCTCCAGGGCAACAAGCCGTGGGTGTCCCTGCCCAGAGGAAAGGGAATCCGTCTGACCATCGCCGAGGAGAGAGACAAGAGGCTGGCCGCCAAGCAGGGCAGCAGCTAAACAGGCCACAGAGACAGCCCTGGTTTTCAAATAAACGTCGTTATTTACAAAACAGCTCGTTTGGTCAGTCTGATTCATTTAGCTTTAGGTGGTTGCCAAGCTTCCTATGTAGATCTGGAAATGTACAGGAAATGAATTGGAGCATCTACAGGTGTTGGAAGTGCATTAAAAAAGGTGCGGGGGACGGTAAAGCGTTCATTCCTGATGAAGGCAGTGCAATCAATCAATTCATGATCTTAGAGTGGTGGTTGCTCAAAATGGACTCTAAACGTGGTATTGTGGTTCAAACCGCAACAACAGTTTTTCTCAGTAACTGAAAAACCTTATTGAAAAATGTGTATTGAATTGCATTCATAGCGAGTACTGCATTCAGGAAGTGGCAGTATCATTGTCAGTATTGTGCAGCAGTACTGATACATGACTATACATTTGTCTCTAAGCAGGAGTAGACCACTCACCCTCTAAGGAGTAATGGCCTAGTTGTCTGGAATTCTGTAGAAGCAAACGTCAAAAAAATCTTCAAATTATCCTCTTCCAGTTGAGGTATCATCTGATGCAATTGCAAACATGCAGTGTTGAAATGTATAGGAACACCTTTATCTGTTGGAGATGAGACAGACGGACGCAGTCTGAGGTGAGCAGCAGGTGAACTGAGCTGGAAATGTCGCCGTCTGTTTCAGTTGGTCTTTCCTAACCTACTTCACGCCCAAGACATCAGATAATGTTTTGAATAACTGGTGATAATGGACTCAATTTATAGCCAATACATGTACAGATGTTTCATGTTGTATATTACTATCAAAATCCCAGAACTTGAAAGCTGTATTTTTTAATAGATATTGTTTAATAGATCAATATTTTCATATTTCGTTACTTCCTGGGTAATGGAAAATCAGTAGTAGTGTTATGCTGTAGCAGTAGGTGTTGAGACCGAGACCACAACCCATCAGAAAACTCTTAGGTTAAACTAATGAGATTAAAAAAATAGAAAATGTCACCTTATCTATCTAACCATCCAGGTTACCCTCCAAGTTTTATATTGTATATATATCAAAATCAAGAGTACTTGAAAACAGTGGTGACATTGTGCTCTGCCATCCAGGAAATAATGATTTATTGAGTGTCATGCCCATCCCTCAATCATGTGATTATATGACACCTTTTCATCATACAGAATAATCCACAGTACAACGTTCAGTACATAAACTATAAGGCATTGCTTGTCTGTCTTACATCATAAGTTACAACAACCAAAAAATAAAAACCAGTACATATCACCTACTGGTTATACAAAGCGGTTTTCCTCAAGTCCCATGCTTTCTCTAAGTAGTTTGCCAGTTTAAATGTCTCTTTCAAACAGCCAATTCAGACGTGAGTCAATATCCAACATAACCTCTTTATGTTATTAAACAACTCTTCACAGACCCTCCAAAGTGATATTAATTTTCTGTTTGTTTAGGATCACACATTGGGCAGATTCTATTGTCTTCTTCCAACCCAACATACCGGCCTGTTTCAATATATTATGCCTCCCCTAATCTGAGCACAAAGTCGTCCTTTTTTCTCTGACAAGTTATAGCCTACACAGGACATCGTTTTCAGTGTAATATTCATATTTAATTTCCCGGTAGATAGGCAACGCAGTTTTGGTTTAGTCCAGATCTCATCTGCCCAAATATGTTTAATCTATTCCATAACCATGGCAGTGCAAACCTTCTACCGAACCTCACAGGGTTCCCATCCCATATCTCCTGAGACTTGCTGCCAGGACATGTGACTGGTCAGTCTGAGGCAGCTCCTCAAATGTCCCAACCAGGAAACTGACTTCGTTAAGTGCCTTGATTTTACCCATTATAGACTGGGTCAATTTTCAGAAAATCTGAACCCCCGAAGGCAAATCATGTTAATTTATGGCATACATGCTTTTTAGGGGTATTGAAGGGTGCTGAGTTCAAATTTGCTGTATGCCCAGCTCAAAAATGGACGGAAATGCCTCAAAACCAAGATGGCCGCCCCCATCGGCATGAAATGTATTTAACTACATCTTTTTGACCAAACATGGTAGAAACTTGAATGAAATGTGCTTTTGTAGGTTTTCATATATGAGGAATCCAATACCATATCCTGTTTTAAGCTAAAATGTGAAGAAACTGTTTGAAACCATATACATTGCGAAAATTGTCAGCTTTAGTGATGAATAATTCGTCAACCAAATAAGATCCAAAAGCAAGTTGGTCCTAGATGTTTAAGAATAATTTGATTACTTTGCAGTTTGTCTTTGAGATATGTCCAATGCTGTGATGGAACATTTGCCCCGCCCCCTCCCACAAACAAAGGCTCTACTCTCAGAACGACAGAACCTTACAGAAAGGCTGTTTTGCTGAAGCAAAGGGAACAAAAAGCACCTAGCTAACCTTACTGGCTAACGATAGCTAAATGAATATATAACGATATGTTAACACTCTTCTTTTAAATGTATCTCTGAAATGGTCGGCTGGTGACCAAAAACATTGCTGAAGGAACAGACTGTAACATTACCCAAAAGACAATACACAAAATGTTAACAGGTAAGTCAACATCAGCAAAGATAGGAATATAATGTGATACATTTTGTGTTGTTTGAATTATATTTTAGGATATTGCTGCATGAAGCTTATTTAGCTATCTAATGTTATCCAGTGGGGCCTGCCCATTGGTCCGACCTCCCATTAGTCCGACCATTAGCGTTAACATTAAGGTTAGGGTTGGGGTTTTGGGTTAGGGACATTGAGTGGTCAGACTGGGTTATGGTAAGTGTTAGGGTTAACGTTAAGGTTTGGGGTATGGGGTATGGGGTGCTCATATGAAAACAATAGTCGTGTCAGCGCGCGATACAGATGTGCTTCTTCTACTTCTGGCACACTATGACAGAATGGGATGTACACATCTCTACATGAAAGCTGGGACGTCCAAGTATCTTCCAGTACATGAAATTCACATGTTGCTATCTGCTGATCAAGTGGACACACTACTTGCCTTCCCTCACTGGCTGTGATAGTGTGTCTCAGTTCAGTGGCCACAGCAAGAAAACGGCCTGGCAGGTGTTCCAGCAACATCACACGGATCTTATTGGCCTTGGCAAGGGCCCTCTCACAGACGACATAGCGATGTCAACAGAGAAATTCATCTGTAAGATGTATGGTGTGCCCGAGGTTGATAACTACAACAACGCAAGAGTCAAGTTGTTTTGTAGAGGTCGTGCACAAGAGACTCTGCCACCAACCTCAGATGCAGCAAAGTTTCACATCATGCGTGCACACTATCAAGCAATTGTCTGGAACCAAGCTCACTTGCCAATGTTGCCATATCCCGATCTTCCTCCAGTGACCGAAATGGGATGGATGCACCTTGATGGTCAGTTAGTGCCACGGCTACTCTCTCTGCCACCTATGCCGAAAGCATGCAGGGAGATCACCTCATGTGGTTGTTTGAAGGGGTGCCTCAGCCAACGCTGCAGCTGCAGGAAATTCCGCATGGAATGCATCGAGGCTAACCTGACGCTGCCAGATGGACGGTATAGCTCCACATACGTTTCACTAAACCAGTCGATCTGGGAATGCAGTAACCAGACCCTGACGGAGGCGGGCACTTTTTCCAAGCTACTTGGCAGGTGATTGGATGACCCATCTGTCTATCACCACTGCGCGTGTTAACTTCAACCAATCAGATCGCCGAAGGTGCCTGTGCCTGATCTCCGTGGTATTCATTGATTGAGTCCTCACCGTCGTAAAGTCACCTTCGAAGCATGAAGTTAGATTATAACGAACTAGTTGTGTGGCTTAGCCTTCCCAAATGTTGCCGTTAATTTTTTAGAATTTATATAGAATTGGGAACGTTACATTCAATTTAATTCAGACTGCCTGTCACTTCCGCGGCGGCAGCCATGTTGACGAGTGAAAAGAACTACAAAAGACCATGTACCCACTACTTGCCCAGACGAGCCTGAGCCCGCCTAAGGCTGCCGCTGATTCGTCGGGCCGGCATGGTTCGGCCAATCATCTTAACTGCCTGTGCATGACAAGATGGATTACGTCGAGAGAATCTCTTTTGATCTCGCGAGGTTATCCATCTTGCAAGCAAGGTTACATTGAGGCAGGCAACTGCAGGAAACTTGGCAACACCTGCCGGAACACTACTGATGACTGGGAATAAGTTAATGTGATCAATAAGTTAATCTACCTGACTGCAGGGTAAATAAAACCAACCATTTTTGCAATAAATATTTATTTGCCTTTTATTTTAAAAACTGAATGTGTCATTGTATTTGCCGTATATGAAAACCTACAAAAGGGTTACCCACTCAGGTTAATTGATGACATACATGGGTTGTAGGGGTACTGGACTCAACTCAATGCATATTTGAAAACCAAAGTAAGGAAAGTATTCACCTAGGATAAACCTGCTTCTGGATTTTATTAGTTTGAGTAAATAAAACCAACCAACTACCAAATATTCATCACTAAAACGACCATTTTTCACAATATTTATGAGTTTCAAGCAGTTTCTTCACATTTGATCTCAAATCAGAATATGGCAATGGATTTCTCATATATGAAACTATACACAAGCACACTTGATTCAAGTTTCTACCTTGTTTAGTCAAAAAGATATGTAGTTAAATACATTAAGCCCAGTGGTGGCGGCCATCTTGGTTTTGAGGCATTTCCGTCCATTTTTGAGCTGGGCATACAGCAAATTTGAACTCAGCACCCTTCAATACCCCTAAAAAGCATGTATGCCATAAATTAACACGATTTGCCTTCAGCACTTTATACAAGCACATTTTCAGGAATTCTGCCTAGTCTATTACTCCTCCTAGTGCTCTGCCTGGCTGCTGACTCAGAGAGGACTGTTGAACCATGAATAAAATCCATAATAATATGCTCATCAACATTAAAACCTGTTAGGCGATGTCATCATGACATCTCTGTCGGATCGTGGTCCAATGTGGGGCACTGTTAGATGATGTCCTAATTCCCGTGTCATCGTTGATGGTCTCACTGATGATGTCATAACACAAGGTGATGTCATACTCTGGACCTATAAAGGTTGGATCGTGGTCCAATGTGGGGTACTGTTAGATGATGTCATAATCAGAGATGTCATGATGACATCACCAAACAAAACGCAGGTAGCCCTATTTATAAAAAAAATTACAAAATGTTCTCACCAAAATGAAACTGATAATTACTAATGAAAGTAAGAAGAAATAAATAAAGGTGGGAAACAGTATAATGCACAAAAACAAATGGCACATCATTTGCTACAAATAGCACTGAACAAATACAGGTACAAGCGCTTCAAAGCAAAGCACTTCTGAACAATTGGGAAACAAACATTTTTGTTTTCAGCTTGTGTGGACTTTTTGAGTTGTATCTTGAAAAAACATTCACTGGGCACTGAACTATAATGGATCTCACATGACCAGGGCTATTAATACAGATATGCATTTTCTGAAGACCAGACGATGGATTCTCTTGGCAAAGGAGAAGTGCTCACTAAAATCTGTGAACCAAATTTGAGATCAATATGAAGCCTTTTTTGTGAGTCTTTTATTTCAACTTGTGAAAAACGGGACCGAAATCAAAAAGTGTTGCGTTTATCCTTTTGTTTGTTATAGAGAGAAATGGCCAAACTGATCTCGCAGACTTTTGATTGATCCCTCCCCCCCAGCAGTTATGTCTCTCCCGCTCCGGCCCCGCCCCTACATCCTGTTTGAATGGGAAATAAAGTCAAAAAGGAAGTACGATGATTCATTGGTTCTTTATAGCAAGCGGTTGACAACAGTCATCCAATAAGCTCCCACCTCTTTTCACCCATCCCTCTTTTTTCACCTCTACTCGAACCCAAAGTCTCTCCATCTTTTCCCCGGGTGACCACCGTCCATCTGCTTTCAATCCGGTGCTTCTCTCTCTCTCTCCCTCTCTCTCTCTCTTCTCCCTCTCTCTCTCTCTCTGCTTGTATCACACCTTTCCCCTCCTCTCTCCCATCTAAGCCGACATTTCCTTCCCGTCTCTCTTGTCAAATCGACACTTGTCTTCCCATCTTTCTCTTCCTCTTTCCACCACTTTCCTCCCTTTCTCCATTCTCCTCCTCAACCATCTCCACCTGTTTCATCTCTCTCTCTCTTCTCAGATAATCTCTCTAGTTCTACCTGTCCCTGTCTGACCTCAACTCTACCGTCTCTCTCCTCTCTATTCCTTGCATCCTTCCCTACATAGCTTCCTAATCTCCTTCCCCCTTTATTTCCCTCCATCCTTCCGTACCTCAAGCAAAACAAACACTAATGAGACACAGTTTACACTCTCGTAACGGACAAGCCCGTCTTTTATTGTCACACGAACACCACAATACATGCATGCGGCCACAACACACTCATGCTGACGGTGGCCGGTGAAAAGTGTCCTCTGCATTTAACCCATCCAGGCATGTCCTTTCCTCCGAGGGGCAGGCCAGGAGCAGTGGTCGCTTTCTCGTACAGCGCCCGGGGACCAACTTCGGATGTTGTCGTCACTGGTCGGATGACGATGGCGATCTGATCTTCTGCATGTTTTTAGTGGGGGGGTTATATACGGAGGAACCCCCTGGGGGAGCACGGGGAGAACATGCAAACTCCACACAGAGAAAGGCCCTTACGACGAGATAACCCACCTGGGCCGTAGGCACTGAAGATATGGGGGGGAACACAACCACAGCGCCCACAGTGTCCCAGGCGAGAATCGAACCCAGGACCTTCCAACTGTGAGGCGACAGCGCTTACCACTGCTCCACCATACCCCCCACACTAGAATAAATACATGTCTAAGACAATATCCACAAGCACAAATAAGAAAAAAAATACAATAACAATGGAATAAACGAGATCAAAGAATACATATTAGTCATTAAAAAAAGCTACTTATAAATGACATTAGCAATCAGGATGTCGGACAGGATAGCTTCCCCACATGGTCAATGAAAGGAAACCAGGTCACCAAATCACCCGCACACCAGCATGTTCTCCCTCCTGCCCTCAGGGAGGAGATACAGGACCCTCAAAACACCTTCTTCCCACAATACACACACACACATAATACGCACACACACACACACACACACACACACACTAGCTCGTACAAGTTTGGAGTGCAATATGATGACTGACTGATTGTAGTATTGACTAAGTGCAATTATACCTGATGCTTAAAAAGATGACATCTCGTACCTTTCATTTCATCACACCTTGCACTGCCATTGCTAGTGTTCGTCATCGGTGTTTTTCCCTTACTAGGGTGGAGACTCTGGACTGACAGACAGACAGACACCGCCCACCCACCTATAGGCGCCATCGTGCAACTGTGCACCATCGGCTCAACCCAGGCAGGATTTATTACATCACTGTTGACATCACAATTGCTCGAGTGAGCCACAGACACCGCCCGCCAGGGACTCAGGGACAGAATGTAGGGAAACAGTGGATGGATAAATCCAGAAGGAGGCGGTGATGCAACATAAAGGATGCCAACTGCCATAAAACACCACAGAAGAAGACACTGCCACCACAGACACCCTTAGCCGCAGTGCGTTTACATGCAGACAATAAACAGTTTATTAGCGGATTTCTGGAGTTACCTGATTATTCAAATGGTCATGTAAACAGCATAAACGATAAGCTTTATCCGTTTATGGCTGTTATCGGGTTATGAATAAACCGATAAACATACCTAAGTTTTTGGCCAATACCCTGTCTTTTGAGTGCATGTATACAGCGTATCAGGTTTCTTGTGGGTTTATACATCTGCGCATGTACAAGTTGCATGTAAAAAGTTGAATTACCGCCGCCTTCTGGAGAGAAATCCGACTAATTGACTGAATCATGTAAACCCGGGTTTTTTCCTATTGTCGGATTATTAAAGTGCATGTAAACGCAGAAATCAGATTATTGCCATAAACTGATTACTCACAGTTATCAGTTTATTGGTGTGCATGTAAACGCACTCAATAATTTTAACTAAGATGATTGCTCTTGTGTGGTTCTGATCTTATGCTATGTTTCATATTTACCACGTGTTGCCGGGATTGGCCAGGCGCCCATGCTCACGTGAGCCAATGGGACAATGATTTATTGACAAGCTCCAGGTGCGCTAGAAGCACACTGACAAGGCCTCAGCCTGCATGCAGCTTGGTGTGCTGCTGCCAACATGATTTTGGTAAAAGGGTAAATTAACAATGTTTTAACTAATTTTTCTCCATCAAAACTCCTTAGCAAAACTAACACAGTTAGATTGTTCTTATAGCGCAACTTTTTTCATCTCGTCTTAATCTGATATTTGAGGCAATAATGACCTTTCTCCTCAGAAAGCCCTGTGAGAAAATCCCATCAACCTGCATCAACCCCAAG
>NC_139628.1:29104163-29114348 GCF_964638095.1 Poromitra crassiceps
ACACACACACACACACACACACACACACACAGACACACACACACACACACACACACACACACACACAGGGGGACTTTGAAGTGTGTGTGTGGCTGGATGGTGAGCAAAGCACAGGAAATAAATGAGCTGCATAGGAAATACAGAGCAAAACAAAACAGCCTCTCCAAGAAAAGAAAACTAATGTGTGGGTTTATCTTTCAGAGGCGTAACCAGAGAGCAGAACAAATAGATGGCAAAAGTCCACGTAATGCATTGATCCTGCATTATGACTGTAAAGCACAACCGCTAACCGCTGTAGAAATCTTCCTTCATGCATTTATTCTGAATTTATCTTTACTGCGTCTGCATGCAATATCTGTCTTGAATGTTACCTAGGGGTGTCACGATACACTCAGTTCACGATACGATACGATACACGATATTGGGTTCACGATAACGATACAATATTTTAACAATTCCTTTTGCGATCGATTTGTAAGTTGAGGGGGCATCCTCCACGCTAATTTGAGTCATTTCACCATTTTCATCCTCCGTGTCCGTAACGTCCCTCGTCTGTTCAGATAAAGCAATGAAAAGGAGAGCGAGCGTGCAATCAGATGCAGATCAGTGCCACCATGTTCAGCTTCTTTTTCTCGCGATATGAGATTTCATCTCAACTATAGCCTACATATTGTCACGTTTTGATATTGCGATATATCGTGGGACGATATATTGTGACATCCCCAATGTTACCACATGAATCTTTATTTTTATAGCATTCTTTAAAGAGATATTAAAAAGCTGCTTTACAGATCAAATAAACGAATGATGTTAATAATAGTTTTCATACTGTGTAGAGAGTGCACATTCGCATATTGTAATACTAAACTATTCCTCTTGGATGGAGAACTGCAGTATTAGTGCAGCAGAGCCTGCAGTAAATACTGGGTCTTTTACAGTGGTTACAAAAAAAATGCCTGGTGGTTTTCTGCCTTAGACGTAAACACACACACACACATTTACTGTTGCAGGGATTGAACCTGCGAACCACCACCACCACCACACACGGGACAGTCTTCCTAACCACCCAGTTGAGACCACACTGAACATTCAGAAGCACACAGACAGAAACAACACGACTATCCAAACCACCAGCCATTTAATCACTTCACCAACTAGTCAAATGTATGTTTACGTCGAAGGCTGCGTTCACACTGCTGCTGAGAATGTCAGAATTCTGATTGGACTCAGATTTGATGTTTTCTAATCAGTGTGAACAATTTTGTTGCCGCAGCATCTTGGCTGAGCAGCATGTCAATCATGGAGTAACTAAGTACAAATACTTTGTTACTGTACTTAAGTAGGATTCTCACGTATCTGTACTTTACTGAGTATTTATTGTTGTAATGACTTTTTACTTTTCCTTCCGCCATTGTAACACAAATATCTGTACTTTATATTCCTTACGTTTTCAAAACAGGCTACTTTAGTTTTAATGCACAACAGAAACAATGATGTAACAGTGTCTGTCTCTCTCTCACAGCTTTTGTACGTGCGCCTTTTTTGTGGAAGAACCATATTATGTCACAGGGCAGAAAACTCCTTATTGTTTTGATTTACTTATTTTGGATTTTGGATTTATTTCTTATTATTAGATGTGCTTTTTATTTAATTAAAAGTGCTTTTTATTTAATTATTAGATGTGTTTTGGTTTAAGTGTGCTTTCATTACTTTTTGCAGTATTTTGATTTGTATTTGGAGTGGTGTGTTTTGGGGAGTTTTCGCCTGGACTAATCAATTGAGATTACAGACACCTGGAGCAGGGGGAATTGACTGTGGGGAGCCAATGGGCGAGCAGGACGGGGGAACACTTGTCTCTTATCAGGGTGCAGAGAGACGGAGAGAAAGCAGAGCAAGCCAGAGAAAGACAACAGAGCACATGCACACTGAGGGGAAGCGGCGGAGAGGGGAGCAGCTGACGGCATTGCCTGTGGGCAAGTTAAGGTGTGGGCAACTGAGCCGTTGCGGCTTGGGCCCCTCTCTCTCCCAGCGTACCTATGGGCGCACCGTAGAGGACTGACGGCAGATGGGAGAGAGGGGGGGGTGCCCAAACGTTGCCCCACCAAGGTTGCTGAGACCCACAGGCGGGGTGAGGCTCCCCGGCCTCGCCGGTGGGCCGTTCCCCTCCGGAGGACAGTGGCTGACACACACTATCTACGGGCCTGATTGCCGTTACTGGGGAAGGCTGGAGCCTTGTCCCGGTGTCATGCCGAGTTTTGCACCCCCGCCGAGGATTGCATCCCCACCACATTTTGGGGCTGTTTTAACTTAAAAACAGGGATGCAAATCTCGGCAGGTACAAACCGCCGAGACTTGCCTCCCCCTCCATAAAGCTAGGAGAGACCCCAGGCCTCGAGGTCACCTGTAGCCGGATTTCAAGCACCAAAGTCGGCCTCCATGAGCCAGAAGAGAGCCCCAAGCAGGGAAGTCACCCCGATGCGGATTTTATGCATCAAAGTCGGTCTCCATGAGCCAGGGCAGACCCCCTGGCCTGGAGATCACGTCTACCCAGACTGATATCATTTGTAAACGGTTAAGTTTCCGTATAAATCATTACAATACGCTCCCGTGAGGCGGGGATGCATTTGGCGGCGGGGGTGCAAAACTCGGCATGACACCGGCCTGTCCTTTCTCTTTTAAAGGCCGCCTCTGAGGGAGCGGACGGCGGCGGAGCTGTGACGGAGCCAGAGCGCTGTGGGTCAGCGGATCGCCTGAACCCTGGTGTGGTCCTGTGGGCGGCTGGTTGGACCCCGCCCGGACGTGGAGGACAGTCGGCCTGGCTGGACCAAACCGAGCGGCTGCTGCTCCACACGGGATTCGATCGGGACTGTTTAGCCTATTTTAGGAATTATTTTAATCCAATTGATTTTATTTGTACATTTTTATCCATTTTTATGCCCCGTGTTTTAGCTGGCTTTTAAAGCCCTTAACTACGTTTTATCCCTGTTGGAAATTCCCCCGTTTTTGATACCATTTTATATTTTAACCAATAAATGGTATTTGTGTTGGGAAAAGCTGCTTCTGTCTCTGTCCTTGGGTATTTTAGACTGCTCTCCCTTGTGCCGAACCTCCATTCTGTATTTGGGTCTTTTTAGAGTTTCTAGGCTCTATCCAAAAAACCTAGGTGGCGTTGGTCAGGCAAACACCACTAAACCAGGCCACAATTACACAAATTATTAATCAAAGTATATTCTTTATACATCTCAAAACATGTTTGGAGGGGATCTTCTAAGTTTAATAGTCTTAGAATCCTATTCTACTATAATTTGAGGCGTATCTGTCTGTTGTCTGGAGTTGCAAGATGTGCCATTGCTCAGTGATGTCACTTGTGATTGTCATCAGTGATGTAACTCGAGCGATACTGATGCCATCAGTGAGTGATGTCATCAGTGATGTCACCCAAGCAATTGTGAATCCTCTGCAATGTGGGCGCCCGGGTGTAGCGGTATATTCCCTGCCTACCAACACGAGGGTCACAGATTCACATTTACCTCCAACTTGGTCGGGCACGATTGGCTGGTGTGTCCTGGTCACTGCACTCGCTCCTCCTCTGGGCGATCGGGGCGCCTGGTCGGGGTGCAACGGAACCGGTGGGAATAGCGGGATCTTCCCACGTGCTAGGTCCCGTCGGTGAAGCTCCCCACTGTCAGGTGAAAAGAAGCGGCTTGCAACTGCACATGTGCCGGAGGAAGCAAGGTACTGTAGGTACTAGTCTACGGCTCTCCCCATTTATTTATTTATCTATTTTTGGGTGCAGTAACATTCAGGAAATGTCTGACGAGCTGGATGTCATTCCATCCCTCATTATCATGCGTAACCAGCCACAGGTAAGCTGCGGAAATACACCAGGACAGCACACCAGCAGCTGCTGTGCCACTTGTCATAACCTTTGGCTATAATAACTTCACACAAGGCCCAAACAAAAGAATCACTAAATGCTACGTCTGCACTATCAAAATAAAGGATGCTGGACCGACCACATAAAATTTGGTCACTGATTAGGCACCTGAAAACGCACCCGGATAGGTCAGTGAGTGACTAGGTAATGTGAAAGTTAACTTATACAAAAATGGTCTGGTAACTTAATAATTTATCAGGTGATAGAACGCTCATTCATAAGAGACTTGAGACTTGACTTGGGCTTGCCCCTCAAAGACTCGAGGCTTGACTAGTCAGTGGTGGTCTAGTCTCAATGCCAGACCCATGAGAGTTACTGCATGCTGCAGATCTCTCTCTGGGTCTGATACACTACGTTACTGCATGCTGCAGATCTCTCTCTGGGTCTGATACACTATGTTACTGCATGCTGCAGATCTCTCTCTGGGTCTGATACACTACATTGCTGCACACTGCAGATCTCTCTCTGGGTCTGATACGTAAGGGTTAATGTACGACGAGGTGTCCATTATCACTTTTTAAGGGACGACGTGGAGGCGTGAACCGTCCGAGGCGAAGCCGAGGATGGTTGCCTCCGCGAAGTCCCTTAAAAAGTGATAATGGACACCTCGAAGTGCATTAACCCGCTTATACCATGGTCACTTGCCAACAAAACAATAAGACCAGTCATTTATATTTCCATGTGTAATAAATAAAGCAATCTAAATGGCTAAATGTCTGTTATTCATACTGTAAATCAGTCTTCCACGAAATAAAATAGTCCCTCCCACCTCCACCACCCGCTCCGTTTTAAAGCCGACTCAAACGTTAACTTTATTACAGGAATGCAGGTTTAACGATGTTTTGCGTTCTACATTAAATGAAGACATTACCGTTTGGCAGCTTGCTTTATTTTGTATGATAGATACGTATTGGCCAAGTATATTAACATTTAAGAGTTTCAGGAAGTGAAAAGTGCAGCGGGGGCTCGCACTGCGTGCTGTACTGTATGTGGTGAAATGCAGCTCTCTCTCTCTCTCTCAAGGACGTCTCTCAGTGTGTTGCTGTTAACTGCCCATTGCGTTGTTTTCTTTTTGTTGATCTCGTCTTTTTCCTCTTTGACTTGATTTGTGCATAGCGGGTGGACCCCTTGATTTGTATCAGTGATAAGAGGCAGCGCGCGCTCTCCCAGAGCGCCTGGCTGCTGGTTGCTGCAAGTTGTAAACAGGAGGTTTGACAGTTGACAGCTGAGAGCCCGGTTTCTGTCAGCTGACCAGAACAGAGCCGGCTTCTCTCAGGAGAGGGAATCTCCGAAACGAAAATTCTCTCTCTCTCTCTCTCTCTCTCTCTCTCTCTCTCTCTCTCTCTCTCTCTCTCTCTCTCTCTCTGTGTCAAAGGCCGGGCTCGCCCCCGCTCGTGCACGAGCGAGGGAAATCTCCTCTTTCTCGCTGAGAAGAGCCTGATGACGCGAGGTTAAAAAATCTCCGAAACGAAAATCAAAATTGTAAATAAGAGTTATTTTTGATAAACTGAGCACACAGGGGTGATTTAAATACTTACTTTGACCGACTCAATTTTTTTCTCAAGTTCCAAAATTGTCATATTAACCCTTAACGGGGGTATAGAGCTCAAACTGCTCTCCTGATAACACTGATGAAACTATGGCGCATTGATATGAACGGTGAACAGACCATTTAGCTAGGTGTCCATTATCACTGTACAATATCACTTTTTAATGGACACCTTGCAGCCAATCAGAATCGAGTATTCACCCAGACCATGGTATAAACTACGTTACTGCATGCTGCAGATCTCTCTCTGGGTCTGATACACTACGTTGCTGCATGCTGCAGATCTCTCTCTGGGTCTGGGACACTTTCCCCCAGCCAGCTGGGGTCGGAAGTGAACCGTTCACTTGGCCAGTGATTGGCCAGTGGTGGATTCAGTCTTCCCCAATCAGTAACGACTTTGCGATCAGACGACAGGGAAGGCCCAGCCCATTATTCGAACCGCTCTGTCATTGGTGCTACGACCTGTCACTCATTCAGTTTCAACCCCCCCAGACCCGCCCTCAAACCCCAGAAGTGGCTGTGAAGTGGCACAGACTAATTTATGTAGTATGCAGAGCGCAGCGATTCAACTTAATATTTGAGTCTGGGGAGAGACTAGTGGTGGCCCAACAGTTAGAGAAGCGAGCTTGTGACCGGAAGGTCGTCGGTTCAATCCCTGGGACCGGCAGGATAAACATGGCTGGGGAAAGTGAAAAAGGCAGCGCTTACCCCTCCCTCCTTAACACCACTGAGGTGCCCTTGAGCAAGGCCCTTAACCCCAACTGCTGGAGCTGATCAGTGGACAGCAGATCAGACTGTGGTTGTACTGGTCAGCTTCTGCAGGTATGAATGTGAATGTGAATGTGAACAGGGCGCTCCTGAAAAAGAGAGCATTGCTCTCAGTGAGACTCCCCCTGTATAAATAAAGGTTAAATCAAATAAAATAACTAAAAAATGACTAGGACTCTAGCAAAAGACTTGAGACTTGACTTGAAAAATGACGTGTGAGCATCTCTGCTACATACGGCCTCACCTGGACTAAACAGATAAGAGTCCTCAGTCTGTGCACGGTTATCAATCTGACAGCGTTGGCTAGAGTGGCGATGTCAAACCATCTGTTTCAAGTTGGCTTTACAATTTTCTTCACACATGTTCTCCAAGGAGACATGAGCCTTTTTCTCTGTTTGGAACCCTGTTATATAATGTTTATTGAGAGGACTGTGCTGAAATCACACAAAAAAGATTTTGCAACTTTTGGATCCAACCTGCGATCCCCAATGGGTAAAGTCCACATGTTCATTAACATTTCAGTGTTATGGTTGTACTTAGGATGATGCTTGTGTTGTTTTCTTGTCTTTTTCCATCCGTCTGATTGTTTGTTTGGTTAGCGGTTGTCTAGCTCTAGTATTTGTGTTACACCATTCTTTTTGAAGGCAACATTGGGTGTAACCTGTATAAAGTGAAAATAAAATAATAACGATTAATAAGAATTGATTGCATTTATTTAGCGCTTTTCTAAGTACTCAAAGTGCTTCACATAGCGGAGGGTGTGCGTGTGTGTGTGTGTGTGTGTGTGTGTGTGTGTGTGTGTGTGTGTGTGTGTGTGTGTGTGTGTGTGTGTGTGTGTGTGTGTGTGTGTGTGCACCGATCTGTAGCACCCATCTGGGTGATGCACTGGGTGATGCCAGGACTAAAAGCTTTTGCACACCAAGTCCGTATTTTCATCCGAAATTGACGCACGAAAAAAAGAAAGAATACGACCTCATTTGTGTCAATCATCATTGACACACCGAGTCCGACAATTACGTCCGTCATTTAAGTTTAAGGACGAGGTTCGATTTTCTGCATTTTTCGCATCAGTCAATAGATCTTTGCGAGCTGGGACCCGTCTGTGTTTTCAGATGACGGATTAAAAAACACGCATACGAAAACAATCGGACTGTGTGTGCAAAGACCTTAAGAGTGTCAATTAAGTAACGAGGGATGATTAGGTGGCCATGATTGAAGGAAGGCCTGTGTGGGAATTTAGCCAGGGCACCGGGGTTACACCCCCCAGGGCACCGGGGTTACACCCTGCAGGGCACCGGGGTTACACCCCCCAGGGCACCGGGGTTACACCACCGAGGGCACCGGGGTTACACCCCCCAGGGCACCGGGGTTACACCCCCCAGGGCACCGGGGTTACACCCCCACAAGGGCACCGGGGTTACACCCCCCAGGGCACTGGGGTTACACCACCGAGGGCACCGCGGTTACACCCTGCAGGGCACCGGGGTTACACCCTGCAGGGCACCAGGGTTACACCCTGCAGGGCACCGGGGTTACACCCCCCAGGGCACCGGGGTTACACCACCGAGGGCACCTCGGTTACACCCTGCAGGGCACCTCGGTTACACCCCCCAGGGCACCGGGGTTACACCCCCCAGGGCACCGGGGTTACACCCCCCAGGGCACTGGGCTTACACCACCGAGGGCACCGCGGTTACACCCTGCAGGGCACCGGGGTTACACCCTGCAGGGCACCAGGGTTACACCCTGCAGGGCACCGGGGTTACACCCCCCAGGGCACCGGGGTTACACCACCGAGGGCACCTCGGTTACACCCTGCAGGGCACCGGGGTTACACCCTGCAGGGCACCGGGGTTACACCCTGCAGGGCACCGGGGTTACACCCCCCAGGGCACCGGGGTTACACCACCGAGGGCACCTCGGTTACACCCTGCAGGGCACCGGGGTTACACCACCGAGGGCACCGGGGTTACACCCCCCAGGGCACCGGGGTTACACCCCCCAGGGCACCGGGGTTACACCCCCCAGGGCACCGGGGTTACACCCCTACTCTTGCAAAGAGTGCCGAGGGATCTTTAATGACCACAGAGACCTCGGTTTAACATCTCATTCGATGGACAGTGCTCACTCATATCATAGGACAGAGTCCCTGTCTCTGCCCTGTCACATTGTGGGGATATTATTCACAAGACCGGAGGGAAGAGCACCCCCTACTGGTCCCTTCAACACCACTTCCAGCACCACTGTCTCCAATCCCATCCAAGGACTGATCACAGTCAGACCCGCTTAGCTTCCCAAGAAAGCCAGCAGGAGCCACGGTGCTGGTAAAAGTGATCGAAAGAAATGAATGGGAGTCTTTAAAAACCTACAGGAAACAGGAAGTTGAATTTAATCCTGTCATTCCGATTAAATTCACACTCTAGCCCCGTTCGAAACCAGTCTCTTATTACAGAAATAGTGGACTATATAGTGGGTTGGCCATTTTGTACTCGTGTCCAAATTCTCAACTGTTATTTGATTGACTATATAGTGCACTATAAAATACCCACAATGCACTGCAATTTCTAGTGAACAGATAATGTCCCCTACAATGTCTCCCATATACCACAATGCAATGCTGTTGTGTTTACAGAAGGAGAAGAAGAGTGAGGCAGTGTCCGAAATTCGTTTGATCGTTGCCCATATAGTTTACTATTATGATCAACACTAGGCTACATGGGGAATAGTGAGTGAGTGAGTGAGTGAGTGAGTGAGTGAGTGAGTGAACCATTCCGAACACGGATAATGTTTCCATAGAGCTGGGTGACATATTCACATTCCAACTCCATGAAATGAATTGAAATGTAGCATGCATTCTGAATTCAGTTCAGGAATGCTCCCACACTGCTGGGGATGACATTGTGCAATCATGGAGGGCTGACAGAGAGGCGTGAAGTCAGACAGAGGGAGAGAGAGAGAGGCTGATAGACAGACAGAGGGAGAGAGAGAGAGGCTGATAGACAGACAGAGGGAGAGAAGAGAGGCTGATAGACAGACAGAGGGAGAGAGAGAGGCTGATAGACAGACAGAGGGAGAGAGAGAGGCTGATAGACAGACAGAGGGAGAGAGAGGAGGCTGATAGACAGACAGAGGGGGAGAGAGAGGCTGATAGACAGACAGAGGGAGAGAGAGAGGCTGATAGAGAGACAGAGGGAGAGAGAGAGGCTGATAGAGAGACAGAGGGAGAGAGAGAGGCTGATAGACAGACAGAGGGAGAGAGAGAGGCTGATAGAGGTGGGTTACAGTTTGGAGTGTGTTTTCTAACGCGAGCAGTTTGCACCGGAGCAGAAGTGGGCCGGGCCGCTCAAACAATGAACTCAGTCATCTGGGGAGGGGGTGTGGGGGGGAGGAGGGGTGGGGGGAGGGGTGGGGGGAGGAGGGGTGGAGGGGGGGAGGGGTGGGGGGAGGGAGGGGTGGGGGGGGAGTGAGGGGTGGGGGGAGGGGGTGTGGGGGGAGGAAGGGGTGTGGGGGGAGGAGGGGTGGGGGGGGAGTGAGGGGTGGGGGGAGTGGGTGAGGACAGCTGTTTCTAATCAATCGCTTCCATGTGATTGACTTTCTGACTGATTCCCCCTGCACTGATTGGCTTGTTGACAGCCCAATCGTATGCAACGCTCCCCATTGGCCGGTTGGACGGTCGGTCGGCTCGACGACTCGACTCGACGACTAGCCGGTCGACCCACTTGATGACTGTTGACTAGCCGGCTAACACTATTGATATGATCAGTTTGACGCCATGGTAACCGAACGGATGATGTCATGTAGCCGCTCCCTTCCGCTTCGACTTTTCCCTCTTTACTCTCTTGTTTCTCAATCTTCTCTCGCACACACACAGTTTATCTCCACATTCTTTCTATGCTGCATGACACACACTCTCTCTCTCCCTCCCTCCCCT